>NC_060146.1:13930676-14254480 GCF_021461385.2 Schistocerca piceifrons | reverse complement strand
CTATAACTAGTGTCACAGGAATGGTTCAAAACATTGACAGAAAGAAGAGTCTGTTTTCTTGTACTTAAGTCGGCATTGTGCCTTTTCTACTTAATTCCGATGCAATTCCTGTGTTTCATCGTCAATAACAAGGTCCAAGGGATACAGTAAACCTGTAATGAAGCATCGGAATCTAAAACCGGTCTCACAGGAAAGGTTCAAAACATAGACAGTAAGAAGAGCCAGTCTTCTTGTACTTGAGTCGGCATTGTGCCATTTGTATTTAATTCCGAAGCAAATTGTGTGTTTCATCGTCAGTACGACGGTCATAGGGATACAGTAAACCTGAAGGGATGCATCGGAACCTACAACTAGTATCACAGGAATGGTTCAAAACATAGACAGTAAGAACAGTCTTCTTGTACTTAAGTCGGCATTGTGCCCTTTGTATATAATACGGATGCAATTTCTGTGTTTCATCATCAATAAAAAGGTCAGAGGGATACAGTAAACCTGAAGTGAGCATCGGAATCTGTAACTAGTGTCACAGGAATGGTTCAAAACATAGACAGTAAGAAGGGTCAGTCTTCTTGTACCTATGTCGGCATTGTGCCTTTTGTAATTAATTCCGAAGCAATATCTGTGTTTCTTCGTCAATAAGAATGTCAGAGGGATACAGTAAACCTGAAGTGAAGCATCGGAATCTATAACTAGTGTCACAGAAATGATTCAAATCATAGACAGAAAGAAGAACCAGTCTTTTTGTACTTGACTCGGCATTGTGCCTTTTGTATTTAATTCCGATGAAATTTCTGTGTTTCATCGTCAATAAGAAGGTCAGTGGGTACAGTAAACCTGAAGTGTAGCATCGGAATCTATAACTAGTGTCACAGGAATGTTTCAAAACATAGACAGTAAGAAGAGTCAATTTTCTTGTACTTAGGTCGGCATTGTGCCTTTTCCATTTAATTCAGATGCAATATCTGTGTTTCATAGTCAATACGACGGTCAGAGGGATACAGTAAACCTGACGTGAAGCATCGGAATCTATAACTAGTGTCACAGGAATGGCTCTAAACATAGACAGTAAGAAGAGTCAGCCTTCTAGTACTTAAGTCGCCATTGTGCCTTTTGTATCTAATTCCGATGCATTTTCTGTGTTTCATCGTCAATAACAAGGTCCAAGGGATACAGTAAACCTGAAGTGAAGCATCTGAATCTAAAACCGGTCTCACAGGAAAGGTTCGAAACATAGACAGTAAGAAGAGCCATTCTTCTTGTACTTGAGTCGGCATTGTGCCATTTGTATTTAATTCCGATGCAATTTCTGTGATTCATCGTCAGTACGACGGTCATAGGGATACAGTAAACCTGAAGTGATGCATCGGAATCTACAACTAGTGTCACAGGAATGGTTCAAAACAGACAGTAAGAAGAGTCAGTTTCTTGTACTTATGTCGGCATTGTGCCATTTCCATATAATTCCGATGCAATGCCTGTGTTTCGGCGTCAATTACAAGGTCTAAGGGATACAGTAAACCTGAAGTGAAGCATCAGAATCTAAAACCGGTCTCAGAGGAAAGGTTCAAAGCATAGGCAGTAAGAAGAGCCAGTCTTCCTGTACATGATTAGGCATTGTGCCTTTTGTATTTAATTCCGATGCAATATCTGTGTTTCATAGTCAATACGACGGTCAGAGGGATACAGTAAACCTGACGTGAAGCATCGGAATCTATAACTAGTGTCACAGGAGTGGTTCAAAACATAGACAGTAAGAAGAGTCAGTCTTCTAGTACTTAAGTCGGCATTGTGCCTATTGTATTTAATTCCGATGCATTTTCTGTGTTTCATCGTCAATAAGAGGGTCAGAGGGATACAGGAAACCTGAAGTGATGCATCGGAATCCATAACTAGTGTCACAGTAATGGTTCAAATCATAGATATTAAGAAGAGTCTGTTTTCTCGTACTTAAGTCGGCATTGTGCCTGTCCTATTTAATTCCGATGCAATTCCTGTGTTTCATCGTCAATAACAAGGTCCAAGAAATACAGTAAACCTGAAGTGAAGCATCGTAATCTAAAACCGGTCTCACAGGAAAGGTTCAAAACATAGACAGTAAGAAGAGCCAGTCTTCTTGTACTTGAGTCGGCATTGTGCCATTTGTATTTAATTCCGATGCAATTTCTGTGTTTCATCGTCAGTACGACGGTCATAGGGATACAGTAAACCTGAAGTTAAGCATCGGATTCTACAACTAGTGTCACAGGAATGGTTCAAAGCATAGACAGTAAGAAGAGTCAGTCTTCTTGTACTTAAGTCGGCATTGTGCCTTTTGTATATAATACCGATGCAATTTCTGTGTTTCATCGTCAATAAGAAGCTCAGAGGGATGCAGTAAACCTGAAGTGAAGCATCGGAATCTATAACTAGTGTCACAGGAATGGTACAAAACATAGACAGTAAGAAGAGTCAGTTTTCTTGTACTTAAGTCGGCATTGTGTCTTTTGTATTTAATTCCGATGCATTTTCTGTGTTTCATCGTCAATAAGAAGGTCAGAGGGATACAGTAAACCTGAAGTGAAGCATCGGAATCTATAACTAGTGTCACAGAAATGATTCAAATCATAGACAGTAAGAAGAACCAGTCTTCTTGTACTTGACTCGGCATTGTGCCATTTGTATTTAATTCCGATGCAATTTCTGTGTTTCATCGTCAATAAGAAGGTCAGAGGGATACAGTAAACCTGAAGTGAAGCATCGGAATCTATAACTAGTGTCACAGGAATGGTTCAAAACATAGGGAGTAAGAAGAGTCAGTCTTTTTGTACTTAAGTCGGCATTGTGCCTTTTAGATTTAATTTCGAAGTAATATCTGTTTTTCTTCGTCAATAAGAAGGTCAGAGGGATACAGAAAACCTGAAGTGAAGCATCGGAATCTATAACTAGTGTCACAGGAATAGTTCAAAACATAGATCGTAAGAAGGGTCAATCTTCTTGTACTTAATTTGGCATTGTGCCTTTTGTATTTAATTCCGATGCAATTTCTGTGTTTCATCGTCATTAATAAGGCTAGAGGGATACAGTAAACCTGAAGTGAAGCATCGTAATCTATAACTAGTTTCACAGGAATGGTTCAAAGCATAGGGAGTAAGAAGAGTCAGTCTTTTTGTACTTAAGTCGGCATTATGCCTTTTCTATTTAATTCCGATGCAATTTCTGTGTTTCGGCGTCAATAAGAAGGTCCAAGGGATACAGTAATCCTGAAGTGAAGCATTGGAATCTAAAACCGGTCTCAGAGGAATGGTTCAATACATAGGCAGTAAGAAGAGACTGTCTTCTTGTACCTGAGTCGGCATTGTGACTTTTGTATTTAATTCCGATGCAATTTCTGTGGTTTATCGTCAATACGACGATCAGAAGGATACAGTAAACCTGAAGTGAAGCATCGGAATCTATAACTAGTGTCACAGGAATGGTTCAAAACATAGACAGTAAGAAGAGTCAGTCATCTAGTACTAAGGTCGGCATTGTCTTTTTTGTATTTAATTCCGATGCATTTTCTGTGTTTCATCGTCAATATGAGGGTCAGAGGGATACAGTATACCTGAAGTGATGCATCGGAATCCATAACTAGTGTCACAGGAATGGTTCCAAACATTGACATTAAGAAGAGTCTGTTTTCTTGTACTTAAGTCGTCATTGTGCCTTTTCTATTTTGTTCCGTTGCAATTTCTGTGTTTCATCGTCAATAACAAGGTCCAAGGGATACAGTAAACCTGAAGTGAAGTATCGGAATCTAAAACCGGTCTCACAGGAAAGGTTCAAAACATAGACAGTAAGAAGAGCCAGTCTTCTTGTACTTGAGTCGGCATTGTGCCATTTGTATTTAATTCCGATGCAATTTCTGTGTTTCATCGTCAGTACGACGGTCAGTGGCATACAGTAAACCTGAAGTGAAGCATCGGAATCCAAAACTAGTGTCACAGGAATGGTTGAAAACATAGACAGTAAGAAGAGTCAGCCTTCTTGTACTTAAGTCGGCATTGTGCCTTTTGTATATAATACCGATGCAATTTCTGTGTTTCATCGTCAATAAGTAGCTCAGAGGGATACAGTAAACCTGAGGTGAAGCATCGGAATCTATAACTAGTGTCACAGGAATGGTTCAAAACATAGACAGTAAGAAGAGTCAGTTTTCTTGTACTTAAGTCGGCATGGTGCCTTTTGTATTTTATTCCGATGCAATTTCTGTGTTTCATCGTCAATAAGAAGGTCAGAGGGATACAGTAAACCTGAAGTGAAGCATCGGAATCCAAGACTAGTGTCACAGGAATGGCTCAAAACTTAAACAGTAGGAAGAGTCTGTTTTCTTGTACTTAGGTCGGCATTGTGCCTTTTGTATCTAATTCCGATGCAATTTCTGTGTTTCTTTGCGAATAAGAAGGTCAAAGGGATACAGTAAACCTGAAGTGAAGCATCGGAATGTATAACTAGTGTCACAGGAAAGGTTCAAAACATAGACAGTAAGAGGAGTCAGTTTTCTTGTACTTAAGTCGGCATTGTGCCTTTTGTTTGTAATACCGATGCAATTTCTGTGTTTCATCGTCAATAAGAAGGTCAGAGGGATACAGTAAACCTGAAGTGAAGCATCGGAATCTATAACTAGTGTCACAGGAATGGTTCAAAACATAGATAGGAAGTATAGCCAGTCTTCTTGTTCTTGAGTCTGCATTGTGCCTTTTGTATTTAATTCCGATGCAATTTCTGTGTTTCATCGGCAATACGACGGTCAGAGGGATACAGTAAACCTGAAGGGAAGCATCGGAATCTATAACTAGTGTCACAGGAATGGTTCAAACATAGACAGTAAGAAGAGTCAGTTTTCTAGTACTTAAGTCGGCATTGTGCCTTTTGTATTTAATTCCGATGCATTTTCTGTGTTTCATCGTCAATAAGAGGGTCAGAGGGATACAGTAAAACTGAAGTGGTGCATCGGAATCCATAACTAGTGTCACAGGAATGGTTCAAAACATAGATATTAAGAAGAGTCTGTTATCTTGTTCTTAAGTCGGCATTGTGCCTTTTCTATTTAATTCCGATGCAATTTCTGTGCATCGTCGTCAATAGCAAGGTCCAAGGGATACAGTAAACCTGAAGTGAAGCATCGGAATCTAAAACCGGTCTCACAGGAAAGGTTCAAATCATAGACAGTAAGAAGAGCCAGTCTTCTTGTACTTGAGTCGGCATTGTGCCATTTGTATTTAATTCGGATGCAATTTCTGTGTTTCATCATCAGTACGACGGTCAGAGGGATACAGTAAACCTGAAGTGAAGCATCGGAATCTATAACTAGTGTCACGGGAATGATTCAAAACATAGACAGTAAGAAGAGGCAATTTTCTTGTACTTAAGTCGACATTGTGCCTTTTCTATTTAATTCCGATGGAATTTCTGTGTTTCGGCGTCAATAAGAAGGTCCAAGGGATACAGTAAACCTGAAGTGAAGCATCGGAATCTAAAACCGGTCTCAGAGGAAAGGTTCGAAACATAGGCAGTAAGAAGAGCCAGTCTTCTTGTACATGAGTCGGCATTGTGCCTTTTGTATTTAATTCCGATGCAATTTCTGTGTTTCATCGTCATACGACGATCAGCGGGATACAGTAAACCTGAAGTGAAACATCGGAATCTATAACTAGTGTCACAGGAATGGTTCAAAAAATAGACAGTAAGAAGAGTCAGTCTTCTAGTACTTAAGTCGGCATTGTGCTTTTTGTATTCAATTCCGATGCATTTTTTGTGTTTCATCGTCAATAAGAGGGTCAGAGGGATACAGTAAACCTGAAGTGATGCATCGGAATCCATAACTAGTGTCTCAGGAATGGTTCAAAACATAGATATTAAGAAGAAACTGTTTTATTGTACTTAAGTCGGCATCGTGCCTTTTCTATTTAATTCCGATGCAATTTCTGTGTTTCATCGTCAATAACAAGGTCCAAGGGATACAGTAAACCTGAAATGAACCATCGGAATCTAAAACTGGTCTCACAGGAAAGGTTCAAAACATAGGCAGTAAGAAGAGCCAGTCTTCTTGTACTTGAGTCGGCATTGTGCCATTTGTATTTAATTCCGATGCAATTTGTGTGTTTCATCGTCAGTACGACTGTCAGAGGGATACAGTAAACCTGAAGTGAAGCATCATAATCAATAACTAGTGTCACAGGAAAGGTTCAAAACATAGACAGTTAGAAGAGTCAGTCTTCTTGTACTTAAGTCGGCATTGCGCCTTTTGTATTTAATTCCGATGCAATTTCTGTGTTTCAACGTCAATAAGGTCAGAGGGATACAGTAAACCTGAAGTGATGCATCGGAATCCATAACTAGTGTCACAGGAATGGTTCAAAACATAGATACTAAGAAGAGTCTGTTATTTTGTACTTAAGTCGGCATTGTGCCTTTTCTATTTAATTCCGATGCAATTTCTGTGTTTCGTCGTCAATAGGAAGGTCCAAGGGATGTAGCAAACCTGACGTGAAGCATCGGAATCTAAAACCGGTCTCACAGGAAAAGTTTAAAACATAGATAGTAAGAAGAGCCAGTCTTCTTGTACTTGAGTCGGCATTGTGCCATTTGTATTTAATTCGGATGCAATTTCTGTGTTTCATCGTCAGTACGACGGTCAGAGGGATACAGTAAACCTGAAGTTAAGCATCGGAATCTATAACTAGTGCCACAGGAATGGTTCAAAACATAGACAGTAAGAAGAGTCAGTCTTCTTGTACTTAAGTCGGCATTGTGCCTTTTGTATATAATACCGATGCAATTTCTGTGTTTCATCTTCAATAAGAAGCTCAGAGGGATACACTAAACCTGAAGTGAAGCATCGGAATCAATAACTAGTGTCACAGGAATGGTTCAAAACATAGGGAGTAAGAAGAGTCAGTCTTTTTGTACTTAAGTCGGCATTGTGCCTTTCGTATTTAATTCCGAAGCAATATCTGTGTTTCTTCGTCAATAAGAAGGTCAGAGGGATACAGTAAACCTGAAGTGAAGCATCGGAACCTATAACTAGTGACACAGGAATGGTTCACAGCATAGACATTAAGAAGGGTCAGTCTTCTTGTACTTAAGTTTCAATGTGCCTTTTGTAATTAATTGCGAAGCAATATCTGTGTTTCTTCGTCAATAAGAAGGTCAGAGGGATACAGTAAACCTGACGTGAAGCATCGGAATCTATAACTAGTGTCACAGGAATGGTTCAAAACATAGACAGTAAGGAGAGTCAGTTTTCTTGTACTTAAGTCGGCATTGTGCCTTTTGTATGTAATTCCGATGCAATTTCTGTATTTCATTGTCAATAAGAAGGTCAGAGGGATACAGTAAACCTGAAGTGAAGCATCGGAATCTATAACTAGTGTCACAGAAATGGTTCAAAACATAGATATTAAGAAGAGGCAATTTTCTTGTACTTAAGTCGGCGTTGTGCTTCTTCTATTTAATTCCGATGGAATTTCTGTGTTTCGGCGTCAATAAGAAGGTCCAAGGGATACAGTAAACCTGAAGTGAAGAATCGGAATCTAAAACCGGTCTCAGAGGAAAGGTTAAAAACATAGGCAGTAAGAAGAGCCAGTCTTCTTGTACATGAGTCGGCATTGTGCCTTTTGTATTTAATTCCGATGCAATTTCTGTGTTTCATCGTCATACGACGATCAGCGGGATACAGTAAACCTGAAGTGAAACATCGGAATATATAACTAGTGTCACAGGAATGGTTCAAATCATAGACAGTAAGAAGAGTCAGTCATCTAGTACTTAAGTCGGCATTGTGCCTTTTGCATTTAATTCCGATGCATTTTTTGTGTTTCATCGTCAATAAGAGGGTCAGAGGGATACAGTGAACCTGAAGTGATGCATCGAAATCCATAACTAGTGTCTCAGGACTGGTTCAAAACATAGATATTAAGAAGAAACTGTTTTATTGTACTTAAGTCGGCATTGTGCCTTTTCTATTTAATTCCGATGCAATTTCTGTTTTTTATCGTCAATAGCAAGGTCCAAGGGATACAGTAAACCTGAAGTGAACCATCGGAATCTAAAACTGGTCTCACAGGAAAGGTTCAAACCATAGGCAGTAAGAAGAGCAAGTCTTCTTGTACTTGAGTCGGCATTGTGCCATTTGTATTTAATTCCGATGCAATTTCTGTGTTTCATCCTCAGTACGACTGTCAGAGGGATACAGTAAACCTGAAGTGAAGCATCAGAATCAATCACTAGTGTCACAGGAAAGGTTCAAAACATAGACAGTAAGAAGGGTCAGTCTTCTTGTACTTAAGTCGGCATTGTGCCTTTTGTATTTAATTCCGATGCAATTTCTGTGTTTCATCGTCAATAAGGTCAGAGGGATACAGTTAACCTGAAGTGATGCATCGGAATCCATAACTAGTGTCACAGGAATGGTTCAAAAAATAGATATTAAGAAGAGTCTGTTATTTTGTACATAAGACGGCATTGTGCCTTTTCTATTTAATTCCGATGCAATTTCTGTGTTTCGTCGACAATAGCAAGGTCCAAGGGATATAGTAAACCTGAAGTGAAGCATCGGAACCTAAAACCGGTCTCACAAGAAAAGTTCAAAGCATAGATAGTAAGAAGAGCCAGTCTTCTTGTACTTGAGTCGGTATTGTGCCACTTGTATTTAATTCGGATGCAATTTCTGTGTTTCATCGTCAGTACGACGGTCAGAGGGATACAGTAAACCTAAAGTTAAGCATCGGAATCTATAACTAGTGTCACAGGAATGGTTCAAAACATAGACAGTAAGAAGAGTCGGTTGTCTTGTACTTAAGTCGGCATTGTGCCTTTTGTACTTAATTCCGATACAATTTCTGTGTTTCATCGTCAATAAGATGATCAGAGGGATACAGTAAACCTGAAGTGAAGCATCGGAATCTATAACTAGTGTCACAGGAATGGTTCAAAACATAGGGAGTAAGAAGAGTCAGTCTTTTTGTACTTAAGTCGGCATTGTGCCTTTTGTATTTAATTCCGAAGCAATATCTGTGTTTCTTCGTCAATAAGAAGGTCAGAGGGATACAGTAAACCTGAAGTGAAGCATCGGAATCTTAAACCGGTTTCACAGGAAAGTTCAAAACATAGACAGTATGAAGAGTCAGACTTCTTGTACCTGAGTCGGCATTGTCCTTTTGTATTTAATTCCGATGTTATTTCAGTGTTGCATCGTCAATAAGACGGTCAGAGGGATACAGTAAACCTGAAGTGAAGCATCGGAATCTATAACTAGTGTCACAGCAATGGTTAAAAACATAGACAGTAGTAGGTGTCAGTCTTCTTGTACTTATGTCGGCATTGTGATTTTTGTATTTAATTCTGATTCAATTTCTGTGTTTCATCGTCAATATGAAATTCAGCTGGATACAGTAAACCTGAAGTGAAGCATCGGAATCTATAATTAGTGTCACAGGAATGGTCCAAAACATAGACAGGAATATGAGTGAGTTTTCTTGTACTTAAGACGGCGTTGTGCATTTTCTATTTAATCCCGATGCAATTTCTGTGTTCGTCGTCAATAAGAAGGTCCAAGGAATACAGTAAACCTGAAGTGAAGCATCGGAATCTAAAACAGGTGTCCCAGGAAAAGTTCAATACATAGACAGTAAGAAGAGCCAGACTTCTTATATTTGAGTCGGCATTGTGATATTTGTAATTAATTCCGATGCAATTTCTGTGTTTCACAGTCAATAAGATTGTCACAGGGATACAGAAAAACTGAAGTTAAGCATCGGAATCTATAACTAGTGTCATAGGAATGGTTGAAAACATAGACAGTAAGAAGAGCCAGTCTTGTTGTACTTGAGTCGGCATTGTGCCTTTTGTATTAAATTCCGATCAATTTTCTGTGTTTTATCGTGAATAAGGAGGTCAGAGGGATACAGTAAACCTGAAGTGAAGCATCGGAATCCATTACTAGTGTCATAGGAATGGTTTAAACATAGACAGTAAGAAGAGTCAGTTTTCTTGTGCTTATGTCGGCATTGTGTCTTATGTATTTAATTCCGATGCAATTTCTGTGTTTCATCGTCAATAAGAAGGTCAGAGGGATACAGTAGACCTGTAGTGAATAATCGGAATTCAAAACCCGTCACACAGGAGAGGTTCAAAACTTCTACAGTAAGAAGAGCCAGTCTTCATGTAATTTAGTCGGCATTGTGCCTTTTGTATTTAATTCCGATGCAATATCTGTGTTTCGTCGTCAATAAGAGGGTCAGAGAGATACAGTAAACCTGAAGTGAAAAATCGCAATCTATAGCTAGTGTCACAGGAATGGATCAAAACATAGACAGTAAGAAGAGTCAGTTTTCTTGTACTTAAGTCGGCATTGTGCCTTTTGTATTTAATTCCGATGCAATTTCTGTGTTTCATCATTAATAAGGAGGTCAGAGGGATACAGTAAACCTGAAGTGAAGCATCGGAATTTATAACTACTGTCACAGGAATGGTTCAAACATAGACAGTAAGAAGAGTCAGTTTTCTTTTACTGAAGTCCGCATTGTGCCTTTTGTATTTAATTTCGATGCAATTTCTGTGTCTCGTCGTCAATAAGAAGGTCCGTGGGATACAGTAAACCTGAAGTCAAGCATCGGAATCTAAAACTGGTCTCACAGGAAAGGTTTAAGTCTTAGACAGTAAGGAGAGGCAGTCTTCTTGTACTTGAGTCGGTATTGTGCGTTTTGAATTTAATTCCGATGCAATGTCTAAGTTTCATCGTCAACAAGAAAGTCAAAGGGATACAGCAAACCTGACGTGAAGCATCGGAATATATAACTAGTGTCACAGGAATGGTTCAAAGCATAGACAGTAAGAAGAGTCAGTTTTCGGTACTTAAGTTGGCATTGTGCCTACTCTATTCAATTCCGATGCAATTTCTGTGTTTCGTCGTCAATAAGAACGTCCAAGGGATACAGTAAACCTGAAGTGAAGCATCGGAATCTAAAACCGGTCTCACAGGAAAAGTTCAAATCATAGACAATAAGAAGAGCCTGTCTTCTTGTAGTTGAGTCGGCATTGTGCCTTTTGTATATAATTCCGATGCAATTTCTGTGTTTCATCGTCAATAAGAAGGTCAGAGGGATACAGTAAACCTGAAGTGAAGCATCGGAATCTATAACTAGTGTCACAGGAATGGTTCAAAACGTAGACAGTAAGACAAGTCAGTCCTCTTGTACTTAAGTCGGCATTGTGCCATTTGTATATAAATCCAATGCAATTTCTGTGTTTCATCGACTATAAGAAGGTCAGAGGGATACAGTAAACCTGAAGTGAAGCATCGGAATCCATACCTAGTGTCACAGGAATGGTTCAAACACACAGAGTATGAGGATCCAGTCTTCTTGTACTTGAGTCGGCATTGTGCCTTTTGTATTTAATTCCGATGCAATTTCTGTGTCTCATCGTCAATAAGAAGGTCAGAGGGATAGAGTAAACCTGAAGTGAAGCATCGGAATCTGTAACTAGTGTCACCGAAATGGTTCAAAACATAGGCAGTATAAAGAGTCAGACTTCTTGTACATAAGTCGGCATTGTGCCTTTTGTATTTAATTCCGATGCAATTTCTGTCTTTCATCGTCAATAAGAACGTCAGAGGGTACAGTAAACCTAAGGTGAAGCATCGGAATCTACAACTAGTGACACAGGAATTCTTCAAACATAGACAGTAAGAAGAGTCAGTTTTCATGCACTTAAGTCGGCATTGTGCCATCTGTATATGATTCCGAAGCCATTTCTTTGTTTCATCGTCAATTAGAAGGTCACAGGGATTCAGTAAACCTGAAGTGAAGCATCGGAATCTTTAACTAGTGTCACAGGAATGGTTCAAAACATAGGCAGCAAGAAGTACCAGTCTTCTTGTACTTGAGTCGGCATTGTGCCTTTTGTATTTTATTCCGATGAAACTTCTGTGTTTGGTCGTCAATAAGAAGGTCAGATGGATACAGTAAACCTAAAGTGAAGCAACGGAATCTATAACTAGTGTCACAGGAAAGGTTCAAAACATAGACAGTAAGAAAAGTCAGTCTTCTTGTACCTAAGTCTGCATTGTGAATTTTGTATTTAGTTAAGATGCAATTTCTGTGTTTCATCGTCATTAAGGAGGTGAGAGAGATACAATAAACCTAAAGTGAAGCATCGCAATCTAAAACTAGAGTCACAGGAATGGTTCAAAACTTAGACAGTAAGAAGAGTCAGTCTTCTTGTACTTAAGTCGGAATTGTGCCTTTTGTATATAATTCCGATGCAATTTCTGTGTTTCATCGTCAATAAGACGCTCAGAGGGATACAGTAAACCTGAAGTGAATTATCGGAATCTATAACTAGTGTCATAGGAATTGTTCAAACATAGACAGTAGGAAGAGTCAGTTTTCTTGTACTTAAGTCGGCATTGTGTCTTATGTATTTAATTCCGATGCAATTTCTGTTGTTCATCGTCAATAAGAAGGTCAGAGCGATACAGTAAACCTGAAGTGAAGCATCGGAATCTAAAACCCGTCACACAGGAAAGGTTCAAAACTTCACAGTAAGAAGAACCAGTCTTCTTGTAATTTAGTCGGCATTGTGCCTTTCGTATTTAGATGCAATATCTGTGTTTCCTCGTCAATAAGAACGCCAGAGGGATACAGTAAACCTGAAGTGAAGCATCGCTATCTATAGCTAGTGTCACAGGAATGGATCAAAACATAGACAGTAAAATTAGTCAGTTTTCTTTTACTTAGGTCGGCATTGTGCCTTTAGTATTTAATTCAGATGCAATTTCTGTGTTTTATCGTCAATAAGGAGGTCAGAGGGATACAGTAAACCTGAAGTGAAGCATCGGAATCTATAACTAGTGTCACAGGAATGGTTCAAAGCATAGACAGTAAGAAGAGTCTGTTTTCTTATACTTAAGTCGGTATTGTGCCTTTTGTATTTAATTCCGATGCATTATCTGTGTTTCATCGTGAATAAGATGGTCAGAGGATACAGTAAACCTCAAGTGATTCATCAGTATCTATAACTAGTGTCACAGGGATGGTTCAAAACATAGATAGTAAGATGAGTCAGTCTTCTTGTACCTAAGTCGGCATTGTGCCTTTTGTATATAATTCCGATACAATTTCTGTGTTTCATCGTCAATAAGAAGGTCAGAGGGATACAGTAGACCTGTAGTGAAGAATCGGAATCCAAAACCCGTCACACAGGAGAGGTTCAAAACTTCTACAGTAAGAAGAGCCAGTCTTCTTGTAATTTAGTCGGCATTGTGCCTTTTGTATTTAATTCCGATGCAATATCTGTGTTCCGTCGTCAATAAGAAGGTCAGAGGTATACAGTAATCTGAAGTGAAGCATCGCAATCTATTACTAGTGTCACAGGAATAGATCAAATCATATACAGTAAGAAGAGTCAGTTTTCTTGTACTTAAGTCGGCATTGTGCCTTTTGTATTTAATTCCGATGCAATTTCTGTGTTTCATCATCAATCAGGAGGTCAGAGGGATACAGTAATCCTGAAGTGAAGCATCGGAATCTAAAACTGGTCTCACAGGAAAGGTTTAAAACATAGACAGTAAGAAGAGGCAGTCTTCTTGTACTTGAGTCGGTATTGTGCCTTTTGTATTTAATTCCGATGCAATTTCTAAGTTTCATGGTCACAAGAGGGTCAGAGGGATACAGTAAACCTGACGTGAAGCATCGGAATCTATAACTAGTGTCACAGGAATGGTTCAAAGCATAGACAGTAAGAAGAGTCTGATTTCTTATACTTAAGTCGGCATTGATCGTTTTGAATTATTTCCGATGCATTTTCTGTGTTTCATCGTCAGTAAGAAGAGCAGATGGATACAGTAAACCTCAAGTGATACATCGGAATCTATAACTAGTGTCACAGGAATGGTTCAAAACATAGACAGTAACAAGAGTCAGTTTTCAGTACTTAAGTTGGCATTGTGCCTATTCTATTCAATTCCGATGCAATTTCTGTTTTTCGTCATCAATAAGAACGTCCAAGGGATACAGTAAACCTGAAGTGACGCATCGGAATCTAAAACCGGTCTCACAGTAAAAGTTCAAATCACAGACAATAAGAAGAGCCTGTCTTCTTGTAGTTAAGTCGGCATTGTGCCTTTTGTATATAATTCCGATGCAATTTCTGTGTTTCATCGCCAATAAGGTCAGGTGGATACATTAAACCTGAAGTGAAGCATCGGAATCTATAACTAGTGTCACAGGAATGGTCAAATCATAGACAGGAAGAAGAGTCAGTTGTCTTGTACTTAAGTCGGCATTGTGCCTTTTGTATTTAATTCCGATCCAATTTCCGTGATTCGTCGTCAATAAGAAGGTCAAGGGATACAGTAAACCTGAAGTGAAGCATCGGAATCTATAACTAGTGTCACAGGAATGGTTCAAACATAGACAGTATGAAGAGTCAGTCTTCTTGTACCTAAGACGTCATTGTGCCTTTTGTATATAATTCCGATGCAATTTCTGTTTTTCATCGTCAATAAGAAGGTCAGCTGGATACAGTAAACCTGAAGTGAAGCATCGGAATCTACAAGTAGTGTCACAGGAATGATTGAAAACATAGGCAGTGAGAAGAGGCAGTCTTCTTGTACTTGAGTCGGCATTGTGCCTTTTTTATTTAATTAAGATGCAATTTCTGGGTTTCATCGTCAATAAGAAGGTCAGAGGGATACAGTAAACCTGAAGAGAAGCATCGGAATCTATAACTAGTGTCACAGGAATGGTTAAAAACGTAGACAGTAAGACGAGTCTGTCTTCTTGTACTTAAGTCGGCATTGTGCCATTTGGATATAAATCCAACGCAATTTCTGTGTTTCATCGTCTATAAGAAGGTCAGAGGGATACAGCAAACCTGAAGTGAAGCATCGGAATCCATTACTAGTGTCACATTAATGGTTCAAACACAGACAGTAAGAGGACCCAGTCTTCTTGTACTTGAGTCGGCATTGTGCCTTTTGTATTTAATTCCGATGCAATTTCTGTGTCTCATCGTCAATAAGAAGGTCAGAGGGATACAGTTAACCTAAAGTGAAGCATCGGAATCTATAACTAGTGCCACAGGAAAGGTTCAAAACATAGACAGTAAGAAAAGTCAGTCTTCTTGTACTTAAGTCTGCATTGTGCATTTTGTATTTAGTTAAGATGCAATTTCTGTGTTTCATCGTCAATAAGGAGGTGAGAGAGATACAGTAAACCTAAAGTGAAGCATCGCAATCTAAAACTAGAGTCACAGGAATGGTTCAAAACCTAGACAGTAGAAAGAGTCAGTCTTCTTATACTTAAGTCAGTATTGTGCCTTTTGTATTTAATTCCGATGCATTTTCTGTGTTTCATCGTGAACAAGAAGGTCAGAGGATACAGTAAAACTCAAGTGATACATCAGTATCTATAACTAGTGTCACAGGAACGGTTCAAAACATAGAGAGTAAGAAGAGTTAGTCTTCTTGTACCTAAGTCGGCATTGTGCCTTTTGTATATAATTCCGATACAATTTCTGTGTTTCATCGTCAATAAGAAGGTCAGCTGGATACAGTAAACCTGAAGTGAAGCATCGGAATCTATAACTAGTGTCACAGGAATGGTTCAAAGCATAGGCAGTAAGAAGAGGCAGTCTTCTTGTACTTGAGTCGGCTTTGTGCCTTTTGTATTTAATTCCCTTGAAATTTCTGTGTTTGATCGTCAATAAGAAGGTCAGAGGGATACAGTAAACCTGAAGTGTGGCATCGGAATCTATAACTAACGTCACAGGAATGGTTCAAAGCATAGACAGTAGGAAGAGCCAGTCTTCTTGTACTTAAGTCGGCATTGTGGATTTTGTATTTAATTCCGATGCAATTTCTGTGTTTCATCGTCAATAAGAGGGTCAGAGAGATACAGTAAACCTAATGTGAAGCATCGTAATCTTTAACTAGTGACACAGGAATGGTTCAAAACATAGACAGTAAGAAGAGTCTGTTTTCTTGTACTTAAATCGGCATTGTGCCATTTGTATATGATTTCAATGCAATTTCTGTGTTTCATCGTCAGTAAGAAGGTCACAGGGATACAGTAAACATGAAGTGAAGCATCGGAATCTACAACTTGTGTCACAGGAATGGTTAAAATCATAGGCAATAAGAAGAACCAGTCTTCTTGTACTTGTGTCGGCATTGTGCCTTTTGTATTTTATTCCGATGAAATTTCTGTGTTTGATGGTCAATAAGAAGGTCAGCGGGATACAGTAAACCTAAAGTGAAGCATCGGAATCCATAACTAGTGTCACAGGAATGGTTGAAAACATAGACAGTAAGAAGAGACAATCTTCTTGTACTTAAGTCTGCATTGTGCCTTTTGTATTTAGTTAAGATGCAATTTCTGGGTTTCATCGTCGATAAGGAGGTGAGAGAGATACAGTAAACCTGAAGTGAAGCATCGCAATCTAATACTGTTGTCACAGGAATGGTTCAAAACATAGACAGTAGGAGGAGTCATTCTTCTTGAACTTAAGTCGGCATTGTGCCTTTTGTATTAATTCCGATGCAATTTCTGTGTTTCATCGTCAATAAGCAGGTCAGAGGGATACAGTATACCTGAAGTGCAGCATCTGAATCAATAACTAGTGTCACAGGAATGGTTCAAGACTTAGGCAGTAGGAAGAGTCATTCTTCTTGACCTTAAGTCGGCATTGTGCCTTTTGTATTTAATTCCGTTGCAAATTCTGTGTTTCATCGTCAATAAGCAGATCAGCGGGATACAGTAAAACTGAAGTGAAGCATCGGAATCTATAACTACTGTCACAGGAATGGTTCAAAACATAGACAGTAAGAGGAGTCAGTCTTCTTGTTCCTAAGTCGGCATTGTGCCTTTTGTATATAATTCCGATGCAATTTCGGTGTTTCATCGTCAATAGGAAGGTCGGCGGGATACAGTATACCTGAAGTGCAGCATCTGAATCTATAACTAGTGTCACAGGAATGGTTCAAACCATAGACAGTAAGAAGAGTCCGTCTTCTTGTACTTAAGTCGGCATTGTGCTTTTTGTATTTAATTATGATTCAATTTCTGTGTTTCATCGTCAATAAGAAGGTCCAAGGTATACAGTAAACCTGAAGAGAAGCATCGGAATCTATAACTAGTGTCACAGGAATGGTTCAAAACATAGACAGTAAGAAGAGTTTGTTTTCTTGTACTTAGGTCGGCGTTGTGCCTTTTGTATTTAATTCCGATGGAATTTCTGTGTTTCATCGTTAATAAGGAGGCCAGAGGGATACAGAAAACCTGAAGTGAAGCATCGGAATCTAAAACCGGTCTCACAGGAAAGGTTCAAACATAGACAGTAAGAAGAGCCAGTCTTCTTGTACTTGTGTCCCCATTCTGCCTTTTGTATTTAATTCCGATGCAATTTCTGTGTTTCATCGTCAATAAGAAAGTCAGAGCGATACAGTTAACCTGAAGTGAAGCATCGGAATCTATAACTAGTGTCACAGGAATTGTTCAAATCATTGACAGTAAGGAGAGTTAGTTTTCTTGTACTTAAGTCGGTATTGTGACTTTTGTATTTAATTCCGTTGCAATTTCTGTGTTTCGTCGTCAATAAGAAGGTCCATGGGATACAGTAAACTGGAAGTGAAGCAACGGAATCTAAAACCTGTCTCACTGGAAAGGTTCAAAAAATAGACGGTAAGAAGAGCCAGTCTTCTTGTTCTTGAGTCGGCATTGTGCCTTTTGTATTTAATTCCGATGCAATTTATGTCTTTCATCGTCCATAAATAGTTAGAGGGATACAGTAAACGTGAAGTGAAGCATCGGAATCTATAACTAGTGTCACAGGAATGGTTCGAAACATAGACAGTAAGAAGAGTCCGTTTCGTTGTAATGAAGTCTCCATTGTGCCTTTTGAGTTTAATTCCGATGCACGTTCTGTGTTTCTTCGTCCATAATGAAGATCAGAGGGATACAGTAAACCTGAAGTGAAGCATCGGAAGCTATAACTAGTGTCACAGGAATGGTTCAAAACATAGACAGTAAGAAGAGTACGTTTTCTTGTACTTAAGTCGGCATTGTGCCTTTTGTATTTAATCCCGATGCATTATCTAAGTTTCATCGTCAATAAGGTCAGAGGGATACAGTAAACCTGAAGCGAAGCATCGGAATCTAAAACCGGTCTCACAGGAAAGGTTCAAATCATAGACAGTAAGAAGAGCCAGTCTTCTTGTACTTGAGTCGGCGTTGTGCCTTATGTATTTAATTCCGATGCAATTGCTGTGTTTTATCGTCAATAGGAAGGTCCGAGGGATACAGTAAACCTGAAGTGAAGCATCGGAATCAATAACTGGTGTCACAGGAATGGTTCAAAACATAGACAGTAAGAAGAGTCAGTATTCTTGTACTTAAGTCGGCATTGTGCTTTTTCTATTTAATTCCGATGCAATTTCTGTGTTTCATCGTCAATACGAAGGTCAGAGTGATACAGTAAACCTAAAGTTAAGCATCGGAAGCTATAACTAGTGTCACAGGAATGGTTCAACCATAGACAGTACTAAGAGTCAGTCTTCTTGTACTTAAGTCGGCATTGTGCCTTTTGTACTTAATTCCGATTCAATTTCTGTGTTTCGTCGTCAATAAGAGAGTCACAGGGATACAGTAAACCTGAAGTGAATCATCGGAATCTATAACTAGTGTCACAGGAATGATTCAAAACATAGACTTTAAGAAGAGTTAGTTTTCTTGTACTTACGTCGGCATTGTGCCTTTTGTATTTAATTCCGATGCAATTTCTGTGTTTCGTCGTCAATAGGAATGTCCAAGGGATACAGTAAACCTGACGTGAAGCATCGGAATCTGAAACCGGGCTCACAGGAAATGTTCAAAACATAGACAATAAGAAGAGCCAGTCTTCCTGTACTTGAGTCGGCATTGTGCCTTTTGTATTTAATTCCGATGCAATTTCTGTGTTTCATCGTCAATAAGAAGGTCAGAAAGATACAGTAATCCTGAAGTAAAGCATCGGAATCTATAACTAGTGTCACAGGAATGGTTCAAAACGTAGACAGTAAGAAGAGTCAGTCGTCTTGCACTTAAGTCGGCATTGTGCGTTTTGTATATAATTCCGATGCAATTTCTGTGTCTCATCGTCTATAAGAAAGTCAGAGGGATACAGTAAACCTGAAGTGAAGCATCGGAATCTATAACTAGTGTCACAGGAATGGTTCAAAACATAGACAATAAGAAGAATCAGTTTTCTTGTACTTAGGTCGGCATTGTGTCTTCTCTATTTAATTCCGATGCAATTTCTGTGTTGCATCGTCAATAAGAAGGTCAGAGGGATACAGTAAACCTAAAGTGAAACATCGGAATCTATACCTAGTGCCACAGGAATTGTTCAAATCATAGACAGTAAGAAGAGTCAGTTTTCTTGTACTTAAGTCGGTATTGTGCCATTTGTATTTAATTCCGATGCAAATTCTGTGTTTCGTCGTCAATAAGAAGGTCCATGGGATACAGTAAACTGGAAGTGAAGCAACGGAATCTAAAACCTGTCTCACAGGAAAGGTTCAAAACATTGACGGTAAGAAGAGCCAGTCTTCTTGTACTTGAGTCGGCATTGTGCCTTTTGTATTTAATTCCAATGCAATTTCTGTGTTTCATCGTCCATAAGAAGGTCAGAGGGATACAGTAAACCTGAAGTGAAGCATCGGAATCCATAACTAGTGTCACAGGAATGGTTCAAACAGAGACAGTAAGAGGACCCAGTCTTCTTGTACTTGAGTCGGCATTGTGCCTTTTGTATTTAATTCCGATGCAATTTCCGTGTCTCATCGTCAATAAGTAGGTCAGAGGGATACAGTAAACCTGAAGTGAAGCATCGGAATCTATAACTAGTGTCACCGGAATGGTTCAAAACATAGGCAGTATGAAGAGTCAGTCTTCTTGTACTTAAGACGGCATTGTGCCTTTTGTATTTAATTCCGATGCAATTTCTGTGTTTCATCGTTAATAAGAAGGTCAGAGGGATACAGTAAACCTAAGGTGAAGCATCGGAATTCATAACTAGTGACACAGGAATGGTTCAAAACATAGACAGTAAGAAGAGTCAGTTTTCATGTACTTAAGTCGGCATTGTGCCATCTGTATATGATTCCGAAGGCATTTCTTTGTTTAATCGTCAATTAGAAGGTCACAGGGATACAGTAAACCTGTAGTGAAGCATCGGAATCTATAACTAGTGTCACAGGAATGGTTCAAAGCATACGCAGTAAAGAGAATCAGTCTTCTTGTACTTCAGTCGGCATTGTGATTTTTTTATTTTATTCCAATGAAACTTCTGTGTTCGGTCGTCAATAAGAAGGTCAGATGAATACAGTAAACCTAAAGTGAAGCATCGGAATCTATAACTAGTGTCACAGGAATGTTCAAAACATAGACAGGAAAAAGAGTGAGTTTTCTTGTACTTAAGTCGGCGTTGTGCATTTTCTATTTAATTCCGATGCAATTTCTGAGTTTGGCTTCAATAAGAAGGTCCAAGGAATACATTAAGCCTGATGTGAAGCATCGGAATCTAAAACCGGTGTCACAGGAAAAGTTCAAAACTCAGACAGTAAGAAGAGCCAGACTTCTTGTACTTGAGTCGGCATTGTGATTTTTGTATTTATTTCCGATGCAATTTCTGTGTTTCATCGTCAATAAGACGGTCAGGGGGATACAGTAAAACTGAAGTGAATTATCGGAAACTATAACTAGTGTCATAGGAATTGTTCAAACATAGACAGTAAGAAGAGTCAGTTTTCTTGTACTTAAGTCGGCATTGTGTCTTATGTATTTAATTCCGATGCAATTTCTGTTATTCATCATCAATAAGAAGGTCAAAGGGATACAGTAAACCTGAAGTGAAGCATCGGAATCTAAAACCCATCACACAGGAAAGGTTCAAATCTTCTACAGTAAGAAGAGCCAGACTTCTTGTAATTTAGTCGGCATTGTGCCTTTTGTATTTAATTTCGATGCAATATCTGTGTTTCCTCGTCAATAAGAAGGTCAGAGGGAAACAGTAAACCTGAAGTGAAGCATCGCAATCTATAGCTAGTGTCACAGGAGTGGATCAAAACATTGACAGTAAGAACAGTCAGTTTTCTTGTACTTAGGTCGGCATTGTGCCTTTAGTATTTAATTCCGATGCAATTTTTGTGTTTCATCGTCAATAAGGAGGTCAGAGGGATACAGTAAACCTGAAGTCAAGCATCGGAATTTAAAACTGGTCTCACAGGAGAGGTTCAAAGCATAGACAGTAAGAAGAGTCAGTCTTCTTGTACTTGAGTCGGTATTGTGCCTTTTGTATTTAATTCCGATGCAATTTCTAAGTTTCATCGTCAATAAGAAGGTCAGAGGGATACAGTGAACCTGAAGTGAAGCATCGGAATCTGTAACTAGTGTCACAGGAATGGTTCAAAGCATAGACAGTAAGAAGAGTCTGTTTTCTTATACTTAAGTCAGTATTGTGCCTTTTGTATTTAATTCCGATGCAATTTCTGTGTTTCATCGTGAATAAGAAGGTCAGAGGATACAGTAAACCTAATGGGAAGCATCGTAATCTATAACTAGTGACACAGGAATGGTTCAAAACATAGAGAGTAAGAAGAGTCAGTCTTCTTGTACCTAAGTCGGCATTGTGCCTTTTGTATATTATTCCGATACAATTTCTGTGTTTCATCGTCAATAAGAGGTTCAGAGAGATACAGTATACCTAATGGGAAGCATCGTAATCTATAACTAGTGACACAGGAATGGTTCAAAACACAGACAGTAAGAAGAGTCAGTTTTCTTGTACTTAAATCGGCATTGTGCCATTTGTATATGATTTCGAAGCAATTTCTGTGTTTCATCGTCAATAAGAAGGTCACAGGGATACAGTAAACCTGAAGTGAAGCATCGGAATCTACAACTTGTGTCACAGGAATGGTTCAAACATAGGCAGTAAGAAGAACCAGTCTTCTTGTACTTGAGTCGGCATTGTGCCTTTTGTATTTTATTCCGATGAAATGTCTGTGTTTGATCGTCAATAAGAAGGTCAGAGGGATACAGTAAACCTAAAGTGAAGCATCTGAATCTATAACTAGTGTCACAGGAATGGTTCAAAACTAACACAGTAGGAAGAGTCATTCTTCTTGAACTTAAGTCGGCATTGTGCCTTTTGTATTTAATTCCGTTGCAATTTCTGTGTTTAATCGTCAATACGCAGGTCAGCGGGATACAGTAAAACTGAAGTGAAGCATCGGAATCTATAACTACTGTCACAGGAATGGTTCAAAACATAGACAGTAAGAGGAGTCAGTCTTCTTGTTCCTAAGTCGGCATTGTGCCTTTTGTGTATAATTCCAATGCAATTTCGGTGTTTCATCGTCAATAGGATGGTCAGCTGGATACAGTAAACCTGAAATGAAGCACCGGAATCTATAACTAGTGTCACAGGAATGGTTCAAAGCATAGGCAGTAAGAATAGCCAGTCTTTTTGTACTTGAGTAAGCATTGTGCCTTTTGTATTTAATTCCGATGAAATTTCAGTGTTTAATCGTCAATAAGAAGGTCAGCAGGAAACAGTATACCTGAAGTGCAGCATCTGAATCTATAACTAGTGGCACAGGAATGGTTCAAAACATAGACAGTAAGAAGAGTTTGTTTTCTTGTACTTAGGTCGGCGTTGTGCCTTTTGTATTTAATTCCGATGCAATTTCTGTGTTTCATCGTTAATAAGGAGGCCAGAGGGATACAGAAATCCTGAAGTGAAGAATTGGAATCTATAACTAGTGGCACAGGAATGGTTCAAAACATAGACAGTAAGAAGAGTTTGTTTTCTTGTACTTAGGTCGGCGTTGTGAGTTTTGTATTTAATTCCGATGCAATTTCTGTGTTTCATCGTTAATAAGGAGGCCAGAGGGATACAGAAATCCTGAAGTGAAGAATCGGAATCTATAGCTAGTGTCACAGGAAAGGTTCAAACATAGACAGTAAGAAGAGTCAGTTTTCTTGAACTTAAGTCGGCATTGTTCCTTTTGTATTTAATTCTGATGCAATTTCTGTGTTTCTTCGTCAATAGGAATGTCCAAGGTATACAGTAAACCTGAAGTAAAGCATCGGATTCTAAAACCGGGCACACAGGAAAGGTTCAAACCGTAGACAGTAAGAAGAGCCAGTCTTCTTGTGCTTGAGTCGGCATTGTGCCTTTTGTATTTCATTCCGATGCAATTTCTGTGTTTCATCGTCAATAAGAAGGTCAGAGGGATACAGTAAACCTGAAGTGAAGCATCGGAATCTATAACTAGTGTCACAGGATTGGTTCAAAACATAGACAGTAAGAAGAGTCAGTTTTCTTGTACTTAAGTCGGCATTGTGCCTTTTCTATTTAATTCCGATGCAATTTCTGTGTTTCATCGTCAATAAGAAGGTCAGAGGTATACAGTAAACCTGAAGTGATGCATCGGAATCTATAACTAGTGCCACAGGAATGGTTCAAAACATAGACAGTAGAAAGTGTCAGTTTTCTTGTACTTAAGTCGGCATTGTGCCTTTTGTATTCAATTCCGATGCTATTTCTGGTTTTCGTCGTCAATAAGAAGGTCCACGTGAAACAGTAAACCTGAAGTGAAGCATCGGAATCTAAAACCGGTCTCACAGGAAAGGTTCAAAACATAGACAGTAAGAAGAGCCAGTCTTCTTGTACTAGAGTCGGCATTGTGCCTTTTGTATTTAATTCCGATGCAATTTCTGTGTTTCATCGTCAATAAGAAAGTCAGAGGGATACAGTTAACCTGAAGTGAAGCATCGGAATCTATAACTAGTGTCACAGGAATTGTTCAAATCATAGACAGTAGGGAGAGTTAGTTTTCTTGTACTTAAGTCGGTATATCGACTTTTGTATTTAATTCCGTTGCAATTTCTGTGTTTCGTCGTCAATAAGAAGGTCCATGGGATACAGTAAACTGGAAGTGAAGCAACGGAATCTAACACCTGTCTCACTGGAAAGGTTCAAGACATAGACGGTAAGAAGAGCCAGTCTTCTTGTACTTGAGTTGGCATCGTGCCTTTTGTATTTAATCCCGGTGTAATATCTATGTTTCATCGTCAATAAGAAGGTCAGAGGGATACAGTAAACCTGAAGCGAAGCATCGGAATCTAAAACCGGTCTCACAGGAAAGGTTCAAATCATAGACAGTAAGAAGAGCCAGTCTTCTCGTACTTGAGTCGGTATTGCGCCTTTTGTATTTAATTCCGATGCAATTGCTGTGTTTAATCGTCAATAAGAAAGTCCGAGGGATACAGTAAACCTGAAGTGAAGCATCGGAATCTATAACTAGTGTCACAGGAATGGTTCAAAACATAGACAGTAAGAAGAGTCAGTATTCTTGTGCTTAAGTCGGCATTGTGCTTTTCCTATTTAATTCCGATGCAATTTCTGTGTTTCATCGTCAATAAGAAGGTCAGAGTGATACAGTAAACCTGAAGTGAAGCATCGGAATCTATAACTAGTGTCACAGGAATGGTTAAAAGCACAGACAGTAAGACGTGTCAGTTTTCTTGTACCTAAGTCGGCATTGTGCCTTTTGTATTCAATTCCGATGCAATTTCTGCTTTTCGTCGTCAATAAGAGGGTCCACGGGATACAGTAAACCGGAAGTGAAGCATCGGAATCTATAACTAGTGTCACAGGAATGGTTCAAAACATAGATAGTAAGAAGTGTCAGTTTTCTTGTACGTAAGTCGGCTTTGTGCCTTTTGTATTTAATAACGATGCAATTTCTGTGTTTCATCGTCAATCGGAAGGTCAGAGTGATACAGTAAACCTGAAGTGAAGCATCGGAATTTATAACTAGTGTCACAGGAAAGGTTCGAAACGTAGACAGTCAGAAGAGTCAGTCTTATTGTAGTTAAGTCTGCATTGTGCGTTTTGTATATATTTCCGATGCAATTTCTGTGTGTTTCATCGTCTATAAGTAGGTCAGAGGGATACAGTAAACCTGAAGTGAAGCATCGGAATCTACAACTAGTGTCACAGGAATGGTTCTAAACATAGACGGTAAGAAGAGGCAGTCTTCTTGTACTTGAGTCGGCATTGTGCCTTCTGTAATTAATTCCGATGCAATATCTGTGTTTCATCGTCAATAAGAAGGTCAGAGGGATACAGTAAACCTGAAGTAAAGCATCGGAAGCTATAACTAGTGTCACAGGAATGGTTCAAAACATAGACAGTACTAAGAGTCAGTCTTCTTGTACTAAAGTCGGCATTGTGCCTTTTGTACTTAATTCCGATTCAATTTCTGTGTTTCGTCGTCAATACGAAGGTCACAGGGATACAGTAAACCTGAAGTGAAGCAGCGGAATCTATAACTAGTGTCACAGGAATGATTCAAAACATAGACTTTAAGAAGAGTTAGTTTTCTTGTACTTACGTCGGCATTGTGCCTTTTGTATTTAATTCCGATGCAATTTCCGTGTTTAGTCGTCAATAGGAATGTCCAAGGGATACAGTAAACCTGACGTGAAGCATCGGAATCCAAAACCGGGCTCACAGGAAATGTTCAAAACATAGACAGTAAGAAGAGCCAGTCTTTCTGTACTTGCGTCGGCATTGTGCCTTTTGTATTTAATTCCGATGCAATTTCTGTGTTTCACCGTCAATAAGAAGGTCAGAGGGATACAGTAACCTGAAGTGAAGCATCGGAATCTATAACTAGTGTCACAGGAATGGTTCAAAACGTAGACAGTAAGAAGAGTCAGTCTTCTTGCACTTACGTCGGCATTGTGCGTTTTGTATATAATTCCGATGCAATTTCTGTGTCTCATCGTCTATAAGAAGATCAGAGGGATACAGTAGACCTGAAGTGAAGCATCGGAATCTATAACTAGTGTCACAGGAATGGTTCAAAACATAGACAATAAGATGAATCAGTTTTCTTGTACTTAGGCCGGCATTGTGCCTTTTCTATTTAATTCCGATGCAATTTCTGTGTTGCATCGTCAATAAGAAGGTCAGAGGGATACAGTAAACCTGAAGTGAAGCATCGGAATCTATAACTAGTGCCACAGGAATTGTTGATATCATAGACAGTAAGAAGAGTCAGTTTTCTTGTACTTAAGTCGGTATTGTGCCTTTTGTATTTGATTCCGATGCAATTTCTGTGTTTCGTCGTCAATAAGAAGGTCCATGGGATACAGTAAACTGGAAGTGAAGCAACGGAATCTAAAACCTGTCGTACAGGAAAGGTTCAAAACATTGACGGTAAGAAGAGCCAGTCTTCTTGCACTTGAGTCGGCATTGTGCCTTTTGTATTTAATTCCAATGCAATTTCTGTGTTTCATCGTCCATAAGAAGGTCAGAGGGATACAGTAAACCTGAAGTGAAGCATCGGAATCTATAACTAGTGTCACAGGAATGGTTCAAAACATAGACAGAAAGAAGAGTCCGTTTTCTTGAAATTAATTCGGCATTGTGCCTTTTGAGTTTAATTCCGATGCACTTTCTGTATTTCATCGTCAATAAGAAGATCAGAGTTATACAGTAAACCTGAAGTGAAGCATCGAAATCTATAACTAGTGTCACAGGAATGGTTCAAATCAGAGACAGTAAGAAGAGTCCGTTTTCTTGTACTTAAGTCGGCATTGTGCCTTTTGTATTTAATCCCGATGCAATATCTATGTTTCACCGCCAATAAGAAGGTCAGAGGGATACAGTAAACTGGAAGCGAAGCATCGGAATCTAAAACCGGTCTCACAGGAAAGGTTCAAATCATAGACAGTAAGAGGAGTCAGTTTTCTTGTACTTAAGTCGGCATTGAGCCTTCTGTATATAATTCCGAAGCAATTTCTGTGTTTCATCGTCAATAAGAAGGTCACAGGGATACAGTAAACCTGAAGTGAAGCATCGGAATCTATAACTAGTGTCACAGGAATGGTTCAAATCATAGACTTTAAGAAGAGTTAGTTTTCTTGTACTTACGTCGGCATTGTGCTTTTGTATTTAATTCCGACGCAATTTCTGTGTTTCGGCGTCAATAGGAAGGTCCAAGGGATACGGTAAAAATGAAGTGAATCATCGGAATCTAAAACTGGTCTCACAAGAAAGGTTCATAACATAGACAGTAACAAGAGCCAGTCTTCTTGTACTTGAGTCGGCATTGTGTCTTTTGTATTTAATTCCGATGCAATTTCTGTGTTTTATCGTCAATAACACGGTTAGAGGGATACAGTAAAGCCGAAGTGAAGCATCGCAATCTATAACTAGTGTCACAGGAATGGTTCAAAACATAGACAGTAAGAAGAGTCTGTTTTCTTGTACTTATGTCGGCATTGTGCCTTTTGTAATTCATTCCGATGCAATTTCTGTGTTTCATCGTCAGCAAGGAGGCCAGAGGGATAAAGAAAACCTGAAGTGAAGCATCGGAATCTATAACTAGTGTCACAGGAAAGGTTCAAACATAGACAGTAAGAAGTGTCAGTTTTCTTGAACTTAAGGTGACATTGTGCCTTTTGTATTTAATTCCGATGCAATTTCTGTGTTTCGTCGTCGATAGGAATGTCCAAGGGATACAGTAAACCTGAAGAGAAGCATCGGAATCCAAAACCAGGCTCACAGGAAAGGTTCAAAACATAGACAGTAAGAAGAGCCAGTCTTCTTGTACTTGAGTCGGCATTGTGCCTTTTGTATTTAATTCCGATGCAATTGCTGTGTTTCATCGTCAATAAGAAGGTCAGAGGGATACAGTAAACCTGAAGTGAAGCATCGTAATCTATAACTAGTGTCACAGGAATGGTTCAAAACAAAGACAGTAAGAAGAGTCAGTTTTCTTGTACTTAAGTCGGCATTGTGCCTTTTGTATTCAATTCCGATGCAATTTGTGCTTTTCGTCGTCAATAAGAAGGTCCACGGGATACAGTAAACCTGAAGTGAAGCATCGGAATCTAAAACCGGTCTCACAGGAATGTTCAAAACATAGACAGTAAGAAGAGCCAATCTTCTTGTACTTGAGTCGGCATTGTGCCTTTTGTATTTAATTCCGATGCAATTTCTGTGTTTCATCGTCAATAAGAAAGTCAGAGGGATACAGTAAACCTGAAGTGAAGCATCGGAATCTATTACTAGTGTCACAGGAATGTTTCAAAACAAAGACAGTAAGAGGAGTCAGTTTTCTTGTACTTAAGTCGGCATTGTGCCTTTTGTATTTAATTATGATGCAATTTCTGTGTTTCATCGTCAATAAGAACGTCAGAGGGATACAGTAAACCTGAGTTGAAGCATCGGGATCTATAACTAGTATCACAGGAATGGTTCAAAGCATAGACAGTAAGAAGAGTCAGTTTTCTTGTACTTAAGTGGACATTGTGCATTTTGTATGTAATTCCGATGCAATTTCTGTGTTTCATCGTCAATAAGAAGATCAGAGTTATACAGTAAACCTGAAGTGAAACATCGGAATCTATAACTAGTGTCACTGGAATGGTTCAAAACATAGACAGTAAGAAGAGTCTGTTTTCTTGTACTTAAGTCGGCATTGTGCCTTTTGTAATTCATTCCGATGCAATTTCTGTGTTTCATCGTCAATAAGGAGGCCAGAGGGATACAGAAAACCTGAAGTGAAGCATCGGAATCTATAACTATTGTCACAGGAAAGGTTCAAACATAGACAGTAAGAAGAGTCAGTTTTCTTGAACTTAAGTCGGCACTGTTTCCTTTTGTATTTATTTCCGATGCAATTTCTGTGTTTCGTCGTCAACAGGAATGTCCAAGGGATACAGTAAATCTGAAGTGAAGCATCGGAATCTAAAACCGGGCTCACAGGAAAGGTTCAAAACATAGTCAGTAAGAAGAGCCAGTCTTCTTGTACTTGAGTCGGCATTGTGCCTTTTGTATTTAATTCCGATGCAATATCTTTGTTTCATCGTCAATAACAAAGTCAGAGGGATACAGTAAACCTGAAGTGAAGCATCGGAATCTATTACTAGTGTCACAGGAATGGTTCAAAACAAAGACAGTAAGAAAAGTCAGTTTTCTTGTACTTAAGTCGGCATTGTGCCGTTTGTATTTAATTTTGATGCAATTTCTGTGTTTCATCGTCAATAAGAACGTCAGAGGGATACAGCAAACCTGAAGTGAAGCATCGTAATCTATAACTAGTGTCACAGGAATGGTTCCAAACGTAGACAGTAAGAAGAGTCAGTCTTCTTGTACTTAAGTCGGCATTGTGCGTTTTGTATATAATTCCGATGCAATTTCTGTGTTTCATCGTCTATAAGAAGGGCAGAGGGATACAGTAAACCTGAAGTGAATCATCGGAATCTATAACTAGTGTCACAGGAATGTTTCAAAACAAAGACAGTAAGAAGAGTCAGTTTTCTTGTACTTAAGTCGGCATTGTGCTTTTTGTATTTAATTATAATGCAATTTCTGTGTTTCATCGGCAATAAGAACGTCAGAGGGATACAGTAAACCTGAAGTGAAGCATCGGGATCTATAACTAGTGTCACAGGAATGGTTCAAAACATAGACAGTAAGAAGTGTCAGTTTTCTTGTACTTAAGTCGGCTTTCTGCCTTTTGTATTTAATTATGATGCAATTTCTGTGTTTCATCGTCTATAAGAAGGTCAGAGGGATACAGTAAACCTGAAGTGAAGCATTGGAATCTATAACTAGTGTCACAGGAATGGTTCAAAACATAGACAGTAAGAGGAGTCAGTTTTCTTGTACTTAAGTCGGCATTGAGCCTTCTGTATATAATTCCGAAGCAATTTCTGTGTTTCATCGTCAATAAGAAGGTCACAGGGATACAGTAAACCTGAAGTGAAGCATCGGAATCTATAACTAGTGTCACAGGAATGGTTCAAATCATAGACTTTAAGAAGAGTTAGTTTTCTTGTACTTACGTCGGCATTGTGCCTTTTGTATTTAATTCCGATGCAATTTCTGTGTTTCATCGTCAATAAGAAGGTCAGAGGAATACAGTAAACCTGAAGTGAAGCATCGGAATCTATAACTAGTGTCACAGGAATGGTTCAGAACATAGACAGTAAGAAGAGTCAGTTTTCTTGTACTTAAGTCGGCATTGTGCCTATTCTAATTAATTCCGATGCAATTTCTGTGTTTCGGCGTCAATAGGAAGGTCCAAGGGATACGTTAAAAATGAAGTGAAGCATCGGAATCTAAAACTGGTCTCACAAGAAAGGTTCATAGCATAGACAGTAACAAGAGCCAGTCTTCTTGTACTTGAGTCGGCATTGTGTCTTTTGTATTTAATTCCGATGCAATTTCTGTGTTTTATCGTCAATAACACGGTTAGAGGGATACAGTAAACCCGAAGTGAAGCATCGCAATCTATAACTAGTGTCACAGGTGTGGTTCAAAACATAGACAGTAAGAAGAGTCTGTTTTCTTGTACTTAAGTCGACATTGTGCCTTTTGTAATTCATTCCGATGCAATTTCTGTGTTTCATCGTCAGCAAGGAGGCCAGAGGGATAAAGAAAACCTGAAGTGAAGCATCGGAATCTATAACTAGTGTCACAGGAATGGATCAGAACATAGACAGTAAGAAGAGTCAGTTTTCTTGTACTTAAGTCGGCATTGTGCCTATTCTATTTAATTCCGATGCAATTTCTGTGTTTCCGCGTCAATAAGAAGGTCCAAGGGATACGGTAAAAATGAAGTAAAGCATCGGAATCTAAAACTGGTCTCACAGGAAAGGTTCATAACATAGACAGTAAGAAGATCCAGTCTTCTTGTACTTGAGTCGGCATTATGTCTTTTGTATTTAATTCCGATGCAATTTCTGTGTTTTATCGTCAGTAAGAAGGTTAGAGGGATACAGTAAACCTGAAGTGAAGCATCGGAATCTATAACTAGTGTCACTGGAAATGTTCAAAACATAGACAGTAAGAAGAGTCTGTTTTCTTGTACTTAAGTCGGCATTGTGCCTTTTGTAATTCATTCCGATGCAATTTCTGTGTTTCATCGTCAGCAAGGAGGCCAGAGGGATAAAGAAAACCTGAAGTGAAGCATCGGAATCTATAACGAGTGTCACAGGAAAGGTTCAAACATAGACAGTAAGAAGAGTCAGTTTTCTTGAACTTAAGGAGACATTGTGCCTTTTGTATTTAATTCCGATGTAATTTCTGTGTTTCGTCGTCGATAGGAATGTCCAAGGGATACAGTAAACCTGAAGAGAAGCATCGGAATCCAAAACCGGGCTCACAGGAAAGGTTCAAGACATAGACAGTAAGAAGAGCCAGTCTTCTTGTACTTGAGTCGGCATTGTGCCTTTTGTATTTAATTCCGATGCAATTGCTGTGTTTCATCGTCAATAAGAAGGTCAGAGGGATACAGTAAACCTGAAGTGAAGCATCGGAATCTATAACTAGTGTCACAGGAATGGTTCAAAACAAAGACAGTAAGAAGAGTCAGTTTTCTTGTACTTAAGTCGGCATTGTGTCTTTTGTATTCAATTCCGATGCAATTTGTGCTTTTCGTCGTCAATAAGAAGGTCCACGGGATACAGTAAACCTGAAGTGAAGCATCGGAATCTAAAACAGGTCTCACAAGAAAGGTTCAAAACATAGACAGTAAGAAGAGCCAATCTTCTTGTACTTGAGTCGGCATTGTGCCTTTTGTATTTAATTCCGATGCAATTTCTGTGTTTCATCGTCAATAAGAAAGTCAGAGGGATACAGTAAACCTGAAGTGAAGCATCGGAATCTATTACTAGTGTCACAGGAATGTTTCAAAGCAAAGACAGCAAGAGGAGCCAGTTTTCTTGTACTTAAGTCGGCATTGTGCCTTTTGTATTTAATTATGATGCAATTTCTGTGATTCATCGTCAATAAGAACGTCAGAGGGATACAGTAAACCTGAATTAAAGCATCGGGATCTATAACTAGTGTCACAGGAATGGTTCAAAGCATAGACAGTAAGAAGAGTCAGTTTTTTTGTACTTAAGTGGACATTGTGCATTTTGTATGTAATTCCGATGCAATTTCTGTGTTTCACCGTCAATAAGAAGATCAGAGTTATACAGTAAACCTGAAGTGAAGCATCGGAATCTATAACTAGTGTCACAGGAATGGTTCAAATCATAGACAGTAAGAAGAGTCCGTTTTCTTGTACTTAAGTCGGCATTGTGCCTTTTGTATTTAATCCCGATGCAATATCTACGTTTCATCGTCAATAAGAAGGTCACAGGGATACAGTAAACCTGAAGTGAAGCATCGGAATCTATAACTAGTGTCACAGGAATGGTTCAGAACATAGACAGTAAGAAGAGTCAGTTTTCTTGTACTTAAGTCGGCATTGTGCCTATTCTATTTAATTCCGATGCAATTTCTGTGTTTCGGCGTCAATAAGAAGGTGCAAGGGATCCGGTAAAAATGAAGTAAAGCATCGGAATCTAAAACTGGTCTCACAGGAAAGGTTCATAACATAGACAGTAAGAAGATCCAGTCTTCTTGTACTTGAGTCGGCATTGTGTCTTTTGTATTTAATTCCGATGCAATTTCTGTGTTTTATCGTCAGTAAGAAGGTTAGAGGGATACAGTAAACCTGAAGTGAAGCATCGGAATCTATAACTAGTGTCACTGGGGTGGTTCAAAACATAGACAGTAAGAAGAGTCTGTTTTCTTGTACTTAAGTCGGCATTGTGCCTTTTGTTATTCATTCCGATGCAATTTCTGTGTTTCATCGTCAATAAGGAGGCCAGAGGCATACAGAAAACCTGAAGTGAAGCATCGGAATCTATAACTATTGTCACAGGAAAGGTTCAAACATAGACAGTAAGAAGAGTCAGTTTTCTTGAACTTAAGTCGTCATTGTTTCCTTTTGTATTTAATTCCGATGCAATTTCTGTGTCTCGTCGTCAATAGGAATGTCCAAGGGATACAGTAAACCTGAAGTGAAGCATAGGAATCTAAAACTGGGCTCACAGGAAAGGTTCAAAACATAGTCAGTAAGAAGAGCCAGTCTTCCTGTACTTGAGTCGGCATTGTGCCTTTTGTATTTAATTCCGATGCAATATCTTTGTTTCATCGTCAGTAAGAAAGTCAGAGGGATACAGTAAACCTGAAGTGAAGCATCGGAATCTATTACTAGTGTCACAGGAATGGTTCAAAACAAAGACAGTAAGAAAAGTCAGTTTTCTTGTACTTAAGTCGGCATTGTGCCGTTTGTATTTAATTTTGATGCAATTTCTGTGTTTCATCGTCAATAAGAACGTCAGAGGGATACAGCAAACCTGAAGTGAAGCATCGGAATCTATAACTAGTGTCACAGGAATGGTTCAAAACGTAGACAGTAAGAAGAGTCAGTCTTCTTGTACTTAAGTCGGCATTGTGCGTTTTGTATATAATTCCGGTGCAATTTCTGTGTTTCATCGTCTATAAGAAGGGCAGAGGGATACAGTAAACCTGAAGTGAAGCATCGGAATCTATAACTAGTGTCACAGGAATGGTTCAAAACAAAGACAGTAAGAAGAGTCAGTTTACTTGTACTTAAGTCGGCATTGTGCCTTTTGTATTTAATTATAATGCAATTTCTGTGTTTCATCGGCAATAAGAACGTCAGAGGGATACAGTAAACCTGAAGTGAAGCATCGGGATCTATAACTAGTGTCACAGGAATGGTTCAAAACATAGACAGTAAGAAGTGTCAGTTTTCTTTTACTTAAGTCGGCTTTCTGCCTTTTGTATTTTTTTATGATGCAATTTCTGTGTTTCATCGTCAATAAGAAGGACAGAGGGATACAGTAAACCTGATGTGAAACATCGGAATCTATAACTAGTGTCACAGGAGTGGTTCGAAACGTAGACAGTAAGAAGAGTCAGTCTTCTTGTACTTAAGTCGGCATTGTGCGTTTTGTATATAATTCCGATGCAATTTCTGTGTTTCATCGTCAATAAGAAGGTCAGAGGGATACAGTAAACCTGAAGTGAAGCATCGGAATCTATAACTAGTGTCACAGGAATGGTTCAAAACATAGACAGTAAGAGGAGTCAGTTTTCTTGTACTTGAGTCGGCATTGAGCCTTCTGTATATACTTCCGAAGCAATTTCTGTGTTTCATCGTCAATAAGAAGGTCACAGGGATACAGTAAACCTGAAGTGAAGCATCGGAATCTATAACTAGTGTCACAGGAATGGTTCAAATCATAGACTTTAAGAAGAGATAGTTTTCTTGTACTTACGTCGGCATTGTGCCTTTTGTATTTAATTCCGATGCAATTTCTGTGTTTCATCGTCAATAAGAAGGTCAGAGGAATACAGTAAACCTGAAGTGAAGCATCGGAATCTATAACTAGTGTCACAGGAATGGTTCAGAACATTGACAGTAAGAAGAGTCAGTTTTCTTGTACTTAAGTCGGCATTGTGCCTATTCTAATTAATTCCGATGCAATTTCTGTGTTTCGGCGTCAATAGGAAGGTCCAAGGGATACGGTAAAAATAAAGTGAAGCATCGGAATCTAAAACTGGGCTCACAAGAAAGGTTCATAACATAGACAGTAACAAGAGCCAGTCTTCTTGTACTTGAGTCGGCATTGTGTCTTTTGTATTTAATTCCGATGCAATTTCTGTGTTTTATCGTCAGCAAGGAGGCCAGAGGGATAAAGAAAACCTGAAGTGAAGCATCGGAATCTATAACTAGTGTCACTGGAATGGTTCAAAACATAGACAGTAAGAAGAGTCAGTTTTCTTGTACTTAAGTGGACATTGTGCATTTTGTATGTAATTCCGATGCAATTTCTGTGTTTCACCGTCAATAAGAAGATCAGAGTTGTACCGTAAACCTGAAGTGAAGCATCGGAATCTATAACTAGTGTCACAGGAATGGTTCAAATCATAGACAGTAAGAAGAGTCCGTTTTCTTGTACTTAAGTCGGCATTGTGCCTTTTGTATTTAATCCCGATGCAATATCTACGTTTCATCGTCAATAAGAAGGTCACAGGGATACAGTAAACCTGAAGTGAAGCATCGGAATCTATAACTAGTGTCACAGGAATGGTTCAGAACATAGACAGTAAGAAGAGTCAGTTTTCTTGTACTTAAGTCGGCATTGTGCCTATTCTATTTAATTCCGATGCAATTTCTGTGTTTCGGCGTCAATAAGAAGGTCCAAGGGATACGGTAAAAATGAAGTAAAGCATCGGAATCTAAAACTGGTCTCACAGGAAAGGTTCATAACATAGACAGTAAGAAGATCCAGTCTTCTTGTACTTGAGTCGGCATTGTGTCTTTTGTATTTAATTCCGATGCAATTTCTGTGTTTTATCGTCAGTAACAAGGTTAGAGGGATACAGTAAACCTGAAGTGAAGCATCGGAATCTATAACTAGTGTCACTGGAATGGTTCAAAACATAGACAGTAAGAAGAGTCTGTTTTCTTGTACTTAAGTCGGCATTGTGCCTTTTGTAATTCATTCCGATGCAATTTCTGTGTTTCATCGTCAATAAGGAGGCCAGAGGCATACAGAAAACCTGAAGTGAAGCATCGGAATCTATAACTATTGTCACAGGAAAGGTTCAAACATAGACAGTAAGAAGAGTCAGTTTTCTTGAACTTAAGTCGTCATTGTTTCCTTTTGTATTTAATTCCGATGCAATTTCTGTGTTTCGTCGTCAATAGGAATGTCCAAGGGATACAGTAAACCTGAAGTGAAGCATAGGAATCTAAAACTGGGCTCACAGGAAAGGTTCAAAACATAGTCAGTAAGAAGAGCCAGTCTTCTTGTACTTGAGTCGGCATTGTGCCTTTTGTATTTAATTCCGATGCAATATCTTTGTTTCATCGTCAGTAAGAAAGTCAGAGGGATACAGTAAACTTGAAGTGAAGCATCGGAATCTATAACTAGTGTCACAGGAATGGTTCAAAACAAAGACAGTAAGAAAAGTCAGTTTTCTTGTACTTAAGTCGGCATTGTGCCGTTTGTATTTAATTTTGATGCAATTTCTGTGTTTCATCGTCAATAAGAACGTCAGAGGGATACAGCAAACCTGAAGTGAAGCATCGGAATCTATAACTAGTGTCACAGGAATGGTTCAAAACGTAGACAGTAAGAAGAGTCAGTCTTCTTGTACTTTAGTCGGCATTGTGCGTTTTGTATATAATTCCGGTGCAATTTCTGTGTTTCATGGTCTATAAGAAGGGCAGAGGGATACAGTAAACCTGAAGTGAAGCATCGGAATCTATAACTAGTGTCACAGGAATGGTTCAAAACAAAGACAGTAAGAAGAGTCAGTTTACTTGTACTTAAGTCGGCATTGTGCCTTTTGTATTTAATTATAATGCAATTTCTGTGTTTCATCGGCAATAAGAACGTCAGAGGGATACAGTAAACCTGAAGTGAAGCATCGGGATCTATAACTAGTGTCACAGGAATGGTTCAAAGCATAGACAGTAAGAAGTGTCAGTTTTCTTTTACTTAAGTCGGCTTTCTGCCTTTTGTATTTTATTATGATGCAATTTCTGTGTTTCATCGTCAATAAGAAGGACAGAGGGATACAGTAAACCTGATGTGAAACATCGGAATCTATAACTAGTGTCACAGGAGTGGTTCGAAACGTAGACAGTAAGAAGAGTCAGTCTTCTTGTACTTAAGTCGGCATTGTGCGTTTTGTATATAATTCCGATGCAATTTCTGTGTTTCATCGTCAATAAGAAGGTCAGAGGGATACAGTAAACCTGAAGTGAAGCATCGGAATCTATAACTAGTGTCACAGGAATGGTTCAAAACATAGACAGTAAGAGGAGTCAGTTTTCTTGTACTTGAGTCGGCATTGAGCCTTCTGTATATACTTCCGAAGCAATTTCTGTGTTTCATCGTCAATAAGAAGGTCACAGGGATACAGTAAACCTGAAGTGAAGCATCGGAATCTATAACTAGTGTCACAGGAATGGTTCAAATCATAGACTTTAAGAAGAGATAGTTTTCTTGTACTTACGTCGGCATTGTGACTTTTGTATTTAATTCCGATGCAATTTCTGTGTTTCATCGTCAGTAAGAAGGTCAGAGGAATACAGTAAACCTGAAGTGAAGCATCGGAATCTATAACTAGTGTCACAGGAATGGTTCAGAACATTGACAGTAAGAAGAGTCAGTTTTCTTGTACTTAAGTCGGCATTGTGCCTATTCTAATTAATTCCGATGCAATTTCTGTGTTTCGGCGTCAATAGGAAGGTCCAAGGGATACGGTAAAAATAAAGTGAAGCATCGGAATCTAAAACTGGTCTCACAAGAAAGGTTCATAACATAGACAGTAACAAGAGCCAGTCTTCTTGTACTTGAGTCTGCATTGTGTCTTTTGTATTTAATTCCGATGCAATTTCTGTGTTTTATCGTCAGCAAGGAGGCCAGAGGGATAAAGAAAACCTGAAGTGAAGCATCGGAATCTATAACTAGTGTCACTGGAATGGTTCAAAACATAGACAGTAAGAAGAGTCAGTTTTCTTGTACTTAAGTGGACATTGTGCATTTTGTATGTAATTCCGATGCAATTTCTGTGTTTCATCGTCAATAAGAAGATCAGAGTTATACAGTAAACCTGAAGTGAAGCATCGGAATCTATAACTAGTGTCACAGGAATGGTTCAAATCATAGACAGTAAGAAGAGTCCGTTTTGTGGTACTTAAGTCGGAATTGTGCCTTTTGTATTTAATCCCGATGCAATATCTACGTTTCATCGTCAATAAGAAGGTCAGAGGGATACAGTAAACCTGAAGTGGAGCATCGGAATCTATAACTAGTGTCACAGGAATGGTTCAAAACACAGACAGTAAGAAGAGTCAGTTTTCTTGTACTTAAGTCGGCATTGTGCGTTTTGTATTTAATTATGATGCAATTTCTGTGTTTCATCGTCAATAAGAAAGTCAGAGGGATACAGTAAACCTGAATTGAAGCATCGGGATCTATAACTAGTGTCACAGGAATGGTTCAAAACATAGACAGTAAGAAGAGTCAGTTTTCTTGTACTTAAGTGGACATTGTGCATTTTGTAAGTAATTCCGATGCAATTTCTGTGTTTCATCGTCAATAAGAAGATCAGAGTTATACAGTAAACCTGAAGTGAAGCATCGGAATCTATAACTAGTGTCACAGGAATGGTTCAAATCATAGACAGTAAGAAGAGTCCGTTTTGTTGTACTTAAGTCGGAATTGTGCCTTTTGTATTTAATCCCGATGCAATATCTACGTTTCATCGTCAATAAGAAGGTCAGAGGGATACAGTAAACCTGAAGTGAAGCATCGGAATCTATAACTAGTGTCACAGGAATGGTTCAGAACATAGACAGTAAGAAGAGTCAGTTTTCTTGTACTTAAGTCGGCATTGTGCCTATTCTATTTAATTCCGATGCAATTTCTGTGTTTCGGCGTCAATAAGAAGGTCCAAGGGATACGGTAAAAATGAAGTAAAGCATCGGAATCTAAAACTGGTCTCACAGGAGAGGTTCATACCATAGACAGTAAGAAGATCCAGTCTTCTTGTACTTGAGTCGGCATTGTGTCTTTTGTATTTAATTCCGATGCAATATCTTTGTTTCATCGTCAATAAGAAAGTCAGAGGGATACAGTAAACCTGAAGTGAAGCATCGGAATCTATTACTAGTGTCACAGGAATGGTTCAAACAAAGACAGTAAGAAAAGTCAGTTTTCTTGTACTTAAGTCGGCATTGTGCCGTTTGTATTTAATTTTGATGCAATTTCTGTGTTTCATCGTCAATAAGAACGTCAGAGGGATACAGCAAACCTGAAGTGAAGCATCGGAATCTATAACTAGTGTCACAGGAATGGTTCAAAACGTAGACAGTAAGAAGAGTCAGTCTTCTTGTACTTAAGTCGGCATTGTGCGTTTTGTATATAATTCCGATGCAATTTCTGTGTTTCATCGTCTATAAGAAGGGCAGAGGGATACAGTAAACCTGAAGTGAAGCATCGGAATCTATAACTAGTGTCACAGGAATGGTTCAAAACAAAGACAGTAAGAAGAGTCAGTTATCTTGTACTTAAGTCGGCATTGTGCCTTTTGTATTTAATTATAATGCAATTTCTGTGTTTCATCGGCAATAAGAACGTCAGAGGGATACAGTAAACCTGAAGTGAAGCATCGGGATATATAACTAGTGTCACAGGAATGGTTCAAAGCATAGACAGTAAGAAGAGTCAGTTTTCTTGTACTTCAGTGGGCATTGTGCATTTTGTATGTAATTCCGATGCAATTTCTGTGTTTCATCGTCAATAAGAAGATCAGAGTTATACAGTGAACCTGAAGTGAAGCATCGGAATCTATAACTAATGTCACAGTAATGGTTCAAATCATACACTGTAAGAAGAGTCCGTTTTCTTGTACTTAAGTCGGCATTGTGCCTTTTGTATTTAATCCTGATGCAATATCTACGTTTCATCGTCAATAAGAAGGTCAGAGGGATACAGTATACTGGAAGCGAAGCATGGAATCTAAAACCGGTCTCACAGGAAAGGTTCAAATCATATACAGTAAGAAGAGCCAGTCTTCTTGTACTTGAGTCGGCATTGTGCCTTTTGTATTTAATTCCGATGCAATTGCTGTGTTTCATCGTCAATAAGAAGGCCCGAGGGATACAGTAAACCTGAAGTGGAGCATCGGAATCTATAACTAGTGTCACAGGAATGATTCAAAACACAGACAGTAAGAAGAGTCAGTTTTCTTGTACTTAAGTCGGCATTGTGCTTTTTCTATTTAATTCCGATGCAATTTCTGTGTTTCATCGTCAATGAGAAGGTCAGAGGGATACAGTAAACCTGAAGTGAAGCATCGGAATCTATAACTAGTGTCACGGGAATGGTTCAAAACATAGACAGTAAGAAGTGTCAGTTTTCTTGTACTTAAGTCGGCTTTGTGCCTTTTGTATTTAATTATGATGCAATTTCTGTGTTTCATCGTCAATAAGAAGGTCAGAGGGATACAGTAAACCTGATGTGAAGCATCGGAATCTATAACTAGTGTCACAGGAATGGTTCGAAACGTAGACAGTAAGAAGAGTCAGTCTTCTTGTACTTAAGTCGGCATTGTGCCTTCTCTATTTAATTCCGCTGCAATATCTGTGTATCATCGTCAATAAGAAGGTCAGAGGGAAACAGTAAACCTGAAGTGAAGCATCGGAATCTATAACTAGTGTCACAGGAATGGTTATAAACATAGACAGTAAGTAGTGTCAGCTTTCTTGTACTTAAGTCGGCATTGTGCCTTCTGTATATAATTCCGAAGCAATTTCTGTATTTCATCGTCAATACGAAGGTCACAGGGATACAGTAAACCTGAAGTGAAGCATCGGAATCTATAACTAGTGTCACTGGAATGGTTCAAAACATAGACAGTAAGAAGAGTCTGTTTTCTTGTACTTAAGTCGGCATTGTGCCTTTTGTAATTCATTCCGATGCAATTTCTGTGTTTCATCGTCAATAAGGAGGCCAGAGGGATACAGAAAACCTGAAGTGAAGCATCGGAATCTATAACTATTGTCACAGGAAAGGTTCAAACATAGACAGTAAGACGAGTCAGTTTTCTTGAACTAAAGTCGGCATTGTTTCCTTTTGTATTTAATTCCGATGCAATTTCTGTGTTTCGTCGTCAATAGGAATGTCCAAGGGATACAGTAAACCTGAAGTGAAGCATCGGAATCTAAAACCGGGCTAACAGGAAGGGTTCAAAACATAGACAGTAAGAAGAGCCAGTCCTCTTGTTCTTGAGTCGGCATTGTGCCTTTTGTATTTAATTCCGATGCAATACCTTTGTTTCATCGTCAATAAGAAAGTCAGAGGGATACAGTAAACCTGAAGTGAAGCATCGGAATCTATTACTAGTGTCACAGGAATGGTTCAAAACAAAGACAGTAAGAAAAGTCAGTTTTCTTGTACTTAAGTCGGCATTGTGCCGTTTGTATTTAATTTTGATGCAATTTCTGTGTTTCATCGTCAATAAGAACGTCAGAGGGATACAGCAAACCTGAAGTGAAGCATCGGAATCTATAACTAGTGTCACAGGAGTGATTCAAAACGTAGACAGTAAGAAGAGTCAGTCTTCTTGTACTTAAGTCGGCATTGTGCGTTTTGTATATAATTATGATGCAATTTCTGTGTTTCATCGTCTATAAGAAGGGCAGAGGGATACAGTAAACCTGAAGTGAAGCATCGGAATCTATAACTAGTGTCACAGGAATGGTTCAAAACAAAGACAGTAAGAAGAGTCAGTTTTCTTGTACTTAAGTCGGCATTGTGCCTTTTGTATTTAATTATAATGCAATTTCTGTGTTTCATCGGCAATAAGAACGTCAGAGGGATACAGTAAACCTGAAGTGAAGCATCGGGATCTATAACTAGTGTCACAGGAATGGTTCAAAGCATAGACAGTAAGAAGGGTCAGTTTTCTTGTACTTCAGTGGAAATTGTGCATTTTGTATGTAATTCCGATGCAATTTCTGTGTTTCATCGTCAATAAGAAGATCAGAGTTATACAGTAAACCTGAAGTGAAGCATCGGAATCTATAACTAGTGTCACAGGAATGGTTCAAATCATACACAGTAAGAAGAGTCCGTTTTCTTGTACTTAAGTCGGCATTGTGCCTTTTGTATTTAATCCCGATGCAATATCTACGTTTCATCGTCAATAAGAAGGTCAGAGGGATACAGTATACTGGAAGCGAAGCATCGGAATCTAAAACCGGTCTCACAGGAAAGGTTCAAATCATAGACAGTAAGAAGAGCCAGTCTTCTTGTACTTCGGTCGGCATTGTGCCTTTTGTATTTAATTCCGATGCAATTGCTGTGTTTCATCGTCAATAAGAAGGTCCGAGGGATACAGTAAACCTGAAGTGGAGCATCGGAATCTATAACTAGTGTCACAGGAATTGTTCAAAACACAGACAGTAAGAAGAGTCAGTTTTCTTGTACTTATGTCGGCATTGTGCTTTTTCTATTGAATTCCGATGCAATTTCTGTGTTTCATGAGAAGGTCAGAGGGATACAGTAAACCTGAAGTGAAGCATCGGAATCTATAACTAGTGTCACGGGAATGGTTCAAAACATAGACAGTAAGAAGTGTCAGTTATCTTGTACATAAGTCGGCTTTGTGCCTTTTGTATTTAATTATGATGCAACTTCTGTGTTTCATCGTCAATAAGAAGGTCAGAAGGATACAGTAAACCTGATGTGAAGCATCGGAATCTATAACTAGTGTCACAGGAATGGTTCGAAACGTAGACAGTAAGAAGAGTCAGTCTTCTTGTACTTAAGTCGGCATTGTTCCTTCTGTATTCAATTCCGTTGCAATATCTGTGTATCATCGTCAATAAGAAGGTCAGAGGGAAACAGTAAACCTGAAGTGAAGCATCGGAATCTATAACTAGTGTCACAGGAATGGTTATAAACATAGACAGTAAGTAGAGTCAGCTTTCTTGTACTTAAGTCGGCATTGTGCCTTCTGTATATAATTCCGAAGCAATTTCTGTATTTCATCGTCAATACGAAGGTCACAGGGATACAGTAAACCTGAAGTGAAGCATCGGAATCTATAACTAGTGTCACTGGAATGGTTCAAAACATAGACAGTAAGAAGAGTCTGTTTTCTTGTACTTAAGTCGGCATTGTGCCTTTTGTAATTCATTCCGATGCAATTTCTGTGTTTCATCGTCAATAAGGAGGCCAGAGGGATACAGAAAACCTGAAGTGAAGCATCGGAATCTATAACTATTGTCACAGGAATGGTTCAAACATAGACAGTAAGACGAGTCAGTTTTCTTGAACTAAAGTCGGCATTGTTTCCTTTTGTATTTAATTCCGATGCAATTTCTGTGTTTCGTCGTCAATAGGAATGTCCAAGGGATACAGTAAACCTGAAGTCAAGCATCGGAATCTAAAACCGGGCTAACAGGAAGGGTTCAAAACATAGACAGTAAGAAGAGCCAGTCCTCTTGTTCTTGAGTCGGCATTGTGCCTTTTGTATTTAATTCCGATGCAATACCTTTGTTTCATCGTCAATAAGAAAGTCAGAGGGATACAGTAAACCTGAAGTGAAGCATCGGAATCTATTACTAGTGTCACAGGAATGGTTCAAAACAAAGACAGTAAGAAAAGTCAGTTTTCTTGTACTTAAGTCGGCATTGTGCCGTTTGTATTTAATTTTGATGCAATTTCTGTGTTTCATCGTCAATAAGAACGTCAGAGGGATACAGCAAACCTGAAGTGAAGCATCGGAATCTATAACTAGTGTCACAGGAGTGATTCAAAACGTAGACAGTAAGAAGAGTCAGTCTTCTTGTACTTAAGTCGGCATTGCGCGTTTTGTATATAATTCCGATGCAATTTCTGTGTTTCATCGTCTATAAGAAGGGCAGAGGGATACAGTAAACCTGAAGTGAAGCATCGGAATCTATAACTAGTGTCACAGGAATGGTTCAAAACAAAGACAGTAAGAAGAGTCAGTTTTCTTGTACTTAAGTCGGCATTGTGCCTTTTGTATTTAATTATAATGCAATTTCTGTGTTTCATCGGCAATAAGAACGTCAGAGGGATACAGTAAACCTAAAGTGAAGCATCGGGATCTATAACTAGTGTCACAGGAATGGTTCAAAGCATAGACAGTAAGAAGAGTCAGTTTTCTTGTACTTCAGTGGAAATTGTGCATTTTGTATGTAATTCCGATGCAATTTCTGTGTTTCATCGTCAATAAGAAGATCAGAGTTATACAGTAAACCTGAAGTGAAGCATCGGAATCTATAACTAGTGTCACAGGAATGGTTCAAATCATACACAGTAAGAAGCGTCCGTTTTCTTGTACTTAAGTCGGCATTGTGCCTTTTGTATTTAATCCCGATGCAATATCTACGTTTCATCGTCAATAAGAAGGTCAGAGGGATACAGTATACTGGAAGCGAAGCATCGGAATCTAAAACCGGTCTCACAGGAAAGGTTCAAATCATAGACAGTAAGAAGAGCCAGTCTTCTTGTACTTGGGTCGGCATTGTGCCTTTTGTATTTAATTCCGATGCAATTGCTGTGTTTCATCGTCAATAAGAAGGTCCGAGGGATACAGTAAACCTGAAGTGGAGCATCGGAATCTATAACTAGTGTCACAGGAATGGTTCAAAACACAGACAGTAAGAAGAGTCAGTTTTCTGGTACTTAAGTCGGCATTGTGCTTTTTCTATTGAATTCCGATGCAATTTCTGTGTTTCATCGTCAATGAGAAGGTCAGAGGGATACAGTAAACCTGAAGTGAAGCATCGGAATCTATAACTAGTGTCACGGGAATGGTTCAAAACATAGACAGTAAGAAGTGTCAGTTTTCTTGTACTTAAGTCGGCTTTGTGCCTTTTGTATTTAATTATGATGCAATTTCTGTGTTTCATCGTCAATAAGAAGGTCAGAAGGATACAGTAAACCTGATGTGAAGCATCGGAATCTATAACTAGTGTCACAGGAATGGTTATAAACATAGACAGTAAGTAGAGTCAGCTTTCTTGTACTTAAGTCGGCATTGTGCCTTCTGTATATAATTCCGAAGCAATTTCTGTAGTTCATCGTCAATACGAAGGTCACAGGGATACAGTAAACCTGAAGTGAAGCGTCGGAATCTATAACTAGTGTCACAGGATTGGTTCATAACATAGACATTAAAAGAGTTAGTTTTCTTGTACTTACGTCGGCATTGTGCCTTTTGTATTTAATTCCGATGCAATTTCTGTGTTTCATCGTCAATAAGAAGGTCAGAGGGATACAGTAAACCTGAAGTGAAGCATCGGAATCTATAACTAGTGTCACAGGAATGGTTCAGAGCATAGACAGTAAGAAGAGTCAGTTTTCTTGTACTTAAGTCGGCATTGTGCCTATTCTATTTAATTCAGATGCAATTTCTGTGTTTCGGCGTCAATAAGAAGGTCCAAGGGATACGGTAAAAATGAAGTGAAGCATCGGAATCTAAAACTGCTCTCACAGGAAAGGTTCATAACATAGACAGTAAGAAGATCCAGTCTTCTTGTACTTGAGTCGGCATTGTGTCTTTTGTATTTAATTCCGATGCAATTTCTGTGTTTTATCGTCAGTACGAAGGTTAGAGGGATACAGTAAACCTGAAGTGAAGCATCGAAATCTATAACTAGTGTCACAGGAATGGTTCAAAACATAGACAGTAACAAGAGTCTGTTTTCTTGTACTTAAGTCCGCATTGTGCCTTTTGTAATTCATTCCGATGCATTTTCTGTGTTTCATCGTCAATAAGGAGGCCAGAGGGATACAGAAAACCTGAAGTGAAGCATCGGAACCTATAACTAGTGTCACAGGAAAGGTTCAAACATAGACAGTAAGAAGAGTCAGTTTTCCTGAACTTAAGTCGGCATTGTTCCTTTTGTATTTAATTCCGATGCAATTTCTGTGTTTCGTCGTCAATAGGAATGTCCAAGGGATACAGTAAACCTGAAGTGAAGCATCGGAATCTAAAACCGGGCTAACAGGAAGGGTTCAAAACATAGACAGTAAGAAGAGCCAGTCCTCTTGTTCTTGAGTCGGCATTGTGCCTTTTGTATTTAATCCCGATGCAATATCTACGTTTCATCGTCAATAAGAGGGTCAGAGGGATACAGTATACTGGAAGCGAACCATCGGAATCTAAAACCGGTCTCACAGGAAAGGTTCAAATCATAGACAGTAAGAAGAGCCAGTCTTCTTGTACTTGAGTCGGCATTGTGCCTTTTGTATTTAATTCCGATGCAATTGCTGTGTTTCATCGTCAATAAGAAGGTCCGAGGGATACAGTAAACCTGAAGTGGAGCATCGGAATCTATAACTAGTGTCACAGGAATGGTTCAAAACACTGACAGTAAGAAGAGGCAGTTTTCTTGTACTTAAGTCGGCATTGTGCTTTTTCTATTGAATTCCGATGCTATTTCTGTGTTTCATCGTCAATGAGAAGGTCAGAGGGATACAGTAAACCTGAAGTGAAGCATCGGAATCTATAACTAGTGTCACGGGAATGGTTCAAAACATAGACAGTAAGAAGTGTCAGTTTTCTTGTACTTAAGTCGGCTTTGTGCCTTTTGTATTTAATTATGATGCAATTTCTGTGTTTCATCGTCAATAAGAAGGTCAGAAGGATACAGTAAACCTGATGTGAAGCATCGGAATCTATAACTAGTGTCACAGGAATGGTTCGAAACGTAGACAGTAAGAAGAGTCAGTCTTCTTGTACTTAAGTCGGCTTTGTGCGTTTTGTATATAATTCCGAGGCAATTTCTGTGTTTCATGGTCAATAAGAAAGTCAGAGGGGTACAGTAAACCTGAAGTGAAGCATTGGAATCTATAACTAGTGTCACAGGAATTGTTCAAACCATAGACAGTAAGAAGAGTCAGTTTTCTTGTACTTAAGTCGGTATTGAGCCTTTTGTATTTAATTCCGATGCAATTTCTGTGTTTCGTCGTCAATAAGAAGGTCCATGGGATGCAGTAAACTGGAAGTGAAGCATCGGAATCTATAACTAGTGTCACAGGAATGGTTCAAAACATAGACAGTAAGAAGAGTCCGTTTTCTTGAAATTAATTCGGCATTGTGCCTTTTGAGTTTAAATCCGATGCACTTTCTGTGTTTCATCGTCAATAAGATGATCAGAGTTATACAGTAAACCTGAAGTGAAGCATCGGAATCTATAACTAGTGTCACAGGAATGGTTCAAATCATATACAGTAAGAAAAGTCCGTTTTCTTGTACTTAAGTCGGCATTGTGCCTTTTGAATTTAATCCCGATGCAATATCTATGTTTCATCGTCAATAAGAAGGTCAGAGGGATACAGTAAACTGGAAGCGAAGCATCGGAATCTAAAACCGGTCTCACAGGAAAGGTTCAAATCATAGACAGTAAGAAGAGCCAGTCTTCTTGTACTTGAGTCGGCATTGTGCCTTTTGTATTTAAATCAGACGCAATTGCTGTGTTTCATCGTCAATAAGAAGGTCCGAGGGATACAGTAATCCTGAAGTGGAGCATCGGAATCTATAACTAGTGTCACAGGAATGGTTCAAAACACAGACAGTAAGAAGTGTCAGTTTTCTTGTACTTAAGTCGGCATTGTGCTTTTTCTATTGAATTCCGATGCAATTTCTGTGTTTCATCGTCAATGAGAAGGTCAGAGGGATACAGTAAACCTGAAGTGAAGCATCGGAATCTATACCTAGTGTCACAGGAATGGTTCAAAACATAGACAGTAAGAAGAGTCAGTTTTCTTGTACTTAAGTCGGCATTGCGCCTTCTGTATATAAATACGAAGCAATTTCTGTGTTTCATCGTCAATAAGAAGGTCACAGGGATACAGTAAACCTGAAGTGAAGCATCGGAATCTATAACTAGTGTCACAGGAATGGTTCAAATCATAGACTTTAAGAAGAGTTAGTTTTCTTGTACTTTCGTCGGCATTGTGCTTTTTGTATTTAATTCCGATGCAATTTCTGTGTTTCATCCTCAATAAGTAGGTCAGAGGGATACAGTAAAACTGAAGTGAAGCATCGCAATCTATAACTAGTGTCACAGGAATGGTTCAGAACATAGACAGTAAGAAGAGTCAGTTTTCTTGTACTTAAGTCGGCATTGTGCCTATTCTATTTAATTCAGATGCAATTTCTGTGTTTCATCGTCAATAAGAAAGTCAGAGGGGTACAGTAAACCTGATGTGAACCATTGGAATCTATAACTAGTGTCACAGGAATTGTTCAAATCATAGACAGTAAGAAGAGTCAGTTTTCTTGTACTTAAGTCGGTATTGAGCCTTTTGTATTTAATTCCGATGCAATTTCTGTGTTTCATCGTCAATAAGAAGGTCAGAGGGATTCAGTAAACCTGAAGTGAAGCATCGGAATCTATAACTAGTGTCACAGGAATGGTTCAGAACATAGACAGTAAGAAGAGTCAGTTTTCTTGTACTTAAGTCGGCATTGTGCCTATTCTATTTAATTCAGATGCAATTTCTGTGTTTCGGCGTCAATAAGAAGGTCCAAGGGATACGGTAAAAATGAAGTGAAGCATCGGAATCTAAAACTGCTCGCACAGGAAAGGTTCATAACAGAGACAGTAAGAAGATCCAGTCTTCTTGTACTTGAGTCGGCATTGTGTCTTTTGTATTTAATTCCGATGCAATTTCTGTGTTTTATCGTCAGTACGAAGGTTAGAGGGATACAGTAAACCTGAAGTGAAGCATCGGAATCTATAACTAGTGTCACAGGAATGGTTCAAAACATAGACAGTAACAAGAGTCTGTTTTCTTGTGCTTAAGTCCGCATTGTGCCTTTTGTAATTCATTCCGATACATTTTCTGTGTTTCATCGTCAATCAGGAGGCCAGAGGGATACAGAAAACCTGAAGTGAAGCATCGGAATCTATTACTAGTGTCACAGGAATGGTTCAAAACATAGACAGTAAGAAGAGCCAATCTTCTTGTACTTGAGTCGGCATTGTGCCTTTTGTATTTAATTCCGATGCAATATCTGTGTTTCATCGTCAATAAGAAAGTCAGAGGGATACAGTAAACCTGAAGTGAAGCATCGGAATCTATTACTAGTGTCACAGGAATGGTTCAAAACAAAGACAGTAAGTAAAGTCAGTTTTCTTGTACTTAAGTCGGCATTGTGCCGTTTGTATTTAATTATGATGCAATTTCTGTGTTTCGTCGTCAATAAGAACGTCAGAGGGATACAGCAAACCTGAAGTGAAGCATCGGAATCTATAACTAGTGTCACAGGAATGGTTCAAAACGTAGACAGTAAGAAGAGTCAGTCTACTTGTACTTAAGTCGGCATTGTGCGTTTTGTATATAATTCCGATGCAATTTCTGTGTTTCATCGTCTATAAGAAGGGCAGAGGGATACAGTAAACCTGAAGTGAAGCATCGGAATCTATAACTAGTGTCACAGGAATGGTTCAAAACAAAGACAGTAAGAAGAGTCAGTTTTCTTGTACTTAAGTCGGCATTGTGCCCTTTGTATTTAATTATAATGCAATTTCTGTGTTTCATCGGCAATAAGAACGTCAGAGGGATACAGTAAACCTGAAGTGAAGCATCGGGATCTATAACTAGTGTCACAGGAATGGTTCAAAGCATAGACAGTAAGAAGAGTCAGTTTTCTTGTACTTCAGTGGGCATTGTGCATTTTGTATGTAATTCCGATGCAATTTCTGTGTTTCATCGTCAGTAAGAAGATCAGAGTTATACAGTAAACCTGAAGTGAAGCATCGGAATCCATAACTAGTGTCACAGGAATGGTTCAAATCATACACAGTAAGAAGAGTCCGTTTTCTTGTACATAAGTCGGCATTGTGCCTTTTGTATTTAATCCCGATGCAATATCTACGTTTCATCGTCATTAAGAAGGTCAGAGGGATACAGTATACTGGAAGCGAAGCATCGGAATCTAAAACCGGTTTCACAGGAAAGCTTCAAATCATAGACAGTAAGAAGAGCCAGTCTTCTTGTACTTGAGTCGGCATTGTGCCTTTTGTATTTAATTCCGATGCAATTGCTGTGTTTCATCGTCAATAAGAAGGTCCGAGGGGTACAGTAAACCTGAAGTGGAGCATCGGAATCTATAATTAGTGTCACAGGAATGGTTGAAAACACAGACAGTAAGAAGAGTCAGTTTTCTTGTACTTAAGTCGGCATTGTGCTTTTTCTATTGAATTCCGATGCAATTTCTGTGTTTCATCGTCAATGAGAAGGTCAGAGGGATACAGTAAACCTGAAGTGAAGCATCGGAATGTATAACTAGTGTCACAGGAATGGTTCAAAACATAGACAGTAAGAAGTGTCAGTTTTCTTGTACTTAAGTCGGCTTTGTGCCTTTTGTATTTAATTATGATGCAATTTCTGTGTTTCATCGTCAATAAGAAGGTCAGAGGGATACAGTAAACCTGATGTGAACCATCGGAATCTATAACTAGTGTCACAGGAATGGATCGAAACGTAGACAGTAAGAAGAGTCAGTCTTCTTGTACTTAAGTCGGCATTGTGCCTTCTGTATTTAATTCCGTTGCAATATCTCTGTATCATCGTCAATACGAAGGTCACAGGGATACAGTAAACCTGAAGTGAAGCATCGGAATCTATAACTAGTGTCACAGGAATGGTTATAAACATAGACAGTAAGAAGAATCAGCTTTCTTGTACTTAAGTCGGCATTGTGCCTTCTGTATATAATTCCGAAGCAATTTCTGTATTTCATCGTCAATACGAAGGTCACAGGGATACAGTACACCTGAAGTGAAGCATCGGAATCTAAAACCGGTCTCACAGGAAAGGTTCAAAACATAGACAGAAAGAAGAGCCAATCTTCTTGTACTGAGTCGGCATTGTGCCTTTGTATTTAATTCCGATGCAATTTCTGTGTTTCATCGTCAATAAGAAAGTCAGAGGGGTACAGTAAACCTTAAGTGAAACATTGGAATCTGTAACTAGTGTCACAGGAATTGTTCAAATCATAGAGAGTAAGAAGAGTCAGTTTTCTTGTACTTAAGTCGGTATTGAGCCTTTTGTATTTAATTCCGATGCAATTTCTGTGTTTCGTCGTCAATAAGAAGGTCCATGGGATACAGTAAAGTGGAAGTGAAGCATCGGAATCTATAACTAGTGTCACAGGAATGGTTCAAAACGTAGACAGTAAGAAGAGTCAGTCTTCTTGTACTTAAGACGGCGTTGTGCGTTTTGTATTTAATTCAGATGCAATTGCTGTGTTTCATCGTTAATAAGAATGTCCGAGGGATACAGTAAACCTGAAGTGGAGCATCGGAATCTATAACTAGTGTCTCAGGAATGGTTCAAAACACAGACAGTAAGAAGTGTCAGTTTTCTTGTACTTAAGTCGGCATTGTGCTTTTTCTATTGCATTCCGATGCAATTTCTGTGTTTCATCGTCAATGAGAAGGTCAGAGGGATACAGTAAACCTGAAGTGAAGCATCGGAATCTATACCTAGTGTCACAGGAATGGTTCAAAACATAGACAGTAAGAAGAGTCAGTTTTCTTGTACTTAAGTCGGCATTGCGCCTTCTGTATATAAATACGAAGCAATTTCTGCGTTTCATCGTCAATAAGAAGGTCACAGGGATACAGTAAACCTGAAGTGAAGCATCGGAATCTATAACTAGTGTCACAGGAATGGTTCAAATCATAGACTTTAAGAAGAGTTAGTTTTCTTGTACTTTCGTCGGCATTGTGCTTTTTGTATTTAATTCCGATGCAATTTCTGTGTTTCATCCTCAATAAGCAGGTCAGAGGGATACAGTAAACCTGAAGTGAAGCATCGCAATCTATAACTAGTATCACAGGAATGGTTCAGAACAAAGACAGTAAGAAGAGTCAGTTTTCTTGTACTTAAGTCGGCATTGTGCCTATTCCAATTAATTCCGATGCAATTTCTGTGTTTCATCGTCAATAAGAAAGTCCAAGGGATACGGTAAAAATGAAGTGAAGCATCGGAATCTAAAAATGCTCTCACAGGAAAGGTTCATAAAATAGACAGTAAGAAGATCCAGTCTTCTTGTACTTGAGTCGGCATTGTGTCTTTTGTATTTAATTCCGATGCAATTTCTGTGTTTTATCGTCAGTACGAAGGTTAGAGGGATACAGTAAACCTGAAGTGAAGCATCGGAATCTATAACTAGTGTCACAGGAATGGTTCAAAACATAGACAGTAACAAGAGTCTGTTTTCTTGTACTTAAGTCCGCATCACTCCGATGCATTTTCTGTGTTTCATCGTCAATATGGAGCCCAGAGGGATACAGAAAACCTGAAGTGAAGCATCGGAACCAATAACTAGTGTCACAGGAAAGGTTCAAACATAGACAGTAAGAAGAGTCAGATTTCTTGAACTTAAGTCGGCATTGTTCCTTTTGTATTTAATTCCGATGCCATTTCTGTGTTTCGTCGTCAATAGGAATGTCCAAGGGATACAGTAAACCTGAAGTGAAGCATCGGAATCTAAAACCGGGCTCACAGGAAAGGTTCAAAACATAGACAGTAAGAAGAGCGAGTCTGCTTGTACTTGAGTCGGCATTGTGCCTTTTGTATTTAATTCCGATGCAATTTCTGTGTTTCATCGTCAATAAGAAGGTCAGAGGGATACAGGAAAACTGAAGTGAAGCATCGGAATCTATAACTAGTGTCACAGGAATGGTTCAAAACATAGACAGTAAGAAGAGTCAGTTTTCTTGTACTTAAGTCGGCATTGTGCATTTTGTATTCAATTCCGATGCAATTTCTGCTTTTCGTCGTCAATAAGAAGGTCCACGGGATACAGTAAAAATGAAGTGACGCATCGGAATCTAAAACCGGTCTCACAGGAAAGGTTCAAAACATAGACAGTAAGAAGAGCCAATCTTCTTGTACTTGAGTCGGCATTGTGCCATTTGTATTTAATTCCGATGCAATATCTGTGTTTCATCGCAATAAGAAAGTCAGAGGGATACAGTAAACCTGAAGTGAGCATCGGAATCTATAACTAGTGTCACAGGAATGGTTCAAAACGTAGACAGTAAGAAGAGTCAGTCTTCTTGTACTTAAGTCGGCATTGTGCCTTTTGTATTTAATTATAATGCAATTTCTGTGTTTCATCGGCAATAAGAACGTCAGAGGGATACAGTAAACCTGAAGTGAAGCATCGGGATCTATAACTAGTGTCACAGGAATGGTTCAAAGCATAGACAGTAAGAAGAGTCAGTTTTCTTGTACTTCAGTGGGCATTGTGCATTTTGTATGTAATTCCGATGCAAATTTTGTGTTTCATCGTCAATAAGAAGATCAGAGTTATACAGTAAACCTGAAGTGAAGCATCGGAATCTATAACTAGTGTCACAGGAATGGTTCAAATCATACACAGTAAGAAGAGTCCGTTTTCTTGTACTTAAGTCGGCATTGTGCCTTTTGTATTTAATCCCGATGCAATATCTACGTTTCATCGTCAATAAGAAGGTCAGAGGGATACAGTATACTGGAAGCGAAGCATCAGAATCTAAAACCGGTCTCACAGGAAAGGTTCAAATCATAGACAGTAAGAAGAGCCAGTCTTCTTGTACTTGAGTCGTCATTGTGCCTTTTGTATTTAATTCCGATGCAATTGCTGTGTTTCATCGTCAATAAGAAGGTCCGAGGGATACAGTAAACCTGAAGTGGAGCATCGGAATTTATAACTAGTGTCACAGGAATGGTTCAAAACACAGACAGTAAGAAGAGTCAGCTTTCTTGTACTTAAGTCGACATTGTGCTTTTTCTATTGAATTCCGATGCAATTTCTGTGTTTCACCGTCAATGAGAAGGTCAGAGGGATACAGTAAACCTGAAGTGAAGCATCGGAATATATAACTAGTGTCACAGGAATGGTTCAAAACATAGACAGTAAGAAGTGTCAGTTTTCTTGTACTTAAGTCGGCTTTGTGCCTTTTGTATTTAATTATGATGCAATTTCTGTGTTTCATCGTCAATAAGAAGGTCAGAGGGATACAGTACACCTGATGTGAAGCATCGGAATCTATAACTAGTGTCACAGGAATGGTTCGAAACGTAGACAGTAAGAAGAGTCAGTCTTCTTGTACTTAAGTCGGCATTGTGCCTTCTGTATTTAATTCCGTTGCAATATCTGTGTATCATCGTCAATACGAAGGTCAGAGGGATACAGTAAACCTGAAGTGAAGCATCGGAATCTATAACTAGTGTCACAGGAATGGTTATAAACATAGACAGTAAGAAGAGTCAGCTTCCTTGTACTGAAGTCGGCATTGTGCCTTCTGTATATAATTCCGAAGCAATTTCTGTATTTCATCGTCAATACGAAGGTCACAGGGATACAGTAAACCTGAAGTGAAGCATCGGAATCTATAACTAGTGTCACAGGATTGGTTCAGAACATAGACATCAAAAGAGTTAGTTTTCTTGTACTTACGTCGGCATTGTGCCTTTTGTATTTAATTCCGATGCAATTTCTGTGTTTCATCGTCAATAAGAAGGTCAGAGGGATACAGTAAACCTGAAGTGAAGCATCGGAATCTATAACTAGTGTCACAGGATTGGTTCAAAACATAGACATTAAATGAGTTAGTTTTCTTGTACTTACGTCGGCATTGTGCCTTTTGTATTTAATTCCGATGCAATTTCTGTGTTTCGGCGTCAGTAAGAAGGTCCAAGGGATACGGTAAAAATGAAGTGAAGCATCGGAATCTAAAACTGCTCTCAAAGGAAAGGTTCATAACATAGACAGTAAGAAGAAGCAGTCATCTTGTACTTGAGTCGGCATTGTGTCTTTTGTATTTAATTCCGATGCAATTTCTGTGTTTTATCGTCAGTAAGAACGTTAGAGGGATACAGAAAACCTGAAGTGAAGCATCGGAATCTATAACTAGTGTCACAGGAATGGTTCAAAACATAGACAGTAACAAGAGTCTGTTTTCTTGTACTTAAGTCCGCATTGTGCCTTTTGTAATTCATTCCGATGAATTTTCTGTGTTTCATCGTCAATAAGGAGGCCAGAGGGATACAGAAAACCTCAAGTGAAGCATCGGAACCTAAACTAGTGTCACAGGAAAGGTTCAAACATAGACAGTAAGAAGAGTCAGTTTTCTTGAACTTAAGTCGGCATTGTTCCTTTTGTATTTAATTCCGATGCAATTTCTGTGTTTCGTCGTCAATAGGAATGTCCAAGAGATACAGTAAACCAGAAGTGAAGCATCGGAATCTAAAACCGGGCTCACAGGAAAGGTTCAAAGCATAGACAGTAAGAAGAGCCAGTCTTCTTGTACTTGAGTCGGCATTGTGCCTTTGTATTTAATTCCGATGCAATTTCTGTGTTTCATCGTCAATAAGAAGGTCAGAGGGATACCGTAAACCTGAAGTGAAGCATCGGAATCTATAACTAGTGTCACAGGAATGGTTCAAAGCATAGACAGTAAGAAGAGTCAGTTTTCTTGTACTTAAGTCGGCATTGTGCCTTTTGTATTCAATTCCGATGCAATTTCTGCTTTTCGTCGTCAATAAGAAGGTCCACGGGATACAGTACACCTGAAGTGAAGCATCGGAATCTAAAACCGGGCTCACAGGAAAGGTTCAAAACATAGACAGAAAGAAGAGCCAATCTTCTTGTACTTGAGTCGGCATTGTGCCTTTGTATTTAATTCCGATGCAATTTCTGTGTTTCATCGTCAATAAGAAAGTCAGAGGGGTACAGTAAACCTGAAGTGAAGCATTGGAATCTATAACTAGTGTCACAGGAATTGTTCACATCATAGACAGTAAGAAGAGTCAGTTTTCTTGTACTTAAGTCGGTATTGAGCCTTTTGTATTTAATTCCGATGCAATTTCTGTGTTTCGTCGTCAATAAGAAGGTCCATGGGATACAGTAAACTGGAAGTGAAGCATCGGAATCTATAACTAGTGTCACAGGAATGGTTCAAAACATAGACAGTAAGAAGAGTCCGTTTTCTTGAAATTAATTCGGCATTGCGCCTTTTGAGTTTAATTCCGATGCACTTTCTGTGTTTCATCGTCAATAAGAAGATAAGAGTTATACTGTAAACCTGAAGTGAAGCATCGGAACTATAACTAGTGTCACAGGAATGTTTCAAATCATAGACAGTAAGAAGAGCCAGTCTTCTTGTACTTGAGTCGGCATTGTGCCTTTTGTATTTAATTCAGATGCAATTGCTGTATTTCATCGTCAATAAGAAGGTCCGAGGGATACAGTAAACCTGAAGCGGAGCATCGGAATCTATAACTAGTGTCACAGGAATGGTTCAAAACACAGACAGTAAGAAGTGTCAGTTTTCTTGTACTTAAGTCGGCATTGTGCTTTTTCTATTGATTTCCGATGCAATTTCTGTGTTTCATCGTCAATGAGAAGGTCAGAGGGATACAGTAAACCTGAAGTGAAGCATCGGAATCTATACCTAGTGTCACAGGAATGGTTCAAAACATAGACAGTAAGAAGAGTCAGTTTTCTTGTACTTAAGTCGGCATTGCGCCTTCTGTATATAAATACGAAGCAATTTCTGTGTTTCATCGTCAATAAGAAGGTCACAGGGATACAGTAAACCTGAAGTGAAGCATCGGAATCTACAAATAGTGTCACAAGAATGGTTCAAATCATAGACTTTAAGAAGAGTTAGTTTTCTTGTACCTTCGTCGGCATTGTGCTTTTTGTATTTAATTCCGATGCAATTTCTGTGTTTCATCCTCAATAAGTAGGTCAGAGGGATACAGTAAACCTGAAGTGAAGCACCGCAATCTATAACTAGTGTCACAGGAATGGTTCAGAACATAGACAGTAAGAAGAGTCAGTTTTCTTGTACTTAAGTCGGCATTGTGCCTATTCCAATTAATTCCGATGCAATTTCTGTGTTTCGGCGTCAATAAGAAGGTCCAAGGGATACGGTAAAAATGAAGTGAAGCATCGGAATCTAAAACTGGTCTCACAGGAAAGGTTCATAACATAGACAGTAAGAAGAGCCAGTCTTCTTGTACTTAAGTCGGCATTGTGTCTTTTGTATTTAATTCCGATGCAATTTCTGTGTTTTATCGTCAGTAAGAACGTTAGAGGGATACAGAAAACCTGAAGTGAAGCATCGGAATCTATAACTAGTGTCACAGGAATGGTTCAAAACATAGACAGTAACAAGAGTCTGTTTTCTTGTACTTAAGTCCGCATTGTGCCTTTTGTAATTCATTCCGATGCAATTTCTGTGTTTTATCGTCAATAAGAAGGTTAGAGGGATACAGTAAACCTGAAGTGAAGCATCGGAATCTATAACAAGTGTCACAGGAATGGTTCAAAACATAGACTGTAAGAAGAGTCTGTTTACTTGTACTTAAGTCGGCATTGTGCCTTTTGTAATTCATTCCGATGAATTTTCTGTGTTTCATCGTGAATAAGGAGGCCAGAGGGATACAGAAAACCTGAAGTGAAGCATCGGAACCTATAACTAGTGTCACAGGAAAGGTTCAAACATAGACAGTAAGAAGAGTCAGTTTTCTTGAACTTAAGTCGGCATTGTTCCTTTTGTATTTAATTATGATGCAATTTCTGTGTTTCATCGTCAATAAGAAGGTCAGAGGGATACAGTACACCTGATGTGAAGCATCGGAATCTATAACTAGTGTCACAGGAATGGTTCGAAACGTAGACAGTAAGAAGAGTCAGTCTTCTTGTACTTAAGTCGGCATTGTGCCTTCTGTATTTAATTCCGTTGCAATATCTGTGTATCATCGTCAATACGAAGGTCAGAGGGATACAGTAAACCTGAAGTGAAGCATCGGAATCTATAACTAGTGTCACAGGAATGGTTATAAACATAGACAGTAAGAAGAGTCAGCTTCCTTGTACTTAAGTCGGCATTGTGCCTTCTGTATATAATTCCGAAGCAATTTCTGTATTTCATCGTCAATACGAAGGTCACAGGGATACAGTAAACCTGAAGTGAAGCATCGGAATCTATAACTAGTGTCACAGGATTGGTTCAGAACATAGACATCAAAAGAGTTAGTTTTCTTGTACTTACGTCGGCATTGTGCCTTTTGTATTTAATTCCGATGCAATTTCTGTGTTTCATCGTCAATAAGAAGGTCAGAGGGATACAGTAAACCTGAAGTGAAGCATCGGAATCTATAACTAGTGTCACAGGATTGGTTCAAAACATAGACATTAAATGAGTTAGTTTTCTTGTACTTACGTCGGCATTGTGCCTTTTGTATTTAATTCCGATGCAATTTCTGTGTTTCGGCGTCAGTAAGAAGGTCCAAGGGATACGGTAAAAATGAAGTGAAGCATCGGAATCTAAAACTGCTCTCAAAGGAAAGGTTCATAACATAGACAGTAAGAAGAAGCAGTCGTCTTGTACTTGAGTCGGCATTGTGTCTTTTGTATTTAATTCCGATGCAATTTCTGTGTTTTATCGTCAGTAAGAACGTTAGAGGGATACAGAAAACCTGAAGTGAAGCATCGGAATCTATAACTAGTGTCACAGGAATGGTTCAAAACATAGACAGTAACAAGAGTCTGTTTTCTTGTACTTAAGTCCGCATTGTGCCTTTTGTAATTCATTCCGATGAATTTTCTGTGTTTCATCGTCAATAAGGAGGCCAGAGGGATACAGAAAACCTCAAGTGAAGCATCGGAACCTAAACTAGTGTCACAGGAAAGGTTCAAACATAGACAGTAAGAAGAGTCAGTTTTCTTGAACTTAAGTCGGCATTGTTCCTTTTGTATTTAATTCCGATGCAATTTCTGTGTTTCGTCGTCAATAGGAATGTCCAAGAGATACAGTAAACCAGAAGTGAAGCATCGGAATCTAAAACCGGGCTCACAGGAAAGGTTCAAAGCATAGACAGTAAGAAGAGCCAGTCTTCTTGTACTTGAGTCGGCATTGTGCCTTTGTATTTAATTCCGATGCAATTTCTGTGTTTCATCGTCAATAAGAAGGTCAGAGGGATACAGTAAACCTGAAGTGAAGCATCGGAATCTATAACTAGTGTCACAGGAATGGTTCAAAGCATAGACAGTAAGAAGAGTCAGTTTTCTTGTACTTAAGTCGGCATTGTGCCTTTTGTATTCAATTCCGATGCAATTTCTGCTTTTCGTCGTCAATAAGAAGGTCCACGGGATACAGTACACCTGAAGTGAAGCATCGGAATCTAAAACCGGGCTCACAGGAAAGGTTCAAAACATAGACAGAAAGAAGAGCCAATCTTCTTGTACTTGAGTCGGCATTGTGCCTTTGTATTTAATTCCGATGCAATTTCTGTGTTTCATCGTCAATAAGAAAGTCAGAGGGGTACAGTAAACCTGAAGTGAAGCATTGGAATCTATAACTAGTGTCACAGGAATTGTTCACATCATAGACAGTAAGAAGAGTCAGTTTTCTTGTACTTAAGTCGGTATTGAGCCTTTTGTATTTAATTCCGATGCAATTTCTGTGTTTCGTCGTCAATAAGAAGGTCCATGGGATACAGTAAACTGGAAGTGAAGCATCGGAATCTATAACTAGTGTCACAGGAATGGTTCAAAACATAGACAGTAAGAAGAGTCCGTTTTCTTGAAATTAATTCGGCATTGCGCCTTTTGAGTTTAATTCCGATGCACTTTCTGTGTTTCATCGTCAATAAGAAGATAAGAGTTATACTGTAAACCTGAAGTGAAGCATCGGAACTATAACTAGTGTCACAGGAATGTTTCAAATCATAGACAGTAAGAAGAGCCAGTCTTCTTGTACTTGAGTCGGCATTGTGCCTTTTGTATTTAATTCAGATGCAATTGCTGTATTTCATCGTCAATAAGAAGGTCCGAGGGATACAGTAAACCTGAAGCGGAGCATCGGAATCTATAACTAGTGTCACAGGAATGGTTCAAAACACAGACAGTAAGAAGTGTCAGTTTTCTTGTACTTAAGTCGGCATTGTGCTTTTTCTATTGAATTCCGATGCAATTTCTGTGTTTCATCGTCAATGAGAAGGTCAGAGGGATACAGTAAACCTGAAGTGAAGCATCGGAATCTATACCTAGTGTCACAGGAATGGTTCAAAACATAGACAGTAAGAAGAGTCAGTTTTCTTGTACTTAAGTCGGCATTGCGCCTTCTGTATATAAATACGAAGCAATTTCTGTGTTTCATCGTCAATAAGAAGGTCACAGGGATACAGTAAACCTGAAGTGAAGCATCGGAATCTACAAATAGTGTCACAAGAATGGTTCAAATCATAGACTTTAAGAAGAGTTAGTTTTCTTGTACCTTCGTCGGCATTGTGCTTTTTGTATTTAATTCCGATGCAATTTCTGTGTTTCATCCTCAATAAGTAGGTCAGAGGGATACAGTAAACCTGAAGTGAAGCACCGCAATCTATAACTAGTGTCACAGGAATGGTTCAGAACATAGACAGTAAGAAGAGTCAGTTTTCTTGTACTTAAGTCGGCATTGTGCCTATTCCAATTAATTCCGATGCAATTTCTGTGTTTCGGCGTCAATAAGAAGGTCCAAGGGATACGGTAAAAATGAAGTGAAGCATCGGAATCTAAAACTGGTCTCACAGGAAAGGTTCATAACATAGACAGTAAGAAGAGCCAGTCTTCTTGTACTTGAGTCGGCATTGTGTCTTTTGTATTTAATTCCGATGCAATTTCTGTGTTTTATCGTCAATAAGAAGGTTAGAGGGATACAGTAAACCTGAAGTGAAGCATCGGAATCTATAACAAGTGTCACAGGAATGGTTCAAAACATAGACTGTAAGAAGAGTCTGTTTACTTGTACTTAAGTCGGCATTGTGCCTTTTGTAATTCATTCCGATGAATTTTCTGTGTTTCATCGTGAATAAGGAGGCCAGAGGGATACAGAAAACCTGAAGTGAAGCATCGGAACCTATAACTAGTGTCACAGGAAAGGTTCAAACATAGACAGTAAGAAGAGTCAGTTTTCTTGAACTTAAGTCGGCATTGTTCCTTTTGTATTTAATTCCGATGCAATTTCTGTGTTTCGTCGTCAATAGGAATGTCCAAGAGATACAGTAAACCAGAAGTGAAGCATCGGAATCTAAAACCGGGCTCACAGGAAAGGTTCAAAACATAGACAGTAAGAAGAGCCAGTCTTCTTGTACTTGAGTCGGCATTGTGCCTTTGTATTTAATTCCGATGCAATTTCTGTGTTTCATCGTCAATAAGAAGGTCAGAGGGATACAGTAAACCTGAAGTGAAGCATCGGAATCTATAACTAGTGTCACAGGAATGGTTCAAAGCATAGACAGTAAGAAGAGACAGTTTTCTTGTACTTAAGTCGGCATTGTGCCTTTTGTATTCAATTCCGATGCAATTTCTGCTTTTCGTCGTCAATAAGAAGGTCCACGGGATACGGTAAAAATGAAGTGAAGCATCGGAATCTAAAACTGGTCTCACAGGAAAGGTTCATAACATAGACAGTAAGAAGAGCCAGTCTTCTTGTACTTGAGTCGGCATTGTGTCTTTTGTATTTAATTCCGATGCAATTTCTGTGTTTTATCGTCAGTAAGAACGTTAGAGGGATACAGAAAACCTGAAGTGAAGCATCGGAATCTATAACTAGTGTCACAGGAATGGTTCAAAACATAGACAGTAACAAGAGTCTGTTTTCTTGTACTTAAGTCCGCATTGTGCCTTTTGTAATTCATTCCGATGCAATTTCTGTGTTTTATCGTCAATAAGAAGGTTAGAGGGATACAGTAAACCTGAAGTGAAGCATCGGAATCTATAACAAGTGTCACAGGAATGGTTCAAAACATAGACTGTAAGAAGAGTCTGTTTACTTGTACTTAAGTCGGCATTGTGCCTTTTGTAATTCATTCCGATGAATTTTCTGTGTTTCATCGTGAATAAGGAGGCCAGAGGGATACAGAAAACCTGAAGTGAAGCATCGGAACCTATAACTAGTGTCACAGGAAAGGTTCAAACATAGACAGTAAGAAGAGTCAGTTTTCTTGAACTTAAGTCGGCATTGTTCCTTTTGTATTTAATTATGATGCAATTTCTGTGTTTCATCGTCAATAAGAAGGTCAGAGGGATACAGTACACCTGATGTGAAGCATCGGAATCTATAACTAGTGTCACAGGAATGGTTCGAAACGTAGACAGTAAGAAGAGTCAGTCTTCTTGTACTTAAGTCGGCATTGTGCCTTCTGTATTTAATTCCGTTGCAATATCTGTGTATCATCGTCAATACGAAGGTCAGAGGGATACAGTAAACCTGAAGTGAAGCATCGGAATCTATAACTAGTGTCACAGGAATGGTTATAAACATAGACAGTAAGAAGAGTCAGCTTCCTTGTACTTAAGTCGGCATTGTGCCTTCTGTATATAATTCCGAAGCAATTTCTGTATTTCATCGTCAATACGAAGGTCACAGGGATACAGTAAACCTGAAGTGAAGCATCGGAATCTATAACTAGTGTCACAGGATTGGTTCAGAACATAGACATCAAAAGAGTTAGTTTTCTTGTACTTACGTCGGCATTGTGCCTTTTGTATTTAATTCCGATGCAATTTCTGTGTTTCATCGTCAATAAGAAGGTCAGAGGGATACAGTAAACCTGAAGTGAAGCATCGGAATCTATAACTAGTGTCACAGGATTGGTTCAAAACATAGACATTAAATGAGTTAGTTTTCTTGTACTTACGTCGGCATTGTGCCTTTTGTATTTAATTCCGATGCAATTTCTGTGTTTCGGCGTCAGTAAGAAGGTCCAAGGGATACGGTAAAAATGAAGTGAAGCATCGGAATCTAAAACTGCTCTCAAAGGAAAGGTTCATAACATAGACAGTAAGAAGAAGCAGTCGTCTTGTACTTGAGTCGGCATTGTGTCTTTTGTATTTAATTCCGATGCAATTTCTGTGTTTTATCGTCAGTAAGAACGTTAGAGGGATACAGAAAACCTGAAGTGAAGCATCGGAATCTATAACTAGTGTCACAGGAATGGTTCAAAACATAGACAGTAACAAGAGTCTGTTTTCTTGTACTTAAGTCCGCATTGTGCCTTTTGTAATTCATTCCGATGAATTTTCTGTGTTTCATCGTCAATAAGGAGGCCAGAGGGATACAGAAAACCTCAAGTGAAGCATCGGAACCTAAACTAGTGTCACAGGAAAGGTTCAAACATAGACAGTAAGAAGAGTCAGTTTTCTTGAACTTAAGTCGGCATTGTTCCTTTTGTATTTAATTCCGATGCAATTTCTGTGTTTCGTCGTCAATAGGAATGTCCAAGAGATACAGTAAACCAGAAGTGAAGCATCGGAATCTAAAACCGGGCTCACAGGAAAGGTTCAAAGCATAGACAGTAAGAAGAGCCAGTCTTCTTGTACTTGAGTCGGCATTGTGCCTTTGTATTTAATTCCGATGCAATTTCTGTGTTTCATCGTCAATAAGAAGGTCAGAGGGATACAGTAAACCTGAAGTGAAGCATCGGAATCTATAACTAGTGTCACAGGAATGGTTCAAAGCATAGACAGTAAGAAGAGTCAGTTTTCTTGTACTTAAGTCGGCATTGTGCCTTTTGTATTCAATTCCGATGCAATTTCTGCTTTTCGTCGTCAATAAGAAGGTCCACGGGATACAGTACACCTGAAGTGAAGCATCGGAATCTAAAACCGGGCTCACAGGAAAGGTTCAAAACATAGACAGAAAGAAGAGCCAATCTTCTTGTACTTGAGTCGGCATTGTGCCTTTGTATTTAATTCCGATGCAATTTCTGTGTTTCATCGTCAATAAGAAAGTCAGAGGGGTACAGTAAACCTGAAGTGAAGCATTGGAATCTATAACTAGTGTCACAGGAATTGTTCACATCATAGACAGTAAGAAGAGTCAGTTTTCTTGTACTTAAGTCGGTATTGAGCCTTTTGTATTTAATTCCGATGCAATTTCTGTGTTTCGTCGTCAATAAGAAGGTCCATGGGATACAGTAAACTGGAAGTGAAGCATCGGAATCTATAACTAGTGTCACAGGAATGGTTCAAAACATAGACAGTAAGAAGAGTCCGTTTTCTTGAAATTAATTCGGCATTGCGCCTTTTGAGTTTAATTCCGATGCACTTTCTGTGTTTCATCGTCAATAAGAAGATAAGAGTTATACTGTAAACCTGAAGTGAAGCATCGGAACTATAACTAGTGTCACAGGAATGTTTCAAATCATAGACAGTAAGAAGAGCCAGTCTTCTTGTACTTGAGTCGGCATTGTGCCTTTTGTATTTAATTCAGATGCAATTGCTGTATTTCATCGTCAATAAGAAGGTCCGAGGGATACAGTAAACCTGAAGCGGAGCATCGGAATCTATAACTAGTGTCACAGGAATGGTTCAAAACACAGACAGTAAGAAGTGTCAGTTTTCTTGTACTTAAGTCGGCATTGTGCTTTTTCTATTGAATTCCGATGCAATTTCTGTGTTTCATCGTCAATGAGAAGGTCAGAGGGATACAGTAAACCTGAAGTGAAGCATCGGAATCTATACCTAGTGTCACAGGAATGGTTCAAAACATAGACAGTAAGAAGAGTCAGTTTTCTTGTACTTAAGTCGGCATTGCGCCTTCTGTATATAAATACGAAGCAATTTCTGTGTTTCATCGTCAATAAGAAGGTCACAGGGATACAGTAAACCTGAAGTGAAGCATCGGAATCTACAAATAGTGTCACAAGAATGGTTCAAATCATAGACTTTAAGAAGAGTTAGTTTTCTTGTACCTTCGTCGGCATTGTGCTTTTTGTATTTAATTCCGATGCAATTTCTGTGTTTCATCCTCAATAAGTAGGTCAGAGGGATACAGTAAACCTGAAGTGAAGCACCGCAATCTATAACTAGTGTCACAGGAATGGTTCAGAACATAGATAGTAAGAAGAGTCAGTTTTCTTGTACTTAAGTCGGCATTGTGCCTATTCCAATTAATTCCGATGCAATTTCTGTGTTTCGGCGTCAATAAGAAGGTCCAAGGGATACGGTAAAAATGAAGTGAAGCATCGGAATCTAAAACTGGTCTCACAGGAATGGTTCATAACATAGACAGTAAGAAGAGCCAGTCTTCTTGTACTTGAGTCGGCATTGTGTCTTTTGTATTTAATTCCGATGCAATTTCTGTGTTTTACCGTCAATAAGAAGGTTAGAGGGATACAGTAAACCTGAAGTGAAGCATCGGAATCTATAACAAGTGTCACAGGAATGGTTCAAAACATAGACTGTAAGAAGAGTCTGTTTACTTGTACTTAAGTCGGCATTGTGCCTTTTGTAATTCATTCCGATGAATTTTCTGTGTTTCATCGTGAATAAGGAGGCCAGAGGGATACAGAAAACCTGAAGTGAAGCATCGGAACCTATAACTAGTGTCACAGGAAAGGTTCAAACATAGACAGTAAGAAGAGTCAGTTTTCTTGAACTTAAGTCGGCATTGTTCCTTTTGTATTTAATTATGATGCAATTTCTGTGTTTCATCGTCAATAAGAAGGTCAGAGGGATACAGTACACCTGATGTGAAGCATCGGAATCTATAACTAGTGTCACAGGAATGGTTCGAAACGTAGACAGTAAGAAGAGTCAGTCTTCTTGTACTTAAGTCGGCATTGTGCCTTCTGTATTTAATTCCGTTGCAATATCTGTGTATCATCGTCAATACGAAGGTCAGAGGGATACAGTAAACCTGAAGTGAAGCATCGGAATCTATAACTAGTGTCACAGGAATGGTTATAAACATAGACAGTAAGAAGAGTCAGCTTCCTTGTACTTAAGTCGGCATTGTGCCTTCTGTATATAATTCCGAAGCAATTTCTGTATTTCATCGTCAATACGAAGGTCACAGGGATACAGTAAACCTGAAGTGAAGCATCGGAATCTATAACTAGTGTCACAGGATTGGTTCAGAACATAGACATCAAAAGAGTTAGTTTTCATGTACTTACGTCGGCATTGTGCCTTTTGTATTTAATTCCGATGCAATTTCTGTGTTTCATCGTCAATAAGAAGGTCAGAGGGATACAGTAAACCTGAAGTGAAGCATCGGAATCTATAACTAGTGTCACAGGATTGGTTCAAAACATAGACATTAAATGAGTTAGTTTTCTTGTACTTACGTCGGCATTGTGCCTTTTGTATTTAATTCCGATGCAATTTCTGTGTTTCGGCGTCAGTAAGAAGGTCCAAGGGATACGGTAAAAATGAAGTGAAGCATCGGAATCTAAAACTGCTCTCAAAGGAAAGGTTCATAACATAGACAGTAAGAAGAAGCAGTCGTCTTGTACTTGAGTCGGCATTGTGTCTTTTGTATTTAATTCCGATGCAATTTCTGTGTTTTATCGTCAGTAAGAACGTTAGAGGGATACAGAAAACCTGAAGTGAAGCATCGGAATCTATAACTAGTGTCACAGGAATGGTTCAAAACATAGACAGTAACAAGAGTCTGTTTTCTTGTACTTAAGTCCGCATTGTGCCTTTTGTAATTCATTCCGATGAATTTTCTGTGTTTCATCGTCAATAAGGAGGCCAGAGGGATACAGAAAACCTCAAGTGAAGCATCGGAACCTAAACTAGTGTCACAGGAAAGGTTCAAACATAGACAGTAAGAAGAGTCAGTTTTCTTGAACTTAAGTCGGCATTGTTCCTTTTGTATTTAATTCCGATGCAATTTCTGTGTTTCGTCGTCAATAGGAATGTCCAAGAGATACAGTAAACCAGAAGTGAAGCATCGGAATCTAAAACCGGGCTCACAGGAAAGGTTCAAAGCATAGACAGTAAGAAGAGCCAGTCTTCTTGTACTTGAGTCGGCATTGTGCCTTTGTATTTAATTCCGATGCAATTTCTGTGTTTCATCGTCAATAAGAAGGTCAGAGGGATACAGTAAACCTGAAGTGAAGCATCGGAATCTATAACTAGTGTCACAGGAATGGTTCAAAGCATAGACAGTAAGAAGAGTCAGTTTTCTTGTACTTAAGTCGGCATTGTGCCTTTTGTATTCAATTCCGATGCAATTTCTGCTTTTCGTCGTCAATAAGAAGGTCCACGGGATACAGTACACCTGAAGTGAAGCATCGGAATCTAAAACCGGGCTCACAGGAAAGGTTCAAAACATAGACAGAAAGAAGAGCCAATCTTCTTGTACTTGAGTCGGCATTGTGCCTTTGTATTTAATTCCGATGCAATTTCTGTGTTTCATCGTCAATAAGAAAGTCAGAGGGGTACAGTAAACCTGAAGTGAAGCATTGGAATCTATAACTAGTGTCACAGGAATTGTTCACATCATAGACAGTAAGAAGAGTCAGTTTTCTTGTACTTAAGTCGGTATTGAGCCTTTTGTATTTAATTCCGATGCAATTTCTGTGTTTCGTCGTCAATAAGAAGGTCCATGGGATACAGTAAACTGGAAGTGAAGCATCGGAATCTATAACTAGTGTCACAGGAATGGTTCAAAACATAGACAGTAAGAAGAGTCCGTTTTCTTGAAATTAATTCGGCATTGCGCCTTTTGAGTTTAATTCCGATGCACTTTCTGTGTTTCATCGTCAATAAGAAGATAAGAGTTATACTGTAAACCTGAAGTGAAGCATCGGAACTATAACTAGTGTCACAGGAATGTTTCAAATCATAGACAGTAAGAAGAGCCAGTCTTCTTGTACTTGAGTCGGCATTGTGCCTTTTGTATTTAATTCAGATGCAATTGCTGTATTTCATCGTCAATAAGAAGGTCCGAGGGATACAGTAAACCTGAAGCGGAGCATCGGAATCTATAACTAGTGTCACAGGAATGGTTCAAAACACAGACAGTAAGAAGTGTCAGTTTTCTTGTACTTAAGTCGGCATTGTGCTTTTTCTATTGAATTCCGATGCAATTTCTGTGTTTCATCGTCAATGAGAAGGTCAGAGGGATACAGTAAACCTGAAGTGAAGCATCGGAATCTATACCTAGTGTCACAGGAATGGTTCAAAACATAGACAGTAAGAAGAGTCAGTTTTCTTGTACTTAAGTCGGCATTGCGCCTTCTGTATATAAATACGAAGCAATTTCTGTGTTTCATCGTCAATAAGAAGGTCACAGGGATACAGTAAACCTGAAGTGAAGCATCGGAATCTACAAATAGTGTCACAAGAATGGTTCAAATCATAGACTTTAAGAAGAGTTAGTTTTCTTGTACCTTCGTCGGCATTGTGCTTTTTGTATTTAATTCCGATGCAATTTCTGTGTTTCATCCTCAATAAGTAGGTCAGAGGGATACAGTAAACCTGAAGTGAAGCACCGCAATCTATAACTAGTGTCACAGGAATGGTTCAGAACATAGACAGTAAGAAGAGTCAGTTTTCTTGTACTTAAGTCGGCATTGTGCCTATTCCAATTAATTCCGATGCAATTTCTGTGTTTCGGCGTCAATAAGAAGGTCCAAGGGATACGGTAAAAATGAAGTGAAGCATCGGAATCTAAAACTGGTCTCACAGGAAAGGTTCATAACATAGACAGTAAGAAGAGCCAGTCTTCTTGTACTTGAGTCGGCATTGTGTCTTTTGTATTTAATTCCGATGCAATTTCTGTGTTTTATCGTCAATAAGAAGGTTAGAGGGATACAGTAAACCTGAAGTGAAGCATCGGAATCTATAACAAGTGTCACAGGAATGGTTCAAAACATAGACTGTAAGAAGAGTCTGTTTACTTGTACTTAAGTCGGCATTGTGCCTTTTGTAATTCATTCCGATGAATTTTCTGTGTTTCATCGTGAATAAGGAGGCCAGAGGGATACAGAAAACCTGAAGTGAAGCATCGGAACCTATAACTAGTGTCACAGGAAAGGTTCAAACATAGACAGTAAGAAGAGTCAGTTTTCTTGAACTTAAGTCGGCATTGTTCCTTTTGTATTTAATTCCGATGCAATTTCTGTGTTTCGTCGTCAATAGGAATGTCCAAGAGATACAGTAAACCAGAAGTGAAGCATCGGAATCTAAAACCGGGCTCACAGGAAAGGTTCAAAACATAGACAGTAAGAAGAGCCAGTCTTCTTGTACTTGAGTCGGCATTGTGCCTTTGTATTTAATTCCGATGCAATTTCTGTGTTTCATCGTCAATAAGAAGGTCAGAGGGATACAGTAAACCTGAAGTGAAGCATCGGAATCTATAACTAGTGTCACAGGAATGGTTCAAAGCATAGACAGTAAGAAGAGACAGTTTTCTTGTACTTAAGTCGGCATTGTGCCTTTTGTATTCAATTCCGATGCAATTTCTGCTTTTCGTCGTCAATAAGAAGGTCCACGGGATACAGTACACCTGAAGTGAAGCATCGGAATCTAAAACCGGTCTCACAGGAAATGTTCAAAACATAGACAGAAAGAAGAGCCAATCTTCTTGTACTTGAGTCGGCATTGTGCCTTTGTATTTAATTCCGATGCAATTTCTGTGTTTCATCGTCAATAAGAAAGTCAGAGGGGTACAGTAAACCTGAAGTGAAGCATTGGAATCTATAACTAGTGTCACAGGAATTGTTCAAATCATAGACAGTGAGAAGAGTCAGTTTTCTTGTACTTAAGTCGGTATTGAGCCTTTTGTATTTAATTCCGATGCAATTTCTGTGTTTCGTCGTCAATAAGAAGGTCCATGGGATACAGTAAACTGGAAGTGAAGCATCGGAATCTATAACTAGTGTCACAGGAATGGTTCAAAACGTAGACAGTAAGAAGAGTCAGTCTTCTTGTACTTAAGTCGGCATTGTGCGTTTTGTATATAATTCCGATGCAATTTCTGTGTTTCATCGTCAATAAGAAAGTCAGAGGGGTACAGTAAACCTGAAGTGAAGCATTGGAACCTATAACTAGTGTCACAGGAATTGTTCAATTCATAGACAGTAAGAAGAGTCAGTTTTCTTGTACTTAAGTCGGTATTGAGCCTTTTGTATTTAATTCCGATGCAATTTCTGTGTTTCGTCGTCAATAAGAAGGTCCATGGGATACAGTAAACTGGAAGTGAAGCATCGGAATCTATAACTAGTGTCACAGGAATGGTTCAAAACATAGACAGTAAGAAGAGTCCGTTTTCTTGAAATTAATTCGGCATTGTGCCTTTTGAGTTTAATTCCGATGCACTTTCTGTGTTTCATCGTCAATAAGAAGATCAGAGTTATACAGTAAACCTGAAGTGAAGCATCGGAATCTATAACTAGTGTCACAGGAATGGTTCAAATCATAGACAGTAAGAAGAGTCCGTTTTCTTGTACTTAAGTCGGCATTGTGCCTTTTGAATTTAATCCCGATGCAATATCTATGTTTCATCGTCAATAAGAAGGTCAGAGGGATACAGTAAACTTTAAGCGAAGCATCGGAATCTAAAACCGGTCTCACAGGAAAGGTTCAAATCATAGACAGTAAGAAGAGCCAGTCTTCTTGTACTTGAGTCGGCATTGTGCCTTTTGTATTTAATTCAGATGCAATTGCTGTGTTTCATCGTCAATAAGAAGGTCCGAGGGATACAGTAAACCTGAAGTGGAGCATCGGAAACTATAACTAGTGTCACAGGAATGGTTCAAAGCACAGACAGTAAGAAGTGTCAGTTTTCTTGTACTTAAGTCGGCATTGTGCTTTTTCAATTGAATTCCGATGCAATTTCTGTGTTTCATCGTCCATGAGAAGGTCAGAGGGATACAGTAAACCTGAAGTGAAGCATCGGAATTTATACCTAGTGTCACAGGAATGGTTCAAAACATAGACAGTAAGAAGAGTCAGTTTTCTTGTACTTAAGTCGGCATTGCTCCTTCTGTATATAAATACGAAGTAATTTCTGTGTTTCATCGTCAATACGAAGGTCACAGGGATACAGTAAACCTGAAGTGAAGCATCGGAATCTATAACTAGTGTCACAGGAATGGTACAAATCATAGACTTTAAGAAGAGTTAGTTTTCTTGTACTTTCGTCGGCATTGTGCTTTTTGTATTTAATTCCGATGCAATTTCTGTGTTTCATCCTCAATAAGTAGGTCAGAGGGATACAGTAAACCTGAAGTGAAGCATCGCAATCTATAACTAGTGTCACAGGAATGGTTCAGAACATAGACAGTAAGAAGAGTCAGTTTTCTTGTACTTAAGTCGGCATTGTGCCTATTCCAATTAATTCCGATGCAATTTCTGTGTTTCGGCGTCAATAAGAAGGTCCAAGGGATACGGTAAAAATGAAGTGAAGCATTGGAATCTAAAAGTGGTCTCACAGGAAAGGTTCATAACATAGACAGTAAGAAGAGCCAGTCTTCTTGTACTTGAGTCGGCATTGTGTCTTTTGTATTTCATTCCGATGCAATTTCTGTGTTTTATCGTCAATAAGAAGGTTAGAGGGATACAGTAAACCTGAAGTGAAGCATCGGAATCTATAACAAGTGTCACAGGAATGGTTCAAAACATAGACAGTAAGAAGAGTCTGTTTTCTTGTACTTAAGTCGGCATTGTGCCTTTTGTAATTCATTCCGATGCAATTTCTGTGTTTCATCGTCAATAAGGAGGCCAGGGGGATAAAGAAAACCTGAAGTGAAGCATCGGAATCTGTAACTAGTGTCACAGGAATGGTTCAAAACATAGACAGTAAGAAGAGTCAGTTTTCTTGTACTTAAGTCGGCATTGTGCCTTTTGTATTCAATTCCGATGCAATTTCTGCTTTTCGTCGTCAATAAGAAGGTCCACGGGATACAATAAACCTGAAGTGAAGCATCGGAATCTAAAGCCGGTCTCACAGGAAAGGTTCAAAACATAGACAGTAAGAAGAGCCAATCTTCTTGTACTTGAGTCGGCATTGTGCCTTTTGTATTTAATTCCGATGCAATTTCTGTGTTTCATCGTCAATAAGAAAGTCAGAGGGATACAGTAAACCTGACGTGAAGCATCGGAATTTGTTACTAGTGTCACAGGGATGGTTCAAAACAAAGACAATAAGAAGAGTCAGTTTTCTTGTACTTAAGTCGGCATTGTGCCTTTTGTATTTAATTATGATGCAATTTCTGTGTTTCATCGTCAATTAGAACGTCAGAGGGATACAGTAAACCTGAAGTGAAGCATCGGGATCTATAACTAGTATCACAGGAATGGTTCAAAGCATAGACAGTAAGAAGAGTCAGTTTTCTTGTACTTAAGTGGACATTGTGCATTTTGTATGTAATTCCTATGCAATTTCTGTGTTTCATCGTCAATAAGAAGATCAGAGTTATACAGTAAACCAGAAGTGAAGCATCGGAATCTATAACTAGTGTCACAGGAATTGTTCAAATCATGGACAGTAATAAGAGTCCGTTTTCTTGTACTTAAGTCGGCGTTGTGCATTTTGTATTTAATCCCGATGCAATATCTACGTTTCATCGTCAATAAGAAGGTCAGAGGGATATAGTAAACTGGAAGCGAAGTATTGGAATCTAAAACCGGTCTCACAGGAAAGGTTCAAATCATAGACAGTAAGAAGAGCCAGTCTTCTTGTACTTGAGTCGGCATTGTGCCATTTGTATTTAATTCAGATGCAATTGCTGTGTTTCATCGTCAATAAGAAGGTCCGAGGGATACAGTAAACCTGAAGTGGAGCATCGGAATCTATAACTAGTGTCACAGGAATGGTTCAAAACACAGACAGTAAGAAGTGTCAGTTTTCTTGTATTTAAGTCGGCATTGTGCTTTTTCTATTGAATTCCGATGCAATTTCTGTGTTTCATCGTCAATGAGAAGGTCAGAGGGATACAGTAAACCTGAAGTGAAGCATCGGATTCTATAACTAGTGTCACAGGAATGTTTCAAAACATAGACAGTAAGAAGAGTTAGTTTTCTTGTACTTACGTCGGCTTTGTGCCTTTTGTATTTAATTCCGATGCAATATCTGTGTTTCATCGTCAATAAGTAGGTCAGAGGGATACAGTAAACCTGAAGTGAAGCATCGCAATCTATAACTAGTGTCATAGGAATGGTTCAGAACATAGACAGTAAGAAGAGTCAGTTTTCTTGTACTCAAGTCGGCATTGTGCCTATTCTATTTAATTCCGCTGCAATTTCTGTGTTTCGGCGTCAATAAGAAGGTCCAAGGGATACGGTGAAAATGAAGTGAAGCATAGGAATCTAAAACTGGTCTCACAGTAAAGGTTCATAACATAGACAGTAAGAAGAGCCAGTCTTCTTGTATTTGAGTCGGCATTGTGTCTTTTGTATTTAATTCCGATGCAATTTCTGTGTTTTATCGTCAATATGAAGGTTAGAGGGATACAGTAAACCTGAAGTGAAGCATCGGAATCTATAACAAGTGTCACAGGAATGGTTCCAAACATAGACAGTAAGAAGAGTCTGTTTTCTTGTACTTAAGTCGGCATTGTGCCTTTTGTAATTCATTCCGATGCAATTTCTGTGTTTCATCGTCAATAAGGAGGCCAGAGGGATAAAGAAAACCTGAAGTGAAGCATCGGAATCTATAACTAGTGTCACAGGAAAGGTTCAAACATAGACAGTAAGAAGAGTCAGTTTTCTTGAACTTAAGTCGACATTGTGCCTTTTGTATTTAATTCCGATGCAATTTCTGTGTTTCGTCGTCAATAGGAATGTCCAAGGGATACAGTAAACCTGAAGTGAAGCATCGGAATCTATAACTAGTGTCACAGGAATGGTTCAAATCATAGACAGTAAGAAGAGTCAGTTTTCTTGTACTTAAGTCGGCATTGTGCCTTTTGTATTCAATTCCGATGCTATTTCTGCTTTTCGTCGTCAATAAGATGGTCCACGGGATACAATAAACCTGAAGTGAAGCATCGAAATCTAAAGCCGGTCTCACAGGAAAGGTTCAAAACATAGACAGTAAGAAGAGCCAATCTTCTTGTACTTGAGTCGGCATTGTGCCTTTTGTATTTAATTCCGATGCAATTTCTGTGTTTCATCGTCAATAAGAAAGTCAGAGGGATATAGTAAACCTGAAGAGAAGCATCGGAATCTATTACTAGTGTCACAGGAATGGTTCAAAACAAAAACAGTAAGAAGAGTCAGTTTTTTTGTACTTAAGTCGGCATTGTGCCTTTTGTATTTAATTATGATGCAATTTCTGTGTTTCATCGTCAATAAGAACGTCAGAGGGATACAGTAAACCTGAAGTGAAGCATCGGGATCTATAACTAGTGTCACAGGAATGGTTCAAAGCATAGACAGTAAGAAGAGTCCGTTTTCTTGTACTTATGTCGGCATTGTGCTTTTTGTATTTAATCCCGATGCAATATCTACCTTTCATCGTCAATAAGAAGGTCAGAGGGATATAGTAAACTGGAAGCGAAGTATTGGAATCTAAAACCGGTCTCACAGGAAAGGTTCAAATCATAGACAGTAAGAAGAGCCAGTCTTCTTGTACTTGAGTCGGCATTGTGCCTTTTGTATTTAATTCCGTTGCAATGCTGTGTTTCATCGTCAACAAGAAGGTCCGAGGGATGCAGTAAACCTGAAGTGGAGCATCGGAATCTATAACTAGTGTCACAGGAATGGTTCAAAGCACGGACAGTAAGAAGAGTCAGTTTTCTTGTACTTAAGTCGCCATTGTGCTTTTTCTATTGAATTCCGATGCAATTTCTGTGTTTCGGCGTCAATAAGAAGGTCCAAGGGATACGGTAAAAATGAAGTGAAACATCGCAACCTAAAACTGGTCTCACAGGAAAGGTTCATAACATAGACAGTAAGAAGAGCCAGTCTTCTTGTACTTGAGTCGGCATTGTGTCTTTTGTATTTAATTCCGATGCAATTTCTGTGTTTCATCGTCAATAAGAAGGTCAGAGGGATACTATAAACCTGATGTGAAGCATCGGAATCTATAACTAGTGTCACAGGAATGGTTCGAAACGTAGACAGTAAGAAGAGTCAGTCTTCTTGTACTTAAGTCGGCATTGTGTGTTTTGTATATAATTCCGATGCAATTTCTGTGTTTCATCGTCTATAAGAAGGTCAGAGGGATACAGTAAACCTGAAGTGAAGCATCGGAATCTATAACTAGTGTCACAGGAATGGTTCAAAGCATAGACAGTAAGAGGAGCCAGTCTTCTTGTACTTGAGTCGGCATTGTGCCTTCTGTATTTAATTCCGTTGCAATATCTGTGTTTCATCGTCAATAAGAAGGTCAGAGGGATACAGTAAACCTGAAGTAAAACATCGGAAGCTATAACTAGTGTCACACGAATGGTTCAAAACATAGACAGTACTATGAGTCAGTCTTCTTGTACTTAAGTCGGCATTGTGCCTTTTGTATTTAATTCCGATTCTATTTCTGTGTTTCATCGTCAGTAAGAAGGTCAGAGGGATACAGTAAACCTATTGTGAAGCATCGGAACCTATAACTAGTGTCACAGGAGTGGTTAAAAACATAGACAGTAAGAAGAGTCAGTTTTCTTGTACTTAAGTCGGCATTGTGCCTATTCTATTTAATTCCGATGCAATTTCTGTGTTTCGGCGTCAATAAGAAGGTCCAAGGGATACGGTAAAAATGAAGTGAAGCATCGCAACCTAAAACTGGTCTCACAGGAAAGGTTCATAACATAGACAGTAAGAAGAGCCAGTCTTCTTGTACTTGAGTCGGCATTGTGTCTTTTGTATTTAATTCCGATGCAATTTCTGTGTTTTATCGTCAATAAGAAGGTTAGAGGGATACAGTAAACCTGAAGTGAAGCATCGGAATCTATAACAAGTTCACAGGAATGGTTCAAAACATAGACAGTAAGAAGAGTCTGTTTTCTTGTACTTAAGTCGGCATTGTGCCTTTTGTAATTCATTCCGATGCAATTTCTGTGTTTCATCGTCAATAAGGAGGCCAGGGGATAAAGAAAACCTGAAGTGAAGCATCGGAATCTATAACTAGTGTCACAGGAATGGTTCAAAACATAGACAGTAAGAAGAGTCAGTTTTCTTGTACTTAAGTCGGCATTGTGCCTTTTGTATTCAATTCCGATGCAATTTCTGCTTTTCGTCGTCAATAAGAAGGTCCACGGGATACAATAAACCTGAAGTGAAGCATCGGAATCTAAAGCCGGTCTCACAGGAAAGGTTCAAAAGATAGACAGTAAGAAGAGCTAATCTTCTTGTACTTGAGTCGGCATTGTGCCTTTTGTATTTAATTCCGATGCAATTTCTGTGTTTCATCGTCAATAAGAACGTCAGAGGGATACAGTAAACCTGAAGTGAAGCATCGGAATCTGTTACTAGTGTCACAGGGATGGTTCAAAACAAAGACATTAAGAAGAGTCAGTTTTCTTGTACTTAAGTCGGCATTGTGCCTTTTGTATTTAATTATGATGCATTTTCTGTGTTTCATCGTCAATTAGAACGTCAGAGGGATACAGTAAACCTGAAGTGAAGCATCGGGATCTATAACTAGTATCACAGGAATGGTTCAAAGCATAGACAGTAAGAAGAGTCAGTTTTCTTGTACTTAAGTGGACATTGTGCATTTTGTATGTAATTCCTATGCAATTTCTGTGTTTCATCGTCAATAAGAAGATCAGAGTTATACAGTAAACCTGAAGTGAAGCACCGGAATCTATAACTAGTGTCACAGGAATTGTTCAAATCATGGACAGTAAGAAGAGTCCGTTTTCTTGTACTTAAGTCGGCGTTGTGCATTTTGTATTTAATCCCGATGCAATATCTACGTTTCATCGTCAATAAGAAGGTCAGAGGGATATAGTAAACTGGAAGCGAAGCATCGGAATCTAAAAACGGTCTCACAGGAAAGGTTCAAATCATAGACAGTAAGAAGAGCCAGTCTTCTTGTACTTGAGTCGGCATTGTGCCATTTGTATTTAATTCAGATGCAATTGCTGTGTTTCATCGTCAATAAGAAGGTCCGAGGGATACAGTAAACCTGAAGTGGAGCATCGGAATCTATAACTAGTGTCACAGGAATGGTTCAAAACACAGACAGTAAGAAGTGTCAGTTTTCTTGTATTTAAGTCGGCATTGTGCTTTTTCTATTGAATTCCGATGCAATTTCTGTGTTTCATCGTCAATGAGAAGGTCAGAGGGATACAGTAAACCTGAAGTGAAGCATCGGATTCTATAACTAGTGTCACAGGAATGTTTCAAAACATAGACAGTAAGAAGAGTTAGTTTTCTTGTACTTACGTCGGCTTTGTGCCTTTTGTATTTAATTCCGATGCAATTTCTGTGTTTCATCGTCAATAAGTAGGTCAGAGGGATACAGTAAACCTGAAGTGAAGCATCGCAATCTATAACTAGTGTCACAGGAATGGTTCAGAACATAGACGGTAAGAAGAGTCAGTTTTCTTGTACTCAAGTTGGCATTGTGCCTATTCTATTTAATTCCGTTGCAATTTCTGTGTTTCGGCGTCAATAAGAAGGTCCAAGGGATACGGTGAAAATGAAGTGAAGCATAGGAATCTAAAACTGGTCTCACAGTAAAGGTTCATAACATAGACAGTAAGAAGAGCCAGTCTTCTTGTATTTGAGTCGGCATTGTGTCTTTTGTATTTAATTCCGATGCAATTTCTGTGTTTTATCGTCAATAAGAAGGTTAGAGGGATACAGTAAACCTGAAGTGAAGCATCGGAATCTATAACAAGTGTCACAGGAATGGTTCCAAACATAGACAGTAAGAAGAGTCTGTTTTCTTGTACTTAAGTCGGCATTGTGCCTTTTGTAATTCATTCCGATGCAATTTCTGTGTTTCATCGTCAATAAGGAGGCCAGAGGGATAAAGAAAACCTGAAGTGAAGCATCGGAATCTATAACTAGTGTCACAGGAAAGGTTCAAACATAGACAGTAGAAGAGTCAGTTTTCTTGAACTTAAGTCGACATTGTGCCTTTTGTATTTAATTCCGATGCAATTTCTGTGTTTCGTCGTCAATAGGAATGTCCAAGGGATACAGTAAACCTGAAGTGAAGCATCGGAATCTATAACTAGTGTCACAGGAATGGTTCAAATCATAGACAGTAAGAAGAGTCAGTTTTCTTGTACTTAAGTCGGCATTGTGCCTTTTGTATTCAATTCCGATGCTATTTCTGCTTTTCGTCGTCAATAAGATGGTCCACGGGATACAATAAACCTGAAGTGAAGCATCGAAATCTAAAGCCGGTCTCACAGGAAAGGTTCAAAACATAGACAGTAAGAAGAGCCAATCTTCTTGTACTTGAGTCGGCATTGTGCCTTTTGTATTTAATTCCGATGCAATTTCTGTGTTTCATCGTCAATAAGAAAGTCAGAGGGATATAGTAAACCTGAAGTGAAGCATCGGAATCTATTACTAGTGTCACAGGAATGGTTCAAAACAAAAACAGTAAGAAGAGTCAGTTTTTTTGTACTTAAGTCGGCATTGTGCCTTTTGTATTTAATTATGATGCAATTTCTGTGTTTCATCGTCAATAAGAACGTCAGAGGAATACAGTAAACCTGAAGTGAAGCATCGGGATCTATAACTAGTGTCACAGGAATGGTTCAAAGCATAGACAGTAAGAAGAGTCCGTTTTCTTGTACTTAAGTCGGCATTGTGCTTTTTGTATTTAATCCCGATGCAATATCTACGTTTCATCGTCAATAAGAAGGTCAGAGGGATATAGTAAACTGGAAGCGAAGCATTGGAATCTAAAACCGGTCTCACAGGAAAGGTTCAAATCATAGACAGTAAGAAGAGCCAGTCTTCTTGTACTTGAGTCGGCATTGTGCCTTTTGTATTTAATTCCGTTGCAATGCTGTGTTTCATCGTCAACAAGAAGGTCCGAGGGATGCAGTAAACCTGAAGTGGAGCATCGGAATCTATAACTAGTGTCACAGGAATGGTTCAAAGCACGGACAGTAAGAAGAGTCAGTTTTCTTGTACTTAAGTCGCCATTGTGCTTTTTCTATTGAATTCCGATGCAATTTCTGTGTTTCGGCGTCAATAAGAAGGTCCAAGGGATACGGTAAAAATGAAGTGAAGCATCGCAACCTAAAACTGGTCTCACAGGAAAGGTTCATAACATAGACAGTAAGAAGAGCCAGTCTTCTTGTACTTGAGTCGGCATTGTGTCTTTTGTATTTAATTCCGATGCAATTTCTGTGTTTCATCGTCAATAACAAGGTCAGAGCGATACTATAAACCTGATGTGAAGCATCGGAATCTATAACTAGTGTCACAGGAATGGTTCGAAACGTAGACAGTAAGAAGAGTCAGTCTTCTTGTACTTAAGTCGGCATTGTGTGTTTTGTATATAATTCCGATGCAATTTCTGTGTTTCATCGTCTATAAGAAGGTCAGAGGGATACAGTAAACCTGAAGTGAAGCATCGGAATCTATAACTAGTGTCACAGGAATGGTTCAAAGCATAGACAGTAAGAGGAGCCAGTCTTGTTGTACTTGAGTCGGCATTGTGCCTTCTGTATTTAATTCCGTTGCAATATCTGTGTTTCATCGTCAATGAGAAGGTCAGAGGGATACAGTAAACCTGAAGTAAAACATCGGAAGCTATAACTAGTGTCACACGAATGGTTCAAAACATAGACAGTACTATGAGTCAGTCTTCTTGTACTTAAGTCGGCATTGTGCCTTTTGTATTTAATTCCGATTCTATTTCTGTGTTTCATCGTCAGTAAGAAGGTCAGAGGGATACAGTAAACCTATTGTGAAGCATCGGAACCTATAACTAGTGTCACAGGAGTGGTTAAAAACATAGACAGTAAGAAGAGTCAGTTTTCTTGTACTTAAGTCGGCATTGTGCCTATTCTATTTAATTCCGATGCAATTTCTGTGTTTCGGCGTCAATAAGAAGGTCCAAGGGATACGGTAAAAATGAAGTGAAGCATCGCAACCTAAAACTGGTCTCACAGGAAAGGTTCATAACATAGACAGTAAGAAGAGCCAGTCTTCTTGTACTTGAATCGGCATTGTGTCTTTTGTATTTAATTCCGATGCAATTTCTGTGTTTTATCGTCAATAAGAAGGTTAGAGGGATACAGTAAACCTGAAGTGAAGCATCGGAATCTATAACAAGTTCACAGGAATGGTTCAAAACATAGACAGTAAGAAGAGTCTGTTTTCTTGTACTTAAGTCGGCATTGTGCCTTTTGTAATTCATTCCGATGCAATTTCTGTGTATCATCGTCAATAAGGAGGCCAGAGGGATAAAGAAAACCTGAAGTGAAGCATCGGAATCTATAACTAGTGTCACAGGGAAAGTTCAAACATAGACAGTAAGAAGAGTCAGTTTTCTTGTACTTAAGTCGGCATTGTGCCTTTTGTATTTAATTATGATGCAATTTCTGTGTTTCATCGTCAATAAGAACGTCAGAGGGATACAGTAAACCTGAAGTGAAGCATCGGGATCTATAACTAGTATCACAGGAATGGTTCAAAGCATAGACAGTAAGAAGAGTCAGTTTTCTTGTACTTAAGTGGGCATTGTGCATTTTGTATGTAATTCCTATGCAATTTCTGTGTTTCATCGTCAATAAGAAGATCAGAGTTATACAGTAAACCTGAAGTGAAGCATCGGAATCTATAACTAGTGTCACAGGAATGGTTCAAATCATAGACAGTAAGAAGAGTCCGTTTTCTTGTACTTAAGTCGGCATTGTGCCTTTTGTATTTAATCCCGATGCAATATCTACGTTTCATCGTAAATAAGAAGGTCAGAGGGATATAGTAAACTGGAAGCGAAGCATCGGAATCTAAAAACGGTCTCACAGGAAAGGTTCAAATCATAGACAGTAAGAAGAGCCAGTCTTCTTGTACTTGAGTCGGCATTGTGCCATTTGCATTTAATTCAGATGCAATTGCTGTGTTTCATCGTCAATAAGAAGGTCCGAGGGATACAGTAAACCTGAAGTGGAGCATCGGAATCTATAACTAGTGTCACAGGAATGGTTCAAAACACAGACAGTAAGAAGTGTCAGTTTTCTTGTACTTATGTCGGCATTGTGCTTTTTCTATTGAATTCCGATGCAATTTCTGTGTTTCATCGTCAATGAGAAGGTCAGAGGGAAACAGTAAACCTGAAGTGAAGCATCGGATTCTATAACTAGTGTCACAGGAATGGTTCAAACATAGACAGTAAGAAGAGTCAGTTTTCTTGTACTTAAGTCGGCATTGCGCCTTTTGTATATACATCCGAAGCAATTTCTGTGTTTCATCGTCAATAAGAAGGTCACAGGGATACAGTAAACCTGAAGTGAAGCATCGGAATCTATAATTAGTGTCACAGGAATGGTTCAAATCATAGATTTTAAGAAGAGTTAGTTTTCTTGTACTTACGTCGGTTTTGTGCCTTTTGTATTTAATTCCGATGCAATTTCTGTGTTTCATCGTCAATAAGTAGGTCAGAGGGATACAGTAAACCTGAAGTGAAGCATCGCAATCTGTAACTAGTGTCACAGGAATGGTTCAGAAGATAGACAGTAAGAAGAGTCAGTTTTCTTGTACTCAAGTCGGCATTGTGCCTATTCTATTTAATTCCGTTGCAATTTCTGTGTTTCGGCGTCAATAAGAAGGTCCAAGGGATACGGTAAAAATGAAGTGAAGCATAGGAATGTAAAACTGGTCTCACAGGAAAGGTTCATAACATAGACAGTAAGAAGAGCCAGTCTTCTTGTACTTGAGTCGGCATTGTGTCTTTTGTATTTAATTCCGATGCAATTTCTGTGTTTTATCGTTAATAAGAAGGTTAGTGGGATACAGTAAACCTGAAGTGAAGCATCGGAATCTATAACAAGTGTCACAGGAATGGTTCAAAACATAGACAGTAATAAGAGTCTGTTTTCTTGTACTTAAGTCGGCATTGTGCCTTTTGTAATTCATTCCGATGCAATTTCTGTGTTTCATCGTCAATAAGGAGGCCAGAGGGATAAAGAAAACCTGAAGTGAAGCATCGGAATCTATAACTAGTGTCACAGGAAAGGTTCAAACATAGACAGTAAGAAGAGTCAGTTTTCTTGAACTTAAGTCGGCATTGTGCCTTTTGTATTCAATTCCGATGCAATTTCTGCTTTTCGTCGTCAATAAGAAGGTCCACGGGATACAATAAACCTGAAGTGAAGCATCGGAAACTAGAACCGGTCTCACAGGAAAGGTTCAAATCATAGACAGTAAGAAGAGCCAGTCTTCTTGTACTTGAGTCGGCATTGTGCCTTTTGTATTTAATTCCGATGCAATTGCTGTGTTTCATCGTCAATAAGAAGGTCCGAGGGATACAGTAAACCTGAAGTGGAGCATCGGAATCTATAACTAGTGTCACAGGAATGGTTCAAAACACGGACAGTAAGAAGAGTCAGTTTTCTTGTACTTAAGTCGCCATTGTGCTTTTTCTATTGAATTCCGATGCAATTTCTGTGTTTCATCGTCAATGAGAAGGTCAGAGGGATACAGTAAACCTGATGTTAAGCATCGGAATCTATAACTAGTGTCACAGGAATGGTTCGAGACGTAGACAGTAAGAAGAGTCAGTCTTCTTGTACTTAAGTCGGCATTGTGCGTTTTGTATATAATTCCGATGCCATTTCTATGTTTCATCGTCCTTAAGAAGATCAGAGGGATACAGTAAACCTGAAGTGAAGCATCGGAATCTATAACTAGTGTCACAGGAATGGTTCAAAGCATAGACAGTAAGAGGAGCCAGTCTTCTTGTACTTCAGTCGGCATTGTGCCTTCTGTATTTAATTCCGTTGCAATATCTGTGTTTCATCGTCAATAAGAAGGTCAGAGGGATACAGCAAACCTGAAGTAAAACATTGGAAGCTATAACTAGTGTCACCGGAATGGTTCAAAACATAGACAGTACTAAGAGTCAGTCTTCTTGTACTTAAGTCGGCATTGTGCTTTTTGTATTTAATTCCGATTCTATTTCTGTGTTTCATCGTCATTAAGAAGGTCAGAGGGATACAGTAAACCTATTGTGAAGCATCGGAACCTATAACTAGTGTCACAGGAATGGTTAAAAACATAGACAGTAAGAAGAGTCAGTTTTCTTGTACTTAAGTCGGTATTGAGCCTTCTGTATATAATTCCGAAGCAATTTCTGTATTTCATCGTCAATTAGAAGGTCACAGAGATACAGTGAACCTGATGTGAAGCATCGGAATCTATAACTAGTGTCACAGGAATGGTTGAAAACATAGACAGTAAGAAGAGTCTGTTTTCTTGTACTTAAGTCGGCATTGTGCCTTTTGTAATTCTTTCCGATGCAATTTCTGTGTTTCATCGTCAATAAGAAGGTCAGAGGGATACAGTAAACCTGAAGTGAAGCATCGGAATCTATAACTAGCGTCACAGGAATGGTTGAGAACATAGACAGTAAGAAGAGTCAGTTTTCTTGTACTTAAGTCGGCATTGTGCCTATTCTATTTAATTCCGATGCAATTTCTGTGTTTCGGCGTCAATAGGAAGGTCCAAGGGATACGGTAAAAATGAAGTGAAGCATCGGAATCTAAAACTGGTCTCACAGGAAAGGTTCATAACATAGACAGTAAGAAGAGCCAGTCTTCTTGTACTTGAGCGGCATTGTGTCTTTTGTATTTAATTCCGATGCAATTTCTGTGTTTTATCGTCAATAAGAAGGTTAGAGGGATACCGTAAACCTGAAGTTAAGCATCGGAATCTATAACTAGTGTCACAGGAATGGTTCAAAACATAGACAGTAAGAAGAGTCTGTTTTCTTGTACTTAAGTCGGCATTGTGCCTTTTGTAATTCTTTCCGATGCAATTTCTGTGTTTCATTGTCAATAAGGAGGCCAGAGGGATAAAGAAAACCTGAAGTGAAGCATCGGAATCTATAACTAGTGTCACAGTAAAGGTTCACACATAGACAGTAAGAAGAGTCAGTTTTCTTGAACTTAAGTCGGCATTGTTCCTTTTGTATTTAACTCCGATGCCATTTCTGTGTTTCGTCGTCAATAGGAATGTCCAAGGGATACAGTAAACCTGAAGTGAAGCATCGGAATCTAAAACCGGGTTCACAGAAAAGGTTCAAACATAGACAGTAAGAAGAGCCAGTCTTCTTGTACTTGAGTCGGCATTGTGCCCTTTGTATTTAATTCCGATGCAATTTCTGTGTTTCATCGTCAATAAGAAGGTCACAGGGATACAGTAAACCTGAAGTGAAGAATCGGAATCTATAACTAGTGTCACAGGAATGGTTCAAAACATAGACAGTAAGAAGAGTCAGTTTTCTTGTACTTAAGTCGGCATTGTGCATTTTGTATTCAATTCCGATGCAATTTCTGCTTTTCGTCGTCAATAAGAAGGTCCACGGGATACAGTAAAGCTGAAGTGAATCATCGGAATCTAAAACCGGTCTCACAGGAGAGGTTCAAAACATAGACAGTAAGAAGAGCCAATCTTCTTGTACTTGAGTCGGCATTGCGCCTTTTGTATTTAATTCCGATGCAATATCTGTGTTTCATCGTCAATACGAAAGTCAGGGGGATACGGTAAACCTGAAGTGAAGCATCGGAATCTACTACTAGTGTCACAGGAATGGTTCCAAACAAAGACAGTAAGAAGTGTCAGTTTTCTTGTACTTGAGTCGGCATTGTGCCTTTTGTATTTAATTATGATGCAATTTCTTTGTTTCATCGTCAATAAGAACGTCAGAGGGATACAGTAAACCTGAAGTGAAGCATCGGGTTCTATAACTAGTGTCACAGGAATGGTTCAAAACGTAGACAGTAAGAAGATAAGTCTTCTTGTACTTAAGTCGGCATTGTGCCTCTTGTATATAATTCCGATGCAATTTCTGTGTTTCATCGTCTATAAGAAGGTCAGAGGGATACAGTAAACATGAAGTGAAGCATCGGAATCTATAACTAGTGTCACAGGAATGGTTCAAAACATAGACTGTAAGAAGAGCCCGTTTTCTTGAAATTAATTCGGCATTGTGCCTTTTGAGTTTAATTCCGATGCACTTTCTGTGTTTCATCGTCAATAAGAAGGTCACAGGGATACAGTAAACCTGAAGTGAAGCATCGGAATCTATAACTAGTGTCACAGGAATGGTTCAAAACATAGACTTTAAGAAGAGTAAGTTTTCTTGTACTTACGTCGGCATTGTGCCTTTTGTATTTAATTTCGATGCAATTTCTGTGTTTCATCGTCAATAAGAAAGTCAGAGGGGTACAGTAAACCTGAAGTGAAGCATCGGAATCTATAACTAGTGTCACAGGAATGGTTCAAAACATAGACAGTAAGAAGAGTCCGTTTTTAGAAATTAATTCGGCATTGTGCCTTTTGAGTTTAATTGCGATGCACTTTCTGTGTTTCATCGTCAATAAGAAGATCAGAGTTGTACAGTAAACCTGAAGTGAAGCATCGGAATCTATAACTAGTGTCACAGGAATGGTTCAAAACATAGAGAGTAAGAAGTGTCAGTTTTGTTGTACTTAAGTCGGGTTTGTGCTTTTTGTATTTAATTATGATGCAATTTCTGTGTTTTATCGTCAATAAGCAGGTTAGAGGGTTCCAGTAAACCTGAAGTGAAGCATCGGAATCTATAACTAGTGTCACAGGAACGGTTCAAAACATAGACCGTAAGAAGAGTCTGTTTTCTTGTACTTAAGTCGGCATTGTGACTTTTTATTTCATTCCGATGCAATTTCTGTGTTTCATCGTCAATAAGGAGGCCAGAGGGATACAGAAAACCTGAAGTGAAGCATCGGAATCTATAACTAGTGTCACAGGAAAGGTTCAAACATAGAGAGTAAGAAGAGTCAGTTTTCTTGAACTTAAGTCGGCATTGTGCCTTTTGTATTTAATTCCGATGCAATTTCTGTGTTTCGTCGTCAATAGGAATGTCCAAGGGATACAGTAAACCTGAAGTGAAGCATCGTAATCTAAAACCGGGCTCACAGGAAAGGTTCAAAACATAGACAGTAAGAAGAGCCAGTCTTCTTGTACTTGAGTCGGCATTGTGCCATTTGTAATTAATTCCGATGCAATTTCTGTGTTTCATCGTCAATAAGAAGGTCAGAGGGATACAGTAAACCTGAAGTGAAGCATCGGAATCTATAACTAGTATCCCAGGAACGGTTCAAAACATAGACAGTAAGAAGAGTCAGTTTTCTTGTACTTAAGTCGGCATTGTGCCTTTTGTATTCAATTCCGATGCAATTTCTGCTTTTCGTCGTCAATAAGAAGGTCCACAGGATACAGTAAACCTGAAGTGAAGCATCGGAATCTAAAACCGGTCTCACAGGAAAGGTTCAAAACATAGACAGAAAGAAGAGCCAATCTTCTTGTACTTGAGTCGGCATTGTGCCTTTGTATTTAATTCCGATGCAATTTCTGTGTTTCATCGTCAATACGAAAGTCAGAGGGGTACAGTAAACCTGAAGTGAAGCATTGGAATCTATAACTAGTGTCACAGGAATTGTTCAAATCATAGACAGTGAGAAGAGTCAGTTTTCTTGTACTTAAGTCGGTATTGAGCCTTTTGTATTTAATTCCGATGCAATTTCTGTGTTTCGTCGTCAATAAGAAGGTCCATGGGATACAGTAAACTGGAAGTGAAGCATCGGAATCTATAACTAGTGTCACAGGAATGGTTCAAAACGTAGACAGTAAGAAGAGTCAGTCTTCTTGTACTTAAGTCGGCATTGTGCGTTTTGTATATAATTCCGATGCAATTTCTGTGTTTCATCGTCAATAAGAAAGTCAGAGGGGTACAGTAAACCTGAAGTGAAGCATTGGAACCTATAACTAGTGTCACAGGAATTGTTCAATTCATAGACAGTAAGAAGAGTCAGTTTCCTTGTACTTAAGTCGGTATTGAGCCTTTTGTATTTAATTCCGATGCAATTTCTGTGTTTCGTCGTCAATAAGAAGGTCCATGGGATACAGTAAACTGGAAGTGAAGCATCGGAATCTATAACTAGTGTCACAGGAATGGTTCAAAACATAGACAGTAAGAAGAGTCCGTTTTCTTGAAATTAATTCGGCATTGTGCCTTTTGAGTTTAATTCCGATGCACTTTCTGTGTTTCATCGTCAATAAGAAGATCAGAGTTATACAGTAAACCTGAAGTGAAGCATCGGAATCTATAACTAGTGTCACAGGAATGGTTCAAATCATAGACAGTAAGAAGAGTCCGTTTTCTTGTACTTAAGTCGGCATTGTGCCTTTTGAATTTAATCCCGATGCAATATCTATGTTTCATCGTCAATAAGAAGGTCAGAGGGATACAGTAAACTTTAAGCGAAGCATCGGAATCTAAAACCGGTCTCACAGTAAAGGTTCAAATCATAGACAGTAAGAAGAGCCAGTCTTCTTGTACTTGAGTCGGCATTGTGCCTTTTGTATTTAATTCAGATGCAATTGCTGTGTTTCATCGTCAATAAGAAGGTCCGAGGGATACAGTAAACCTGAAGTGGAGCATCGGAAACTATAACTAGTGTCACAGGAATGGTTCAAAACACAGACAGTAAGAAGTGTCAGTTTTCTTGTACTTAAGTCGGCATTGTGCTTTTTCAATTGAATTCCGATGCAATTTCTGTGTTTCATCGTCTATGAGAAGGTCAGAGGGATACAGTAAACCTGAAGTGAAGCATCGGAATTTATACCTAGTGTCACAGGAATGGTTCAAAACATAGACAGTAAGAAGAGTCAATTTTCTTGTACTTAAGTCGGCATTGCGCCTTCTGTATATAATTACGAAGCAATTTCTGTGTTTCATCGTCAATAAGAAGGTCACAGGGATACAGTAAACCTGAAGTGAAGCATCGGAATCTATAACTAGTGTCACAGGAATGGTACAAATCATAGACTTTAAGAAGAGTTAGTTTTCTTGTACTTTCGTCTTCATTGTGCTTTTTGTATTTAATTCCGATGCAATTTCTGTGTTTCATCCTCAATAAGTAGGTCAGAGGGATACAGTAAACCTGAAGTGAAGCATCGCAATCTATAACTAGTGTCACAGGAATGGTTCAGAACATAGACAGTAAGAAGAGTCAGTTTTCTTGTACTTAAGTCGGCATTGTGCCTATTCCAATTAATTCCGATGCAATTTCTGTGTTTCGCCGTCAATAAGAAGGTCCAAGGGATACGGTAAAAATGAAGTGAAGCATGGGAATCTAAAAGTGGTCTCACAGGAAAGGTTCATAACATAGACAGTAAGAAGTGCCAGTCTTCTTGTACTTGAGTCGGCATTGTGTCATTTGTATTTAATTCCGCTGCAATTTCTGTGTTTTATCGTCAATAAGAAGGTTAGAGGGATACAGTAAACCTGAAGTGAAGCATCGGAATCTATAACAAGTGTCACAGGAATGGTTCAAAACATAGACAGTAAGAAGAGTCTGTTTTCTTGTACTTAAGTCGGCATTGTGATTTTTGTAATTCATTCCGATGCAATTTCTGTGTTTCATCGTCAATAAGGAGGCCAGAGGGATAAAGAAAACCTGAAGTGAAGCATCGGAATCTATAACTAGTGTCACAGGGAAGGTTCAAACATAGACAGTAAGAAGAGTCAGTTTTCTTGAACTTAAGTCGACATTGTGTCTTTTGTATTTAATTCCGATGCAATCTCTGTGTTTTGTCGTCAGTAGGAATGTCCAAGGGATACAGTAAACCTGAAGTGAAGCATCGGAATCTATAACTAGTGTCACAGGAATGGTTCAAAACATAGACAGTAAGAAGAGTCAGTTTTCTTGTACTTAAGTCGGCATTGTGCCTTTTGTATTCAATTCCGATGCAATTTCTGCTTTTCGTCGTCAATAAGAAGATCCACGGGATACAATAAACCTGAAGTGAAGCATCGGAATCTAAAGCCGGTCTCACAGGAAAGGTTCAAAACATAGACAGTAAGAAGAGCCAATCTTCTTGTACTTGAGTCGGCATTGTGCCTGTTGTATTTAATTCCGATGCAATTCTGTGTTTCATCGTCAATAAGAAAGTCAGAGGGATACAGTAAACCTGAAGTGAAGCATCGGAATCTGTTACTAGTGTCACAGGAATGGTTCAAAACAAAGACAGTAAGAAGAGTCAGTTTTCTTGTACTTAAGTCGGCATTGTGCCTTTTGTATTTAATTATGATGCAATTTCTGTGTTTCATCGTCAATTAGAACGTCAGAGGGATACAGTAAACCTGAAGTGAAGCATCGGGATCTATAACTAGTATCAAAGGAATGGTTCAAAGCATAGACAGTAAGAAGAGTCAGTTTTCTTGTACTTAAGTGGACATTGTGCATTTTGTATGTAATTCCTATGCAATTTCTGTGTTTCATCGTCAATAAGAAGATCAGAGTTATACAGTAAACCTGAAGTGAAGCATCGGAATCTATAAATAGTGTCACAGGAATGGTTCAAATCATGGACAGTAAGAAGAGTCCGTTTTCTTGTACTTAAGTCGGCATTGTGCCTTTTGTATTTAATCCCGATGCAATATCTACGATTCATCGTCAATAAGAAGGTCAGAGGGATATAGTAAACTGAAGCGAAGCATCGGAATCTAAAAACGCTCTCACAGGAAAGGTTCAAATCATAGACAGTAAGAAGAGCCAGTCTTCTTGTACTTGAGTCGGCATTGTGCCATTTGTATTTAATTCAGATGCAATTGCTGTGTTTCATCGTCAATAAGAAGGTCCGAGGGATACAGTAAACCTGAAGTGGAGCATCGGAATCTATAACTAGTGTCACAGGAATGGTTCAAAACACAGACAGTAAGAAGTGTCAGTTTTCTTGTACTTAAGTCGGCATTGTGCTTTTTCTATTGAATTCCGATGCAATTTCTGTGTTTCATCGTCAATGAGAAGGTCAGAGGGATACAGTAAACCTGAAGTGAAGCATCGGATCTATAACTAGTGTCACAGGAATGTTTCAAAACATAGACAGTAAGAAGAGTCAGTTTTCTTGTACTTAAGTCGGCATTGCGCATTCTGTATATAAATCCGAAGCAATTTCTGTGTTTCATCGTCAATAAGAAGGTCGCAGGGATACAGTAAACCTGAAGTGAAGCATCGGAATCTATAATTAGTGTCACAGGAATGGTTCAAATCATAGACTTTAAGAAGAGTTAGTTTTCTTGTACTTACGTCGGCTTTGTGCCTTTTGTATTTAATTCCGATGCAATTTCTGTGTTTCATCGTCAATAAGTAGGTCAGAGGGATACAGTAAACCTGAAGTGAAGCATCGCAATCTATAACTAGTGTCACAGGAATGGTTCAGAACATAGACAGTAAGAAGAGTCAGTTTTCTTGTACTCAAGTCGGCATTGTGCCTATTCTATTTAATTCCGTTGCAATGTCTGTGTTTCGGCGTCAATAAGAAGGTCCAAGGATCAGGTAAAAATTAAGTGAAGCATAGGAATCTAAAACTGGTCTCACAGGAAAGGTTCATAACATAGACAGTAAGAAGAGCCAGTCTTCTTGTACTTGAGTCGGCATTGTGTCTTTTGTATTTAATTCCGATGCAATTTCTGTGTTTTATCGTCAATAAGAAGGTTAGAGGGATACAGAAAACCTGAAGTGAAGCATCGGAATCTATAACAAGTGTCACAGGAATGGTTCCAAACATAGACAGTAAGAAGAGTCTGTTTTCTTGTACTTAAGTCCGCATTGTGCCGTTTGTAATTCATTCCGATGCAATTTCTGTGTTTCATCGTCAATAAGGAGGCCAGAGGGATAAAGAAAACCTGAAGTGAAGCATCGGAATCTATAACTAGTGTCACAGGAAAGGTTCAAACATAGACAGTAAGAAGAGTCAGTTTTCTTGAACTTAAGTCGACATTGTGCCTTTTGTATTTAATTCCGATGCAATTTCTGTGTTTCGTCGTCAATAGGAATGCCCAAGGGATACAGTAAACCTGAAGTGAAGTATCGGAATCTATAACTAGTGTCACAGGAATGGTTCAAATCATAGACAGTAAGAAGAGTCAGTTTTCTTGTACTTAAGTCGGCATTGTGCCTTTTGTATTCAATTCCGATGCAATTTCTGCTTTTCGTCGTCAATAAGATGGTCCACGGGATACAATAAACCTGAAGTGAAGCATCGAAATCTAAAGCCGGTCTCACAGGAAAGGTTCAAAACATAGACAGTAAGAAGAGCCAATCTTCATGTACTTGAGTCGGCATTGTGCCTTTTGTATTTAATTCCGATGCAATTTCTGTGTTTCATCGTCAATAAGAAAGTCAGAGGGATATAGTAAACCTGAAGTGAAGCATCGGAATCTATTACTAGTGTCACAGGAATGGTTCAAAACAAAAACAGTAAGAAGAGTCAGTTTTTTTGTACTTAAGTCGGCATTGTGCCTTTTGTATTTAATTATGATGCAATTTCTGTGTTTCATCGTCAATAAGAACGTCAGAGGGATACAGTAAACCTGAAGTGAAGCATCGGGATCTATAACTAGTGTCACAGGAATGGTTCAAAGCATAGACAGTAAGAAGAGTCCGTTTTTTTGTACTTAAGTCGGCATTGTGCTTTTTGTATTTAATCCCGATGCAATATCTACGTTTCATCGTCAATAAGAAGGTCAGAGGGATATAGTAAACTGGAAGCGAAGCATTGGAATCTAAAACCGGTCTCACAGGAAAGGTTCAAATCATAGACAGTAAGAAGAGCCAGTCTTCTTGTACTTGAGCCGGCATTGTGCCTTTTGTATTTAATTCCGTTGCAATGCTGTGTTTCATCGTCAATAAGAAGGTCCGAGGGATGCAGTAAACCTGAAGTGGAGCATCGGAATCTATAACTAGTGTCACAGGAATGGTTCAAAACACGGACAGTAAGAAGAGTCAGTTTTCTTGTACTGAAGTCGCCATTGTGCCTTTTCTATTGATTTCCGATGCAATTTCTGCGATTCATCGTCAATGAGAAGGTCAGAGGAATACAGTAAACCTGAAGTGAAGCATCGGAATCTATAACTAGTGTCACAGGAATGGTTCAAAACATAGACAGTAAGGAGTGTCAGTTTTCTTGTACTTAAGTCGGCTTTGTGCCTTTTGTATTTAATTATGATGCAATTTCTGTGTTTCATCGTCAATAAGAAGGTCAGAGGGATACTGTAAACCTGATGTGAAGCATCGGAATCTATAACTAGTGTCACAGGAATGGTTCGAAACGTAGACAGTAAGAAGAGTCAGTCTTCTTGTACTTAAGTCGGCATTGTGTGTTTTGTATATAATTCCGATGCAATTTCTGTGTTTCATCGTCTATAAGAAGGTCAGAGGGATCCAGTAAACCTGAAGTGAAGCATCGGAATCTATAACTAGTGTCACAGGAATGGTTCAAAGCATAGACAGTAAGAGGAGCCAGTCTTCTTGTACTTGAGTCGGCATTGTGCCTTCTGTATTTAATTCCGTTGCAATATCTGTGTTTCATCGTCAATAACAAGGTCAGAGGGATCCAGTAAACCTGAAGTGAAGCATCGGAATCTATAACTAGTGTCACAGGAATGGTTCAAAACATAGACAGTACTAACAGTCAGTCTTCTTGTACTTAAGTCGGCATTGTGCATTTTGTATTTAATTCCGATTCTATTTCTGTGTTTCATCGTCATTAAGAAGGTCAGAGGGATACAGTAAACCTATTGTGAAGCATCGGAACCTATAACTAGTGTCACAGGAATGGTTAAAAACATAGACAGTAAGAAGAGTCAGTTTTCTTGTACTTAAGTCGGCATTGTGCCTATTCTATTTAATTCCGATGCAATTTCTGTGTTTCGGCGTCAATTAGAAGGTCCAAGGGATACGGTAAAAATGAAGTGAAGCATCGCAACCTAGGAAACTGGTCTCACAGGAAAGGTTCATAACATAGACAGTAAGAAGAGCCAGTCTTCTTGTACTTGAGTCGGCATTGTGTCTTTTGTATTTAATTCCGATGCAATTTCTGTGTTTTATCGTCAATAAGAAGGTTAGAGGGATACAGTAAACCTGAAGTGAAGCATCGGAATCTATAACAAGTTCACAGGAATGGTTCAAAACATAGACAGTAAGAAGAGTCTGTTTTCTTGTACTTAAGTCGGCATTGTGCCTTTTGTAATTCATTCCGATGCAATTTCTGTGTTTCATCGTCAATAAGGAGGCCAGAGGGATAAACAAAAAACCTGAAGTGAAGCATCGGAATCTATAACTAGTGTCACAGGGAAGTTTCAAACATAGACAGTAAGAAGAGTCAGTTTCCTTGTACTTAAGTCGGCATTGTGCCTTTTGTATTTAATTATGATGCAATTTCTGTGTTTCATCGTCAATAAGAAGATCAGAGTTATACAGTAAACCTGAAGTGAAGCATCGGAATCTATAACTAGTGTCACAGGAATGGTTCAAATCATAGACAGTAAGAAGAGTCCGTTTTCTTGTACTTAAGTCGGCATTGTGCCTTTTGTATTTAATCCCGATGCAATATTTACGTTTCATCGTAAATAAGAAGGTCAGAGGGATATAGTAAACTGGAAGCGAGGCATCGGAATCTAAAAACGGTCTCACAGGAAAGGTTCAAATCATAGACAGTAAGAAGAGCCAGTCTTCTTGTACTTGAGTCGGCATTGTGCCATTTGCATTTAATTCAGATGCAATTGCTGTGTTTCATCGTCAATAAGAAGGTCCGAGGGATACAGTAAACCTGAAGTGGAGCATCGGAATCTATAACTAGTGTCACAGGAATGGTTCAAAACACAGACAGTAAGAAGTGTCAGTTTTCTTGTACTTAAGTCGGCATTGTGCTTTTTCTATTGAATTCCGATGCAATTTCTGTGTTTCATCGTCAATGAGAAGGTCAGAGGGATACAGTAAACCTGAAGTGAAGCATCGGATTCTATAACTAGTGTCACAGGAATGGTTCAAAACATAGACAGTAAGAAGAGTCAGTTTTCTTGTACTTAAGTCGGCATTGCGCCTTTTGTTTATACATCCGAAGCAATTTCTGTGTTTCATCGTCAATAAGAAGGTCACAGGGATACAGTAAACCTGAAGTGAAGCATCGGAATCTATAATTAGTGTCACAGGAATGGTTCAAATCATAGATTTTAAGAAGAGTTAGTTTTCTTGTACTTACGTCGGTTTTGTGCCTTTTGTATTTAATTCCGATGCAATTTCTGTGTTTCATCGTCAATAAGTAGGTCAGAGGGATACAGTAAACCTGAAGTGAAGCATCGCAATCTATAACTAGTGTCACAGGAATGGTTCAGAACATAGACAGTAAGAAGAGTCAGTTTTCTTGTACTCAAGTCGGCATTGTGCCTATTCTATTTAATTCCGTTGCAATTTCTGTGTTTCGGCGTCAATAAGAAGGTCCAAGGGATACGGTAAAAATGAAGTGAAGCATAGGAATCTAAAACTGGTCTCACAGGAAAGGTTCATAACATAGACAGTAAGAAGAGCCAGTCTTCTTGTACTTGAGTCGGCATTGTGTCTTTTGTATTTAATTCCGATGCAATTTCTGTGTTTTATCGTCAATAAGAAGGTTAGTGGGATACAGTAAACCTGAAGTGAAGCATCGGAATCTATAACAAGTGTCACAGGAATGGTTCAAAACATAGACAGTAAGAAGAGTCTGTTTTCTTGAACTTAAGTCGGCATTGTGCCTTTTGTAATTCATTCCGATGCAATTTCTGTGTTTCATCGTCAATAAGGAGGCCAGAGGGATAAAGAAAACCTGAAGTGAAGCATCGGAATCTATAACTAGTGTCACAGGAAAGGTTCAAACATAGACAGTAAGAAGAGTCAGTTTTCTTGAACTTAAGTCGGCATTGTGCCTTTTGTATTCAATTCCGATGCAATTTCTGCTTTTCGTCGTCAATAAAAAGGTCCACGGGATACAATAAACCTGAAGTTAAGCATCGGAATCTAAAGCCGGTCTCACAGGAAAGGTTCAAAACATAGACAGTAAGAAGAGCCAATCTTCTTGTACTTGAGTCGGCATTGTGCTTTTGTATTTAATTCCGATTCTATTTCTGTGTTTCATCGTCATTAAGAAGGTCAGAGGGATACAGTAAACCTATTGTGAAGCATCGGAACCTATAACTAGTGTCACAGGAATGGTTAAAAACATAGACAGTAAGAAGAGTCAGTTTTGCTTGTACTTAAGTCGGTATTGAGCCTTCTGTATATAATTCCGAAGCAATTTCTGTATTTCATCGTCAATTAGAAGGTCACAGAGATACAGTGAACCTGAAGTGAAGCATCGGAATCTATAACTAGTGTCTCAGGAATGGTTGAAAACGTAGACTTTAAAAGAGTTAGTTTTCTTGTACTTACGTCGGCATTGTGCCTTTTGTATTTAATTCCGATGCAATTTCTGTGTTTCATCGTCAATAAGAAGGTCAGAGGGATACAGTAAACCTGAAGTGAAGCATCGGAATCTATAACTAGTGTCACAGGAATGGTTGAGAACATGGACAGTGAGAAGAGTCAGTTTTCTTGTACTTAAGTCGGCATTGTGCCTATTCTATTTAATTCCGATGCAATTTCTGTGTTTCGGCGTCAATAGGAAGGTCCAAGGGATACGGTAAAAATGAAGTGAAGCATCGGAATCTAAAACTGGTCTCACAGGAAAGGTTCATAAAATAGACAGTAAGATGAGCCAGTCTTCTTGTACTTGAGTCGGCATTGTGTCTTTTGTATTTAATTCCGATGCAATTTCTGTTTTTTATCGTCAATAAGAAGGTTAGAGGGATACCGTAAACCTGAAGTTAAGCATCGGAATCTATAACTAGTGTCACAGGAATGGTTCAAAACATAGACAGTAAGAAGAGTCTGTTTTCGTGTACTTAAGTCGGCATTGTGCTTTTTGTAATTCTTTCCGATGCAATTTCTGTGTTTCATCGTCAATAAGGAGGCCAGAGGGATACAGAAAACCTGAAGTGAAGCATCGGAATCTATAACTAGTGTCACAGGAAAGGTTCACACTTAGACAGTAAGAAGAGTCAGTTTTCTTGAACTTAAGTCGGCATTGTTCCTTTTGTATTTAACTCCGATGCAATTTCTGTGTTTCGTCGTCAATAGGAATGTCCAAGGGATACAGTAAACCTGAAGTGAAGCATCGGAATCTAAAACCGGGTTCACAGAAAAGGTTCAAACATAGACAGTAAGAAGAGCCAGTCTTCTTGTTTTTGAGTCGGCATTGTGCCCTTTGTATTTAATTCCGATGCAATTTCTGTGTTTCATCGTCAATAAGAAGGTCACAGGGATACAGTAAACCTGAAGTGAAGCATCGGAATCTATAACTAGTGTCACAGGAATGGTTCAAAACATAGACAGTAAGAAGAATCAGTTTTCTTGTACTTAAGTCGGTATTGTGCCTTTTGTATTCAATTCCGATGCAATTTCTGCTTTTCGTCGTCAATAAGAAGGTCCACGGGATACAGTAAAGCTGAAGTGAAGCATCGGAATCTAAAACCGGTCTCACAGGAGAGGTTCAAATCATAGACAGTAAGAAGAGCCAGTCTTCTTGTACTTGAGTCGGCATTGCGCCTTTTGTATTTAATTCCGATGCAATATCTGTGTTTCATCGTCAATAAGAAAGTCAGAGGGATACAGTAAACCTGAAGTGAAGCATCGGAATCTACTACTAGTGTCACAGGAATGGTTCCAAACAAAGACAGTAAGAAGTGTCAGTTTTCTTGTACTTGAGTCGGCATTGTGCCTTTTGTATTTAATTATGATGCAATTTCTTTGTTTCATCGTCAATAAGAACGTCAGAGGGATACAGTAAACCTGAAGTGAAGCATCGGGATCTATAACTAGTGTCACAGGAGTGGTTCAAAACGTAGACAGTAAGAAGATAAGTCTTCTTGTACTTAAGTCGGCATTGTGCCTCTTGTATATAATTCCGATGCAATTTCTGTGTTTCATCGTCTATAAGAAGGTCAGAGGGATACAGTAAACATGAAGTGAAGCATCGGAATCTATAACTAGTGTCACAGGAATGGTTCAAAGCATAGACTGTAAGAAGAGCCCGTTTTCTTGAAATTAATTCGGCATTGTGCCTTTTGAGTTTAATTCCGATGCACTTTCTGTGTTTCATCGTCAATAAGCAGGTCACAGGGATACAGTAAACCTGAAGTGAAGCATCGGAATCTATAACTAGTGTCACAGGAATGGTTCAAACATAGACTTTAAGAAGAGTAAGTTTTCTTGTACTTACGTCGGCATTGTGCCTTTTGTATTTAATTTCGATGCAATTTCTGTGTTTCATCGTCAATAAGAAAGTCAGAGGGGTACAGTAAACCTGAAGTGAAGCATTGGAATCCATAACTAGTATCACAGGAATTGTTCAAATCATAGACAGTAAGAAGAGTCAGTTTTCTTGTACTTAAGTCGGTATTGTGCCTTTTGTATTTAATTCCGATGCAATTTCTGTGTTTCGTCGTCATTAACAAGGTCCATGGGATACAGTAAACTGGAAGTGAAGCAACGGAATCTAAAACCTGTCTCACAGGAAAGGTTCAAAACAATGACGGTAAGAAGAGCCAGTCTACTTGTACTTGAGTCGGCATTGTGCCTTTTGTATTTAATTCAAATGCAATTTCTGTGTTTCATCGTCCATAAGAAGGTCAGAGGGATACAGTAAACCTGAAGTGAAGCATCGGAATCTATAACTAGTGTCACAGGAATGGTTCAAAACATAGACAGTAAGAAGAGTCCGTTTTTTGAAATTAATTCGGCATTGTGCCTTTTGAGTTTAATTCCGATGCACTTTCTGTGTTTCATCGTCAATAAGAATATCAGAGTTATACAGTAAACCTGAAGTGAAGCTCCGGAATCTATAGCTAGTGTCACAGGAATGGTTCAAAACATAGAGAGTAAGAAGTGTCAGTTTTCTTGTACTTAAGTCGGGTTTGTGCCTTTTGTATTTAATTATGATGCTATTTCTGTGTTTCATCGTCAATAAGATGGTCAGAGGGATACAGTAAACCTGATGTGAAGCATCGGAATCTATAACTAGTGTCACAGGAATTTTTCGAAACGTAGACAGTAAGAAGAGTCAGTCTTCTTGTACTTACGTCGGCATTGTGCTTTTTGTATTTAATTCCGATGCAATTTCTGTGTTTTATCGTCAATAAGAAGGTTAGAGGGTTCGAGTAAACCTGAAGTGAAGCATCGTAATCTAAAACCGGGCTCACAGGAAAGGTTCAAAACATAGACAGTAAGAAGAGCCAGTCTTCTTGTACTTGAGTCGGCATTGTGTCTTTTGTAATTAATTCCGATGCAATTTCTGTGTTTCATCGTCAATAAGAAGGTCAGAGGGATACAGTAAACCTGAAGTGAAGCATCGGAATCTATAACTAGTATCCCAGGAACGGTTCAAAACATAGACAGTAAGAAGAGTCAGTTTTCTTGTACTTAAGTCGGCATTGTGCCTTTTGTATTCAATTCCGATGCAATTTCTGCTGTTCGTCGTCAATAAGAAGGTCTACAGGATACAGTAAACCTGAAGTGAAGCATCGGAATCTAAAACCGGTCTCACAGGAAAGGTTCAAAAAATAGACAGTAACAAGAGCCAATCTTCTTGTACTTGAGTCGGCATTGTGCCTTTTGTATGTAATTACGATGCAATTTCTGTGTTTCGCCGTCAATAAGAAAGTCAGAGGGATACAGTAAACCTGAAGTGAAGCATCGGAATCTATTACTAGTGTCACAGGATTGGTTCAAAACAAAGACAGTAAGAAGAGTCAGTTTTCTGGTACTTAAGTCGGCATTGTGCCTTTTGTATTTAATTATGATGCAATTTCTGTGTTTCATCGTCAATATGAACGTCAGAGGGATACAGTAAACCTGAAGTGAAGCATCGGAATCTATAACTAGTGTCACAGGAATGGTTCAAAACGTAGACAGTAAGAAGAGTCAGTCTTCTTGTACTTAAGTCGGCATTGTGCGTTTTGTATATAGTTCCGATGCAATTTCTGTGTTTCATCGTCTATAAGAAGGTCAGAGGGATACAGTAAACCTGAAGTGAAGCATCGGAATCTATAACTAGTGTCACAGGAATGGTTCAAAACATAGACAGTAAGATTAATCAGTTTTCTTTTACTTAAGTCGGCATTGTGCCTTTTCTATTTAATTCCGATGCAATTTCTGTGTTTCATCGTCAATAAGAAAGTCGGAGGCATACAGTAAACCTGAAGTGAAGCATCGGAATCTATAACTAGTGCCACAGGAATGGTTCAAAGCATAGACAGTAAGAAGAGTCAGTTTTCTTGTACTTAAGTCGGCATTGTGCCTTTTGTATTCAATCCCGATGCAATTTCTGCTTTTCGTCGTCAATAAGAAGGTCCACGGGATACAGTAAACCTGAAGTGAAGCATCGGAATCTGAAACCGGTCTCACAGGAAAGGTTCAAAACATAGACAGTAGGAAGAGCCAGTCTTCTTGTACTTGAGTCGGCATTGTGCCTTTTGTATTTTATTCCGATGCAATTTCTGTGTTTCATCGTCCATGAGAAGGTCAGAGCGATACCGTAAACCTGAAGTAAAGCATCGGATTCTATAACAAGTGACACACGAACCGTTCAAAACTTAGACAGTATGAAGAGTCCGTTTTCTTGTAATTAAGTCGGCATTGTGCCTTTTGAGTTTAATTCCGATGCACTTTCTGTGTTTCATCGTCAATAAGAAGATCAGAGGGTTACAGTAAACCTGAAGTGAAGCTTCGGAATCTATAACTAGTGTCACAGGAATGGTTCAAAACATAGACAGTAAGAAGAGTCTGTTTTCTTGTACTTAAGTCGGCATTGTGCCTTTTTTATTTAATCCCGATGCAATATCTATGTTTCGTTGTCAATAAGAAGGACAGAGGGATACAGTAATCCTGAAGCGAGGCAACGGAATCTAAAACCGGTCTCACAGGAAAGGTTCAAATCATAGCCAGTAAGAAGAGCCATTCTTCTTGTACTTGAGTCGGCATTGTGCCTTTTGTATTTAATTCCGGTGCAATTGCTGTGTTTCATCGTCAATAAGAAAGTCAGAGGGATACAGTATACCTGAAGTGAAGCATCGGAATCTATTACTAGTGTCACAGGAATGATTCAAAAGAAAGACAGTAAGAAGAGCCAGTTTTCTGGTACTTAAGTCGGCATTGTGCCTTTTGTATTTAATTATGATGCAATTTTGTGTTTCATCGTCAATAAGAACGTCAGAGGGATACAGTAAACCTGAAGTGAATCATCGGAATCAATAACTAGTGTCACAGGAATGGTTGAAAACGTAGACAGTAAGAAGAGTCAGTCTTTTTGTACTTAAGTCGGCATTGTGCGTTTTGTATATAATTCCAATGCAATTTCTGTGTTTCATCGTCTATAAGAAGGTCAGAGGGATACAGTAAACCTGAAGTGAAGCATCGGAATCTAGAACTAGTGTCACAGGAATGGTTCAAAACGTAGACAGTAAGATGAGTCAGTTTTCTTTTACTTAAGTCGGCATTGTGCCTTTGCTATTTAATTCCGATGCAATTTCTGTGTTTCATCGTCAATAAGAAGGTCAGAGGGATACAGTAAACCTGAAGTGAAGCATCGGAATCTATAACTAGTGCCACAGGAATGGTTCAAAACATAGACAGTAAGAAGTCTCAGTTTTCTTGTATTTAAGTCGGCATTGTGAATTTTGTATTCAATTCCGATGCAATTTCTGCTTTTCGTCGTCAATAAGAACGTCCACGGGATACAGTAAACCTGAAGTGAAGCATCGGAATCTGAAACCGGTCTCACAGGAAAGGTTCAAAACATAGACAGTAGGAAGAGCCAGTCTTCTTGTACTTGAGTCGGCATTGTGCCTTTTGCATTTTATTCCGATGCAATTTCTGTGTTTCATCGTCAATAAGAAAGTCCGAGGGATAGAGTAAACCTGAAGTGAAGCATCGGAACCTATAACTAGTGCCACAGGAATTGTTCAAATCATAGACAGTAAGAAGATTCAGTTTTCTTGTACTTAAGTCGGTATTGTGCCTTTTCTATTTAATTACGATGCTATTTCTGTGTTTGGTCGCCAATAAGAAGGTCCATGGGATAAAAAAACTGGAAGGGAAGCAACGGAATCTAAAACCTGTCTCACAGGAAAGGTTCAAATCATAGAGGGTACGAAGAGCCAGTCTTCTTGTACTTGAGTCGGCATTTTGCTTTTTGTATTTAATTCCGATGCAATTTCTGTGTTTCATCGTCCATGAGAAGGTCAGAGAGATACCGTAAACCTGAAGTGAAGCATCGGAATCTATAACAAGTGACACACGAACGGTTCAAAACATAGACAGTATGAAGAGTCCGTTTTCTTGTAATTAAGTCGGCATTGTGCCTTTTGAGTTTAATTCCGATGCACTTTCTGTGTTTCATCGTCAATAAGAAGATCAGAGGGATACAGTAAACCTGAAGTGAAGCTTCGGAATCTATAACTAGTGTCACAGGAATGGTTCAAAACATAGGCAGTAAGAAGAGTCCGTTTTCTTGTACTTAAGTCGGCATTGTGCCTTTTTTATTTAATCCCGATGCAATATCTATGTTTCATTGACAATAAGAAGGACAGAGGGATACAGAAAACCTGAAGCGAGGCATCGGAATCTAAAACCGGCCTCACAGGAAAGGTTCAAATCATAGACTGTAAGAAGAGCCACTCTTCTTGTACTTGAGTCGGCATTGTGCCTTTTGTATTTAATTCCGATGCAATTGCTGTGTTTCATCGTCAATAAGAAGGTCCGAGGGATACAGTAAACATGAAGTGAAGCATCGGAATCTATAACTAGTGTCACAGGAATGGTTCAAAACATAGACGGTAAGAAGAGTCCGTTTTCTTGTACATAAGTCGGCATTGTGCCTTTTGTATTTAATCCCGATGCAATATCTATGTTTCATCGTCAATAAGAAGGTCAGAGGGAAACAGTAAACCTGAAGCGAAGCATCGGAATCTAATACCGGTCTCACAGGAAAGGTTCAAAACATAGACAGTACGAAGAGCCAGTCTTCTTGTACTTGAGTCGGCATTGTGCCTTTTGTATTTAATTCCGATACAATTGCTGTGTTTCATCGTCAATAAGAAGGTCAGAGGGATACAGTAATCCTGAAGTGAAGCATCGGAATCTATAACTAGTGTCACAGGAATGGTTCAAAACATAGACAGTAAAAAGAGCCAGTCTTCTTGTACTTGAGTCGGCGTTGTGCCTTTTGTATTTAATTCCGATGCAATTTCTGTGTTTCATCGTCAATAAGAAAGTCAGAGGGATACCGTAAACCTGAAGTGAAGCATCGGAATCTATAACTAGTGTCACAGGAATTGTTCAAATCATAGACAGTAAGAAGAGTCAGTTTTCTTGTACTTAAGTCGGTATTGTGCCTTTTCTATTTAATTCCTATGCAATTTCTGTGTTTCGTCGCCAATAAGAAGGTCCATGGGATAAAAAAAAACAGGAAGTGAAGCAACGGAATCTAAAACCTGTCTCACAGGAAAGGTTCAAAACATTGAGGGTAAGAAGAGCCAGTCTTCTTGTACTTGAGTCGGCATTGTGCCTTTTGTATTTAATTCCGATGCAATTTCTGTGTTTCATCGTCCATGAGAAGGTCAGAGAGGTACCGTAAACCTCAAGTGAAGCATCGGAATCTATAACTAGTGTCACAGGAATGGTTCAAGACATAGACAGTAATATGAGTCAGTTTTCTTTTACTTAAGTCGGCATTGTGCTTTTTCTATTTAATTCCGATGCAATTTCTGTGTTTCATCGTCAATAAGAAGGTCCACGGGATACAGTAAACCTGAAGTGAAGCATCGGAATCTGAAACCGGTCTCACTGGAAAGGTTCAAAACATAGACAGTAAGAAGAGCCAGTCTTCTTGTACTTGAGTCGGCGTTGTGCCTTTTGTATTTAATTCCGATGCAATTTCTGTGTTTCATCGTCAATAAGAAAGTCAGAGGGATACCGTAAACCTGAAGTGAAGCATCGGAATCTATAACTAGTGTCACAGGAATTGTTCAAATCATAGACAGTAAGAAGAGTCAGTTTTCTTGTACTTAAGTCGGTATTGTGCCTTTTCTATTTAATTCCTATGCAATTTCTGTGTTTCGTCGCCAATAAGAAGGTCCATGGGATAAAAAAAACAGGAAGTGAAGCAACGGAATCTAAAACCTGTCTCACAGGAAAGGTTCAAAACATTGAGGGTAAGAAGAGCCAGTCTTCTTGTACTTGAGTCGGCATTGTGCTATTTGTATTTAATTCCGATGCAATTTCTGTGTTTCATCGACCATGAGAAGGTCAGAGAGGTACCGTAAACCTGAAGTGAAGCATCGGAATCTATAACAAGTGTCACAGGAATGGTTCAAAACGTAGACAGTAAGAAGAGTCCGTTTTCTTGTAATTAAGTCGGCATTGTGAATTTTGAGTTTAATTCCGATGCACTTTCTGTGTTTCTTCGTCAATAAGAAGATCAGAGGGATACAGTAAACCTGAAGTGAAGCTTCGGAATCTATAACTAGTGTCACAGGAATAGTTCAAAGCAAAGACAGTAAGAAGAGTTCGTTTTCTTGTACATAAGTCGGCATTGTGCCTTTTGTATTTAATCCCGATACAATATCTATGTTTCATCGTCAATAAGAAGGTCAGAGGGAAACAGTAAACCTGAAGCGAAGCATCGGAATCTAATACCGGTCTCACAGGAAAGGTTCAAAACATAGACAGTAAGAAAAGCCAGTCTTCTTGTACTTGAGTCGGCATTGTGGCTTTTGTATTAAATTCCGATACAATTGCTGTGTTTCATCGTCAATAAGAAGGTCAGAGGGATACAGTAAACCTGAAGTGAAGCATCGGAATCTATAACTAGTGCCACAGGAATGGTTCAAAACATAGACAGTAAGAAGTCTCAGTTTTCTTGTATTTAAGTCGGCATTGTGAATTTTGTATTCAATTCCGATGCAATTTCTGCTTTTCGTCGTCAATAAGAACGTCCACGGGATACAGTAAACCTGAAGTGAAGCATCGGAATCTGAAACCGGTCTCACAGGAAAGGTTCAAAACATAGACAGTAGGAAGAGCCAGTCTTCTTGTACTTGAGTCGGCATTGTGCCTTTTGCATTTTATTCCGATGCAATTTCTGTGTTTCATCGTCAATAAGAAAGTCCGAGGGATAGAGTAAACCTGAAGTGAAGCATCGGAACCTATAACTAGTGCCACAGGAATTGTTCAAATCATAGACAGTAAGAAGATTCAGTTTTCTTGTACTTAAGTCGGTATTGTGCCTTTTCTATTTAATTACGATGCTATTTCTGTGTTTGGTCGCCAATAAGAAGGTCCATGGGATAAAAAAACTGGAAGGGAAGCAACGGAATCTAAAACCTGTCTCACAGGAAAGGTTCAAATCATAGAGGGTACGAAGAGCCAGTCTTCTTGTACTTGAGTCGGCATTTTGCTTTTTGTATTTAATTCCGATGCAATTTCTGTGTTTCATCGTCCATGAGAAGGTCAGAGAGATACCGTAAACCTGAAGTGAAGCATCGGAATCTATAACAAGTGACACACGAACGGTTCAAAACATAGACAGTATGAAGAGTCCGTTTTCTTGTAATTAAGTCGGCATTGTGCCTTTTGAGTTTAATTCCGATGCACTTTCTGTGTTTCATCGTCAATAAGAAGATCAGAGGGATACAGTAAACCTGAAGTGAAGCTTCGAATCTATAACTAGTGTCACAGGAATGGTTCAAAACATAGGCAGTAAGAAGAGTCCGTTTTCTTGTACTTAAGTCGGCATTGTGCCTTTTTTATTTAATCCCGATGCAATATCTATGTTTCATTGACAATAAGAAGGACAGAGGGATACAGAAAACCTGAAGCGAGGCATCGGAATCTAAAACCGGCCTCACAGGAAAGGTTCAAATCATAGACTGTAAGAAGAGCCACTCTTCTTGTACTTGAGTCGGCATTGTGCCTTTTGTATTTAATTCCGATGCAATTGCTGTGTTTCATCGTCAATAAGAAGGTCCGAGGGATACAGTAAACATGAAGTGAAGCATCGGAATCTATAACTAGTGTCACAGGAATGGTTCAAAACATAGACGGTAAGAAGAGTCCGTTTTCTTGTACATAAGTCGGCATTGTGCCTTTTGTATTTAATCCCGATGCAATATCTATGTTTCATCGTCAATAAGAAGGTCAGAGGGAAACAGTAAACCTGAAGCGAAGCATCGGAATCTAATACCGGTCTCACAGGAAAGGTTCAAAACATAGACAGTACGAAGAGCCAGTCTTCTTGTACTTGAGTCGGCATTGTGCCTTTTGTATTTAATTCCGATACAATTGCTGTGTTTCATCGTCAATAAGAAGGTCAGAGGGATACAGTAATCCTGAAGTGAAGCATCGGAATCTATAACTAGTGTCACAGGAATGGTTCAAAACATAGACAGTAAAAAGAGCCAGTCTTCTTGTACTTGAGTCGGCGTTGTGCCTTTTGTATTTAATTCCGATGCAATTTCTGTGTTTCATCGTCAATAAGAAAGTCAGAGGGATACCGTAAACCTGAAGTGAAGCATCGGAATCTATAACTAGTGTCACAGGAATTGTTCAAATCATAGACAGTAAGAAGAGTCAGTTTTCTTGTACTTAAGTCGGTATTGTGCCTTTTCTATTTAATTCCTATGCAATTTCTGTGTTTCGTCGCCAATAAGAAGGTCCATGGGATAAAAAAAAACAGGAAGTGAAGCAACGGAATCTAAAACCTGTCTCACAGGAAAGGTTCAAAACATTGAGGGTAAGAAGAGCCAGTCTTCTTGTACTTGAGTCGGCATTGTGCCTTTTGTATTTAATTCCGATGCAATTTCTGTGTTTCATCGTCCATGAGAAGGTCAGAGAGGTACCGTAAACCTCAAGTGAAGCATCGGAATCTATAACTAGTGTCACAGGAATGGTTCAAGACATAGACAGTAATATGAGTCAGTTTTCTTTTACTTAAGTCGGCATTGTGCTTTTTCTATTTAATTCCGATGCAATTTCTGTGTTTCATCGTCAATAAGAAGGTCCACGGGATACAGTAAACCTGAAGTGAAGCATCGGAATCTGAAACCGGTCTCACTGGAAAGGTTCAAAACATAGACAGTAAGAAGAGCCAGTCTTCTTGTACTTGAGTCGGCGTTGTGCCTTTTGTATTTAATTCCGATGCAATTTCTGTGTTTCATCGTCAATAAGAAAGTCAGAGGGATACCGTAAACCTGAAGTGAAGCATCGGAATCTATAACTAGTGTCACAGGAATTGTTCAAATCATAGACAGTAAGAAGAGTCAGTTTTCTTGTACTTAAGTCGGTATTGTGCCTTTTCTATTTAATTCCTATGCAATTTCTGTGTTTCGTCGCCAATAAGAAGGTCCATGGGATAAAAAAAACAGGAAGTGAAGCAACGGAATCTAAAACCTGTCTCACAGGAAAGGTTCAAAACATTGAGGGTAAGAAGAGCCAGTCTTCTTGTACTTGAGTCGGCATTGTGCTATTTGTATTTAATTCCGATGCAATTTCTGTGTTTCATCGACCATGAGAAGGTCAGAGAGGTACCGTAAACCTGAAGTGAAGCATCGGAATCTATAACAAGTGTCACAGGAATGGTTCAAAACGTAGACAGTAAGAAGAGTCCGTTTTCTTGTAATTAAGTCGGCATTGTGAATTTTGAGTTTAATTCCGATGCACTTTCTGTGTTTCTTCGTCAATAAGAAGATCAGAGGGATACAGTAAACCTGAAGTGAAGCTTCGGAATCTATAACTAGTGTCACAGGAATAGTTCAAAGCAAAGACAGTAAGAAGAGTTCGTTTTCTTGTACATAAGTCGGCATTGTGCCTTTTGTATTTAATCCCGATACAATATCTATGTTTCATCGTCAATAAGAAGGTCAGAGGGAAACAGTAAACCTGAAGCGAAGCATCGGAATCTAATACCGGTCTCACAGGAAAGGTTCAAAACATAGACAGTAAGAAAAGCCAGTCTTCTTGTACTTGAGTCGGCATTGTGGCTTTTGTATTAAATTCCGATACAATTGCTGTGTTTCATCGTCAATAAGAAGGTCAGAGGGATACAGTAAACCTGAAGTGAAGCATCGGAATTTATAACTAGTGTCACAGGAATGGTTCAAACATAGACAGTAGGAAGAGTCAGTCTCCTTGTACTTAAGTCGGCATTGTGCCTTTTGTATTTAATTCCGATGCAGTTTCTGTGTTTCATCGTCAATAAGAAGGTCAGAGGGAAACAGTAAACCTAATGTGAAGCATCGGAATCCATAACTAGTGTCACAGGAATGGTTAAAACATAGACAGTAAGAAGAGTCAGTTTTTTTGTACTTAAATCGGCATTGGGCCTTCTGTATATAATTCCGAAGCAATTTCTGTGTTTCATCGTCAATAAGAAGGTCAGAGGGATACAGTAAACCTGAAGTGAAGGATCGGAATCTATAACTAGTGTCACAGGAGTGGTTCAAAACATAGACTCTAAGAAGAGTCAGTTTTCTTGTTCTTAAGTCGGCATTGTGCGTTTTCTATTTAATTCCGATGCAATTTCTGTGTCTCATCGTCAATAAGAAGGTCAGAGGGATACAGTAAACCTGAAGTGAAGCACCGGATTCTATAACTAGTGTCACAGGAGTGGTTCACAACATAGACAGTAATAAGGGTCAGTTTTCTTGTTCTTAAGTCGGCATTGTGCCTTTTGTATTTAATTCCGATGCAATTTCTGCGTTTCGGCGTCAATAAGAAGGTCCAAGGGATAAAGTAATCCTGAAGTGAAGCATCGGAATCTAAAACCGGTCTCACAGGAAAGGTTGAAAACGTAGACAGTAAGAAGAGCGAGTCTTCTTGTACATGAGTCGGCATTGTAATTTTTTGTATTGAATTCCGATGCAATGTCTGTGTTTCATCATCAACAAGAAGGTCGGAGGGATACAGTAAACCTGAAGTGAAGCATCGGAATCTATAACTAGCGTCACAGGAATGGTTCAATTCACAGACAGTAAGAAGAGTCAGTTTTCTTGTACTTAAGTCGGCATTGTGACTTTTGTATTTAATTCCGATGCAATCTCTGTGTTTCATCGTCAATAAGACGGTCAGAGGGATACAGGAAACCTGAAGTGAAGCATTGGAATCCATAACTAGTGTCACAGGAATGGTTCAAAACATAGACAGTAAGAAGAGTCAGTCTTCTTGTACTTCAGTCGGAATTGTTCCTATTGCATTTATTTCCGATGCAATTTTTGTGTTTCATCGTCAATAAGAAAGTCAGACTCATACAGTAAACCTGAAGTGAAGCATCGGAATCTATAACTAGTGTCACAGGAACGGATCATAACATAGACAGTAAGAAGAGTCAGTTTTCTTGTACTTAAGTCGGCAATGTGCCTTTTGTATTCAATTCCGATGCAATTTCTGCTTTTCGTCGTCAATAAGAAGGTTCACGGGATACAGTAACCCTGAAGTGAAGCATCGGAATCTAAAACCGGTCTCACAGGAGAGGTTCAAAACGTAGACAGTAAGCAGAGCGAGTCTTCTTGTACATGAGTCGGCATTCTAATTTTTTCTATTGAATTCCGATGCAATTTCTGTGTTTCATCATCAACAAGAAGGTCAGAGGGATACAGTAAACCTGAAGTGAAGCATCGGAATCTATAACTAGTGTCACAGGAATGGTTCAAAACACAGACAGTAAGAAGAGTCAGTTTTCTTGTACTTAAGTCGGCATTGTGCCTTTTGTATTTAATTCCGATGCAATCTCTGTGTTTCATCGTCAATAAGAAGGTCAGAGGGATACAGGAAACCTTAAGTGAAGCATTGGAATCCATAACTAGTGTCACAGGAATGGTCCAAAACATAGACAGTAAGAAGAGTCAGTCTTCTTGTACTTAAGTCGGAATTGTTCCTATTGCATTTATTTCCGATGCAATTTTTGTGTTTCATCGTCAATAAGAAAGTCAGAGGCATACAGTAAACCTTAAGTGAAGCATCGGAATCTATAACTAGTGTCACAGGAATGGTTCATAACATAGACAGTAAGAAGAGCCAGTCTTCTTAAACTTTAGTAGGCATTGTGCCTTTTGTATTTAATTCCGGTGCAATTTCTGAGTTTCATCGTCAATAAGAAAGTCAGAAGGATACAGTAAACCTGAAGTGAAGCATCGGAATCTATAACTAGAGTCACAGGAATGGTTCAAAACATAGACAGTAACAAGAGTCAGTTTTCTTGTACTTAAGTCGGCTTTGCGCCTTTTCTATTCAATTCCGATGCAATTTCTGTGTTTCATCATCAATAAGAAGGTCAGAGGGATACAGTAAACCAGAAGTGAAGCATCCGAATCTTTAACTAGTGTCACAGGAGTGGTTCAAAACATAGACAGTAAGAGTTGTCAGTTTTCTTGATCTTAAGTCGGCATTGTGCCTTTTGAATTTAATTCCGATGCTATTTCTGTGTTTCATCGTCAATTAGAAGGTCTGAGGGATGCAGTAAACCTGAAGTGAAGCATCGACAACTAAAACTAGTGTCACAGGAATGGATCAAAACATAGACAGTAAGAAAAGTCAGTTTTCTTGTACTTAAGGCGGCATTGTGCCTTTTCCATTTAATTCCGATGCAATTTCTGTGTTTCATCGTCAATAAGAAGGTCAGAGGGATACAGTAAACCTGAAGTGAAGCATCGGAATCTATAACTAGTGTCACAGGAATGGTTCAAAACATAGACAGTAAGAAAAGTCAGGTTTCTTGTACTTAAGTCGGCAAGATGCCTTTTCCATTTAATTCCGATGCAAATTTTTGTGTTTCATCGTCAATAAGAAGGTCAGAGGGATACAGTAAACCTGAAGTGAAGCAACAGAATCTATAACTAGTGTCACAGCAATGGTTCAAAGCATAGACAGTAAGATGAGCCAGCCTTCTTGTTACTTGAGTCGGCATTGTGCCTTTTTGTATTTAATTCCGATGCATTTTCTGTGTTTCATCGCCAATAAGGAGGTCAGAGTAATAAAGTGAACCTGAAGTGAAGCATCAGAAGCTATAACTAGTGTCACAGGAATGGTTCAAAACATAGACAGTGAGAAGAGCCACTCTTCTTGAATTTGAGTCGGCATTGTGCCTTTTGTATTAAATTCCGATGCAAGTTCTGTGTTTCATCGTCAATAAGAAGGTCAGAGGGATACAGTAAACCAGAAGTGAAGCATCGGAATCTATAACTAGTGTCACAGGAATATTTCAAAACATAGACAGTAAGAAGAGTCAGTCTTCTGGTACTTAAGTCGGCATTGTTCCTATTGCATTTAATTTCGATGCTATTTCTGTGTTTCATCGTCAATAAGAATGTCAGAGGCATACAGTAAACCTGAAGGGAAGCATCGGAAACTATAACTAGTGTCACAGGAATGGTTCAAAACATAAACAGTAAGAAGAGTAAGTTTTCTTGTACTTAAGTCGGCATTGTGATTTTTGTATTAAATTCCGATGCAAGTTCTGTGTTTCATCGTCAATAAGAAGGTCAGAGGGATACAGTAAACCAGAAGTGAAGCATCGGAATCTATAACTAGTGTCACAGGAATGGTTCAAAACATAGACAGTAAGAAAAGTCAGGTTTCTTGTACTTAAGTCGGCAAGATGCCTTTTCCATTTAATTCCGATGCAAATTTTTGTGTTTCATCGTCAATAAGAAGGTCAGAGGGATACAGTAAACCTGAAGTGAAGCAACAGAATCTATAACTAGTGTCACAGCAATGGTTCAAAGCATAGACAGTAAGATGAGCCAGCCTTCTTGTTACTTGAGTCGGCATTGTGCCTTTTTGTATTTAATTCCGATGCATTTTCTGTGTTTCATCGCCAATAAGGAGGTCAGAGTAATAAAGTGAACCTGAAGTGAAGCATCAGAAGCTATAACTAGTGTCACAGGAATGGTTCAAAACATAGACAGTGAGAAGAGCCACTCTTCTTGAATTTGAGTCGGCATTGTGCCTTTTGTATTAAATTCCGATGCAAGTTCTGTGTTTCATCGTCAATAAGAAGGTCAGAGGGATACAGTAAACCAGAAGTGAAGCATCGGAATCTATAACTAGTGTCACAGGAATATTTCAAAACATAGACAGTAAGAAGAGTCAGTCTTCTTGTACTTAAGTCGGCATTGTTTCTATTGCATTTAATTTCGATGCTATTTCTGTGTTTCATCGTCAATAAGAATGTCAGAGGCATACAGTAAACCTGAAGGGAAGCATCGGAAACTATAACTAGTGTCACAGGAATGGTTCAAAACATAAACAGTAAGAAGAGTAAGTTTTCTTGTACTTAAGTCGGCATTGTGATTTTTGTATTTAATTCCGATGCAATTTCTGTGTTTCATCGTCAATAAGAAGGTCAGAGGGATACAGTAAACCAGAAGTGAAGCATCGGAATCTATAACTAGTGTCACAGGAATGGTTCAAAACATAGACAGTAAGAAAAGTCAGTTTTCTTGTACTTAAGTCGGCATTGTGCCTTTTCCATTTAATTCCGATGCAATTTCTGTGTTTCATCGTCAATAAGAAGGTCAGAGGGATACAGTAAACCTGAAGTGAAGCAACAGAATCTATAACTAGTGTCACAGGAATGGTTCAAAGCATAGACAGTAAGATGAGCCAGCCTTCTTGTTACTTGAGTCGGCATTGTGCATTTTTGTATTTAATTCCGATGAATTTTCTGTGTTTCATCGCCAATACGGAGGTCAGAGTAATAAAGTGAACCTGAAGTGAAGCATCAGAAGCTATAACTAGTGTCACAGGAATGGTTCAAAACATAGACAGTGAGAAGAGCCACTCTTCTTGAACTTGAGTCGGCATTGTGCCTTTTGTATTAAATTCCGATGCAAGTTCTGTGTTTCATCGTCAATAAGATGGTCAGAGGGATACAGTAAACCAGAAGTGAAGCATCGGAATCTATAACTAGTGTCACAGGAATATTTCAAAACATAGACAGTAAGAAGAGTCAGTCTTCTTGTACTTAAGTCGGCATTGTTCCTATTGCATTTAATTCCGATGCTATTTCTGTGTTTCATCGTCAATAAGAATGTCAGAGGCATACAGTAAACCTGAAGTGAAGCATCGGAAACTATAACTAGTGTCACAGGAATGGTTCAAAACATAAACAGTAAGAAGAGTAAGTTTTCTTGTACTTAAGTCGGCATTGTGATTTTTGTATTTAATTCCGATGCAATTTCTGTGTTTCATCGTCAATAAGAAGGTCAGAGGGATACAGTAAACCTGAAGTCAGGCATCGGAATCTATAACTAGTGTCACAGGAATGGTTCAAAACATAGATAGTAAGAAGAGTCTGTTTTCTTGTACTTAAGTCGGCATTGTGATTTTTGTATTTAATACCGATGCAATTTCTGTGTTTCATCGTCAATAAGAAGGTCAGAGTGATACAGTAAACCTGAAGTGAAGGATCGGAATCTATAACTAGTGTCACAGGAGTGGTTCAAAACATAGACTGTAAGAAGTGTCAGTTTTCTTGTTCTTAAGTCGGCATTGTGCCTTTTGTATTTAATTCCCATGCAATTTCAGTGTGTCATCGTCATTAAGAAGGTCAGAGGGATACAGTAAACCTAAAGTGAAGCACCGGATACTATAACTAGTGTCACAGGAGTGGTTCACAACGTAGACAGTAATAAGAGTCAGTTTTCTTGTTCTTAAGTCGGCATTGTGCCTTTTGTATTTAATTCCGATGCAATTTCTGTGTTTCGGCGTCAATAAGAAGGTCCAAGTGATACAGTAATCCTGAAGTGAAGCATCGGAATCTAAAACCAATCTCACAGGAAAGGTTCAAAACGTAGACATTAAGAAGGGCGAGTCTTCTTGTACTTGAGTCGGCATTGTGATTTTTTGTATTGAATTCCGATGCAATTTCTGTGTTTCATCATCAATAAGATGGTCAGAGGGATACAGTAAACCTGAAGTGAAGCATCGGAATCTATAACTAGTGTCACAGGAATGGTTCAAAATATAGACAGTAAGAAGAGTCAGTTTTCTTGTACTTAAGTCGGCATTGTGCCTTTTGTATTTAATTCCGATGCAATCTCTGTGTTTCATCGTCAATAAGAAGGTCAGAGGGATAAAGAAAACCGGAAGTGAAGCATCGGAATCCATAACTAGTGTCACAGGAATGGTTCAAAACATAGACAGTAAGAGGCGTCAGTCTTCTTGTACTTAAGTCGGCATTGTTCCTATTGCATTTATTTCCGATGCAATTTTTGTGTTTCATCGTCAATAAGACAGTGACAGGGATACAGTAAACCTGAAGTGAAGCATCGGAATCTGTAACTAGTGCCACAGGAATGGTTCAAAACATAGACAGTAAAAAGAGTCAGTTTTCTTGTACTTAAGTCGGCATTGTGCCTTTTGTATTTAATTCTGAGGCAATTTCTATGTTTCATCGTCAATAAGAAGGTCAGAGGGATACAGTAAACATGAAGTGAAGCATCGGAATCTATTACTAGTGTCACAGGAATGGTTCAAACAAAGACAGTAAGATGAGTCTGTTTTCTTGTACTTAAGTCGGCATTGTGATTTTTTGTATTGAATTCCGATGCAATTCCTGTGTTTCATCATCAATAAGATGGTCAGAGGGATACAGTAAACCTGAAGTGAAGCATCGGAATCTATAACTAGTGTCACAGGAATGGTTCAAAATATAGACAGTAAGAAGAGTCAGTTTTCTTGTACTTAAGTCGGCATTGTGCCTTTTGTATTTAATTCCGATGCAATCTCTGTGTTTCATCGTCAATAAGAAGGTCAGAGGGATAAAGAAAACCGGAAGTGAAGCATCGGAATCCATAACTAGTGTCACAGGAATGGTTCAAAACATAGACAGTAAGAAGCGTCAGTCTTCTTGTACTTATGTCAGCATTGTTCCTATTGCATTTATTTCCGATGCAATTTTTGTGTTTCATCGTCAATAAGACAGTGACAGGGATACAGTAAACCTGAAGTGAAGCATCGGAATCTGTAACTAGTGCCACAGGAATGGTTCAAAACATAGACAGTAAAAAGAGTCAGTTTTCTTGTACTTAAGTCGGCATTGTGCCTTTTGTATTTAATTCTGAGGCAATTTCTGTGTTTCATCGTCAATAAGAAGGTCAGAGGGATACAGTAAACATGAAGTGAAGCATCGGAATCTATTACTAGTGTCACAGGAATGGTTCAAACAAAGACAGTAAGATGAGTCTGTTTTCTTGTACTTAAGTCGGCATTGTGATTTTTGTATTTAATTCCGATGCAATTTCTGTGTTTCATTGTCAATAAGAAGGTCAGAGGGATACAATAAACCTGAAGTGAAGACTCGGAATCTATATCTAGTGTCACAGGAATGGTTCAAAACATAGACAGTAAGATGTGTCACTTTTCTTGTACTTAAGTCGGCATTGTGCCTTTTGTATTCAATTCCGATGCAATTTCTGCTTTTCGTCGTCAATAAGAAGGTTCACGGGATACAGTAAACCTGAAGTGAAGCATCGGAATCTAAAACCGGTCTCACAGGAGAGGTTTAAATCATAGACAGTAAGAAGAGCCAGTCTTCTTAAACTTTAGTCGGCATTGTGCCTTTTGTATTTAATTCCGATGCAATTTCTGAGTTTCGTCGTCAATAAGAAGGTCAGAGGGATACAGTAAACCTGAAGTGAAGCGTCGGAATCTATAACTAGAGTCACAGGAATGGTTCAAAACATAGACAGTAAGAAAAGTCAGTTTTCTTGTACTTAAGTCGGCATTGTGCCTTTTCCATTTAATTCCGATGCAATTTCTGTGTTTCATCGTCAATAAGAAGGTCAGAGGGATACAGTAAACCTGAAGTTAAGCAATACAATCTATAACTAGTGTCACAGGAATGGTACAAAGCATAGACAGTAAGATGAGCCAGCCTTCTTGTTACTTGAGTCGGCATTGTGCCTTTTTGTATTTAATTCCGATGCATTTTCTGTGTTTCATCGCCAATAAGGAGGTCAGAGTAATAAAGTGAACCTGAAGTGAAGCATCGGAATCTATAACTAGTGTCACAGGAATGGTTCAAAACATAGACAGTGAGAAGAGCCACTCTTCTTGAACTTGAGTCGGCATTGTGCCTTTTGTATTAAATTCCGATGCAATTTCTGTGTTTCATCGTCAATAAGAAGGTCAGAGTGATACAGTAAACCTGAAGTGAAGCATCGGAATCTATAACTAGTGTCACAGGAATATTTCAAAGCATAGACAGTAAGAAGCGTCAGTCTTCTTGTACTTAAGTCGGCATTGTTCCTATTGCATTTAATTCCGATGCTATTTCTGTGTTTCATCGTCAATAAGAAAGTCAGAGGCATACAGTAAACCTGAAGTGAAGCATCGGAAACTATAACTAGTGTCACAGGAATGGTTCAAAACATAGACAGTAAGATGTGTCAATTTTCTTGTACTTAAGTCGGCATTGTGCCTTTTGTATTCAATTCTGTTGCAATTTCTGCTTTTCGTCGTCTATAAGAAGGTTCACGGGATACAGTAAACCTGAAGTGAAGCATCGGAATCTAAAACCGGTCTCACAGGAGAGGATCAAATCATAGACAGTAAGAAGAGCCAGTCTTCTTAAACTTTAGTCGGCATTGTGCCTTTTGTTTTTAAATCCGATGCAATTTCTGAGTTTCATCGTCAATAAGAAGGTCAGAGGGATACAGTAAACCTGAAGTAAGGCATCGCAATCTATAACTAGAGTCACAGGAATGGTTCAAAACATAGACAGTAAGAAGAGTCAGTTTTCTTGTACTTAAGTTGGCATTGCGCCTTTTCTATTTAATTCCGATGCAATTTCTGTGTTTCATCGTCAATAAGAAGGTCAGAGGGTTACAGTAAAACTGATGTGAAGCATCGGAATCTATTACTAGTGTCACAGGAATGGTTCAACAGAAAGACAGTAAGAAGAGTCAGTTTTCTTGTACTTAAGTCGGCATTGTGCCTTTTGTATTTAATTCCGATGAAATTTCTGTGTTTCATCGTCAATAAGAAAGTCAGAGGGATACAGTAAATCTGATGAGAAGCATCGGAATCTATAACTCGTGTCACAGGAATGGTTCAAAACATAGACAGTAAGATGAGTCTGTTTTCTTGTACTTAAGTCGGCAGTGTGATTTTTGTATTTAATTCCGATGAATTTTCTGTGTTTCATCGTCAATATAAAGGTCAGAGGGATACAGTAAACCTGAAGTTAAGCATCGAAAACTAAAACTAGTGTCACAGGAATATTCCAAAGCATAGACAGTAAGAAGAGTCAGTCTTCTTGTACTTAAGTCGGCATTGTTCCTATTGCATTTAATTCCGATGCTATTTCTGTGTTTCATCGTCAATAAGAAAGTCAGAGGCATACAGTAAACCTGAAGTGAAGCATCGGAAACTATAACTAGTGTCACAGGAATGGTTCAAAACATAAACAGTAAGAAGAGTCAGTTTTCTTGTTACCTGAGTCGGCATTGTGCCTTTTGTATTTAATTCTGATGCAATTTCTGTGTTTCATCGTCAATAAGAAGGTCAGAGGGATACAGTATAACTGATGTGAAGCATCGGAATCTATTACTAGTGTCACAGGAATGGTTCAACAGAAAGACAGTAAGAAGAGTCAGTTTTCTTGCACTTAAGTCGGCATTGTGCCTTTTGTATTTAATTCCGATGAAATCTCTGTGTTTCATCGTCAATAAGAAGGTCAGAGGGATACAGTAAAACTGATGTGAAGCATCGGAATCTATAACTAGTGTCACAGGAATGGTTCAAAACATAGACAGTAAGAAGAGTCAGTCATCTTGTACTTAAGTCGGCACTGTTCCTATTGCATTTAATTCCGAAGCTATATCTGTGTTTCATCGTCAAAAGAAAGTCAGAGGCATACAGTAAACCTGAAGTGTAGCATCGGAATCTATAACTAGTGTCACAGGAATTTTTCAAAGCATAGACAGTAAGATGAGCCGGCCTTCTTGTTACTTGAGTCGGCATTGTGCATTTTTGTATTTAATTCCGATGCATTTTCTGTGTTTCATCGCCAATAAGGAGGTCAGAGTAATAAAGTGAACCTGAAGTGAAGCATCGGAATCAATAACTAGTGTCACAGGAAAGGTTCGAAACATAGACAGTGAGAAGAGCCACTCTTCTTGAACTTGAGTCGGCATTGTGCCTTTTGTATTAAATTCCGATGCAATTTCTGTGTATCATCGTCAATAAGAAGGTCAGAGGGATACAGTAAACCTGAAGTGAAGCATCGGAATCTATAACTAGGGTCACAGGAATGGTTCAAAACATAGACAGTAAGAAGAGTCAGTCTTCTTGTACTTAATTGGGCATTGTTCCTATTGCATTTAATTCCGATGCTATTTCTGTGTTTCATGGTCAATAAGAAAGTCAGAGGCATACAGTAAACCTGAAGTGCAGCATCGGAAACTATAACTAGTGTCACAGGAATGGTTCAAAACATAAACAGTAAGAAGAGTCAGTTTTCTTGTTACCTGAGTCGGCATTGTGCCTTTTTTGTATTTACTTCTGATGCAATTTCTGTGTTTCATCGTCAATAAGAAGGTCAGAGGGATACAGTAAAACTGATGTGAAGCATCGGAATCTATTACTAGTGTCACAGGAATGGTTCAACAGAAAGACAGTAAGAAGAGTCAGTTTTCTTGTACTTAAGTCGGCATTGTGCGTTTTGCATTCAATTCCGATGCAATTTCTGCTTTTCGTCGTCAATAAGAAGGTTCCCGGGATACAGTAAACCTGAGGTGAAGCATCGGAATCTAAAACCGGTCTCACAGGAGAGGTTCAAATCATAGACAGTAAGAAGAGCCAGTCCTCTTAAACTTTAGTCGGCATTGTGCCTTTTGTATTTAATTGCGATGCAATTTCTGAAATTCATCGTCAATAAGAAGGTCAGAGGGATACAGTAAACCTGAAGTGAAGCATCGGAATATATAATTAGAGTCACAGGAATGATTCAAAGCATAGACAGTAAGATGAGTCAGTTTTCTTGTACTTAAGTCGGCATTGCGCCTTTTCTATTTAATTCCGATGCAATTTCTGTGTTTCATCTTCAATGAGAAAGTCAGAGGGATACAGTAAACCAGAAGTGAAGCATCCGAATCTTTAACTAGTGTCACAGGAGTGGTTCAAAACATAGACAGTAATAATTGTCAGTTTTCTTATTCTTAAGTCGGCATTGTGCCTTTTGAATTTAATTCCGATGCTATTTCTGTGTTTCATAGTCAATAAGAAGGTCAGAGGGATGCAGTAGACCTGAAGTGAAGCATCGAAAACTAAAACTAGTGTCACAGGCATGGTTCAAAACATAGACAGTAGGAAAAGTCAGTTTTCATGTACTTAAGTCGGCATTGTGCCTTTTCCATTTAATTTCGATGCAGTTTCTGTGTTTCATCGTCAATAAGAAGGTCAGAGGGATACAGTAAACCTGAAGTGAAGCAACAGAATCTATAACTAGTGTCACAGGAATTTTTCAAAGCATAGACAGTAAGATGAGCCGGCCTTCTTGTTACTTGAGTCGGCATTGTGCATTTTTGTATTTAATTCCGATCCATTTTCTGTGTTTCATCGCCAATAAGGAGGTCAGAGTAATAAAGTGAACTTGAAGTGAAGCATCGGAATCTATAACTAGTGTCACAGGAAAGGTTCGAAACATAGACAGTGAGAAGAGCCACCCTTCTTGAACTTGAGTCGGCATTGTGCCTTTTGTATTAAATTCCGATGCAATTTCTGTGTATCATCGTCAATAAGAAGGTCAGAGGGATACAGTAAACCTGAAGTGAAGCATCGGAATCTATAACTAGTGTCACCGGAATGGTTCAAAACATAGACAGTAAGAAGAGTCAGTCTTCTTGTACTTAATTGGGCATTGTTCCTATTGCATTTAATTCCGATGCTATTTCTGTGTTTCATCGTCAATAAGAAAGTCAGAGGCATACAGTAAACCTGAAGTGCAGCATCGGAAACTATAACTAGTGTGACAGGAATGGTTCAAAACATAAACAGTAAGAAGAGTCAGTTTTCTTGTTACCTGAGTCGGCATTGTGCCTTTTTTGTATTTACTTCTGATGCAATTTCTGTGTTTCATCGTCAATAAGAAGGTCAGAGGGATACAGTAAAACTGATGTGAAGCATCGGAATCTATTACTAGTGTCACAGGAATGGTTCAACAGAAAGACAGTAAGAAGAGTCAGTTTTCTTGCACTTAAGTCGGCATTGTGCCTTTTGTATTTAATTCCGATGAAATCTCTGTGTTTCATCGTCAATAAGAAGGTCAGAGGGATACAGTAAAACTGATGTGAAGCATCGGAATCTATAACTCGTGCCACAGGAATGGTTCAAAACATAGACAGTAAGATGAGTCAGACTTCTTGTACTTAAGTCGGCATTGTTCCTATTGCATTTAATTCCGAAGCTATTTCTGTGTTTCATCGTCAAAAGAAAGTCAGAGGCATACAGTAAACCTAAGTGTAGCATCGGAATCTATAACTAGTGTCACAGGAATGGTTCAAAACATAGACAGTAAGATGATTCTGTTTACTTGTACTTAAGTCGGCATTGTGATTTTTGTATTTAATTCTAATACAATTTCTGTGTTTCATTGTCAATAAGAAGGTCAGAGGGATACAGTAAACCTGAAGTGAAGCATCGGAATCTATATCTAGTGTCACAGGAATGGTTCAAAACATAGACAGTAAGATGTGTCAGTTTTCTTGTACTTAAGTCGGCATTGTGCGTTTTGCATTCAATTCCGATGCAATTTCTGCTTTTCGTCGTCAATAAGAAGGTTCACGGGATACAGTAAACCTGAAGTGAAGCATCGGAATCTAAAACCGGTCTCACAGGAGAGGTTCAAATCATAGACAGTAAGAAGAGCCAGTCCTCTTAAACTTTAGTCGGCATTGTGCCTTTTGTATTTAATTCCGATGCAATTTCTGAGTTTCATCGTCAATAAGAAGGTCAGAGGGATACAGTAAACCTGAAGTGAAGCATCGGAATATATAACTAGAGTCACAGGAATGATTCAAAGCATAGACAGTAAGAAGAGTCAGTTTTCTTGTACTTAAGTCGGCATTGCGCCTTTTCTATTTAATTCCGATGCAATTTCTGTGTTTCATCTTCAATAAGAAAGTCAGAGGGATACAGTAAACCAGAAGTGAAGCATCCGAATCTTTAACTAGTGTCACAGGAGTGGTTCAAAACATAGACAGTAATAATTGTCAGTTTTCTTATTCTTAAGTCGGCATTGTGCCTTTTGAATTTAATTCCGATGCTATTTCTGTGTTACATAGTCAATAAGAAGGTCAGAGGGATGCAGTAGGCCTGAAGTGAAGCATCGAAAACTAAAACTAGTGTCACAGGAATGGTTCAAAACATAGACAGTAGGAAAAGTCAGTTTTCATGTACTTAAGTCGGCATTGTGCCTTTTCCATTTAATTTCGATGCAGTTTCTGTGTTTCATCGTCAATAAGAAGGTCAGAGGGATACAGTAAACCTGAAGTGAAGCAACAGAATCTATAACTAGTGTCACAGGAATTTTTCAAATCATAGACAGTAAGATGAGCCGGCCTTCTTGTTACTTGAGTCGGCATTGTGCATTTTTGTATTTAATTCCGATGCATTTTCTGTGTTTCATCGCCAATAAGGAGGTCAGAGTAATAAAGTGAACCTGAAGTGAAGCATCGGAATCTATAACTAGTGTCACAGGTAAGGTTCGAAACATAGACAGTGAGAAGTGCCACTCTTCTTGAACTTGAGTCGGCATTGTGCTTTTTGTATTAAATTCCGATGCAATTTCTGTGTATCATCGTCAATAAGAAGGTCAGAGGGATACAGTAAACCTGAAGTGAAGCATCGGAATCTATAACTAGTGTAACAGGAATGGTTCAAAACATAGACAGTTAGAAGAGTCAGTTTTCTTGTACTTAAGTCGGCATTGTGCCTTTTTGTATTTAATTCCGATGCATTTTCCGTGTTTCATCGCCAATAAGGAGGTCAGAGTAATAAAGTGAATCGGAAGTGAGGCATCAGAAGCTATAACTAGTGTCACAGGAATGGTTCATAACATAGACAGTGAGAAGAGCCACTCTTCTTGAACTTGAGTCGGCATTGTGCTTTTTGTATTAAATTCCGATGCAATTTCTGTGTTTCATCGTCAATAAGAAGGTCAGAGGGATACAGTAAACCTGAAGTGAAGCATCGGAATCTATAACTAGTGTCACAGGAATATTTCAAAACATAGACAGTAAGAAGAGTCAGTCTTCTTGTACTTAAGTCGGCATTGTTCCTATTGCATTTAATTCCGATGCTATTTCTGTGTTTCATCGTCAATAAGAAAGTCAGAGGCATACAGTAAACCTGAAGTGAAGCATCGGAAACTATAACTAGTGTCACAGGAATGGTTCGAAGCATAAACAGTAAGAAGAGTCAGTTTTCTTGTACTTAAGTCGCCATTGTAATATTTGTATTTAATTCCGATGCAATTTCTGTGTTTCATCGTCAATAAGAAGGTCAGAGGGATACAGTAAACCTGAAGTGAAGCATCGGAATCTATAACTAGTGTCACAGGAATGGTTCAAAACATAGACAGTAAGAAGAGTCTGTTTTCTTGTTCTTAAGTCGGCATTGTGATTTTTGTATGTAATTCCGATGCTATTTCTGTGTTTCATCGTCAATAAGAAAGTCAGAGGCATACAGTAAACCTGAAGTGAAGCATCGGAAACTATAACTAGTGTCACAGGAATGGTTCAAAACATAAACAGTAAGAAGAGTCAGTTTTCTTGTTACCTGAGTCGGCATTGTGCCTTTTTTGTATTTAATTCTGATGCAATTTCTGTGTTTCATCGTCAATAAGAAGGTCAGAGGGATACAGTAAAACTGATGTGAAGCATCGGAATCTATTACTAGTGTCACAGGAATGGTTCAACAGAAAGACAGTAAGAAGAGTCAGTTTTCTTGCACTTAAGTCGGCATTGTGCCTTTTGTATTTAATTCCGATGAAATCTCTGTGTTTCATCGTCAATAAGAAGGTCAGAGGGATACAGTAAAACTGATGTGAAGCATCGGAATCTATAACCCGTGCCACAGGAATGGTTCAAAACGTAGACAGTAAGATGAGTCAGTTTTCTTGTACTTAAGTAAGCATTGTGCCTTTTGTATTTAATTCCGATGAAATATCTGTGTTTCATCGTCAATATGAAGGTCAGAGGGATACAGTAAACCTGAAGTGAAGCATCGGAATCTATAACTAGTGTCACAGGAATGGTTCAAAACATAGACAGTAAGAAGAGTCAGTCTTCTTGTACTTAAGTCGGCATTGTTCCTATTGCATTTAATTCCGAAGCTATTTCTGTGTTTCATCGTCAAAAGAAAGTCAGAGGCAATCAGTAAACCTGAAGTGTAGCATCGGAATCTATAACTAGTGTCACAGGAATGGTTCAAAACATAGACAGTAAGATGAGTCTGTTTACTTCTACTTAAGTCGGCATTGTGATTTTTGTATTTAATTCTAATACAATTTCTGTGTTTCATTGTCCATAAGAAGGTCAGAGGGATACAGTAAACCTGAAGTGAAGCATCGGAATCTATATCTAGTGTCACAGGAATGGTTCAAAACATAGACAGTAAGATGTGTCAGTTTTCTTGTACTTAAGTCGGCATTGTGCGTTTTGCATTCAATTCCGATGCAATTTCTGCTTTTCGTCGTCAATAAGAAGGTTCACAGGATACAGTAAACCTGAAGTGAAGCATCGGAATCTAAAACCGGTCTCACAGGAGAGGTTCAAATCATAGACAGTAAGAAGAGTCAGTCCTCTTAAACATTAGTCGGCATTGTGCCTTTTGTATTTAATTCCGATGCAATTTCTGAGTTTCATCGTCAATAAGAAGGTCAGAGGGATACACTAAACCTGAAGTGAAGCATCGGAATATATAACTAGAGTCACAGGAATGATTCAAAGCATAGACAGTAAGAAGAGTCAGTTTTCTTGTACTTAAGTCGGTATTGCGCCTTTTCTATTTAATTCCGATGCAATTTCTGTGTTTCATCTTCAATAAGAAAGTCAGAGGGATACAGTAAACCAGAAGTGAAGCATCCGAATCTTTAACTAGTGTCACAGGAGTGGTTCAAAACATAGACAGTAATAATTGTCAGTTTTCTTATTCTTAAGTCGGCATTGTGCCTTTTGAATTTAATTCCGATGCTATTTCTGTGTTACATAGTCAATAAGAAGGTCAGAGGGATGCAGTAGACCTGAAGTGAAGCATCGAAAACTAAAACTAGTGTCACAGGAATGGCTCAAAACATAGACAGTAGGAAAAGTCAGTTTTCATGTTCTTAAGTCGGCATTGTGCCTTTTCCATTTAATTTCGATGCAGTTTCTGTGTTTCATTGTCAATAAGAAGGTCAGATTGATACAGTAAACCTGAAGTGAAGCAACAGAATCTATAACTAGTGTCACAGGAGTTTTTCAAATCATAGACAGTAAGATGAGCCGGCCTTCTTGTTACTTGAGTCGGCATTGTGCATTTTTGTATTTAATTCCGATGCATTTTCTGTGTTTCATCGCCAATAAGGAGGTCAGAGTAATAAAGTGAACCTGAAGTGAAGCATCGGAATCTATAACTAGTGTCACAGGTAAGGTTCGAAACATAGACAGTGAGAAGAGCCACTCTTCTTGAACTTGAGTCGGCATTGTGCCTTTTGTATTAAATTCCGATGCAATTTCTGTGTATCATCGTCAATAAGAAGGTCAGAGGGATACAGTAAACCTGAAGTGAAGCATCGGAATCTATAACTAGTGTCACAGGAATGGTTCAAAACATAGACAGTAAGAAGAGACAGTCTTCTTGTACTTAAGTCGGCATTGTTCCTATTGCATTTAATTCCGATGCTATTTCTGTGTTTCATCGTCAATACGAAAGTCAGAGGCATACAGTAAAACTGAAGTGAAGCATCGGAAACTATAACTAGTGTCACAGGAATGGTTCAAAACATAAACAGTAAGACGAGTCAGTTTTCTTGTACTTAAGTCGGCATTGTGATTTTTGTATTCAATTCCGATGCAATTTCTGTGTTTCATCGTCAATAAGAAGGTCAGAGGGATACAGTAAACCTGAAGTGAAGCATCGGAATCTATAACTAGTGTAACAGGAATGGTTCAAAACATAGACAGTAAGAAGAGTCAGTTTTCTTGTACTTAAGTCGGCATTGTGCCTTTTTGTATTTAATTCCGATGCATTTTCCGTGTTTCATCGCCAATAAGGAGGTCAGAGTAATAAAGTGAACCGGAAGTGAGGCATTAGAAGCTATAACTAGTGTCACAGGAATGGTTCAAAACATAGACAGTGAGAAGAGCCACTCTTCTTGAACTTGAGTCGGCATTGTGCTTTTTGTATTAAATTCCGAAGCAATTTCTGTGTTTCATCGTCAATAAGAAGGTCAGAGGGATACAGTAAACCTGAAGTGAAACATCGGAATCTATAACTAGTGTCACAGGAATGGTTCAAAACATAGACAGTAGGAAGAGACAGTCTTCTTGTACTTAAGTCGGCATTGTTCCTATTCCATTTAATTCCGATGCTATTTCTGTGTTTCATCGTCAATAAGAAAGTCAGAGGCATACAGTAAACCTGAAGTGAAGCATCGGAAACTATAACTAGTGTCACAGGAATGGTTCGAAACATAAACAGTAAGAAGAGTCAGTTTTCTTGTACTTAAGTCGGCATTGTAATATTTGTATTTAATTCCGATGCAATTTCTGTGTTTCATCGTGAATAAGAAGGTCAGAGGGATACAGTAAACCTGAAGTGAAGCATCGGAATCTATAACTAGTGTAACAGGAATGGTTCAAAACATAGACAGTAAGAAGAGTCAGTTTCCTTGTACTTAAGTCGGCATTGTGATTTTTGTATTTAATTCCGATGCAATTTCTGTGTTTCATCGTCAATAAGAAGGTCAGAGGGATACAGTAAACCTGAAGTGAAGGATGGGAATCTATAACTAGTGTCACAGGAGTGGTTCAAACATAGACTGTAAGAAGAGTCAGTTTTCTTGTTCTTAAGTCGGCATTGTGCCTTTTGTATTTAATTCCGATGCAATTTCTGTGTGTCATCGTCATTAAGAAGGTCAGAGGGATACAGTAAACCTGAAGTGAAGCACCGCATACTATAACTAGTGTCACAGGAGTGGTTCACAACATAGACAGTAATAAGAGTCAGTTTTCTTGTACTTAAGTCGGCATTGTGCCTTTTGTATTTAATTCCGATGCAATTTCTATGTTTCGGCGTCAATAAGAACGTCCAAGGGATGCAGTAATCATGAAGTGGAGCATCGGAATCTAAAACCGGCCTCACAGGAATGGTTCAAAACATAGACAGTAAGAAGTGTCAGTTTCCTTGTACTTAAGTAGGCATTGTGATTTTTGTATTCAATTCCGATGCAATTTCTGTGTTTCATCGTCAATAAGAAGGTCAGAGGGATACAGTAAACCTTAAGTGAAGCATCGGAATCTATAACTAGTGTCACAGGAATGGTTGAAAACATACACAGTAAGAAGAGTCAGTTTTCTTGTACTTAAGTCGGCATTGTGCATTTTGTATTTATTTCCGATGCAATCTCTGTGTTTCATCGTCAATAAGAAGGTCAGAGGGATACAGGAAACCTGAAGTGAAGCATCGGAATCCATAACTAGTGTCACAGTAATGGTTCAAAAGATAGACAGTAAGAAGAGTCAGTTTTCTTGTACTTAAGTCGGCATTGTGCCTTTTGTTTTTGATTCCGATGAAATTTCTGTGTTTCATCGTCAATAAGAAGGTCAGAGGGATACAGTAAAACTGATGTGAAGCATCGGAATCTATAACTAGTGTCACAGGAATGGTTCAAAACATAGGCAGTAAGAAGAGTCAGTTTTCTTGTACTTAAAACGGCATTGTGCCTTTTGTATTTAATTCCGATGAAATTTCTGTGTTTCATCGTCAATATGAAGATGAGAGGGATACAGTAAACCTGAAGTGAAGCATCGGAATCTATAACTAGTGTCACAGGAATGGTTCAAAACATAGACAGTAAGATGAGTCAGTTTTGTTGTACTTAAGTCGGCATTGTGATTTATGTATTTAATTCCGATGCAATTTCTGTGTTTCATTGTCAATAAGAAGGTCAGAGGGATACAGTAAACCTGAAGTGAAGCATCGGAATCTATATCTAGTGTCACAGGAATGGTTCAAAACATAGACAGTAAGAATTGTCAGTTTTCTTGTTCTTAAGTCGGCATTGTGCCTTTTGAATTTAATTCCGATGCTATTTCTGTGTTTCATCGTCAATAAGAAGGTCAGAGGGATGCAGTAAACCTGAAGTGAACCATCGAAAACTAAAACTAGTGTCACAGGAATGGTTCAAAACATAGACAGTAAGAAAAGTCAGTCTTCTTGTACTTAAGTCGGCATTGTGATTTTTGTATTTAATTCCGATGCAATTTCTGTGTTTCATCGTCAATAAGAAGGTCAGAGGGATACAGTAAACCTGAAGTGAAGCATCGGAATCTATAACTAGTGTAACAGGAATGGTTCAAAACATAGACAGTAAGAAGAGTCAGATTTCTTGTACTTAAGTCGGCATTGTGCCCTTTGTATTTAATTCTGATGCAGTTTCTGTGTTTCATCGTCAATAAGAAGTTCAAAGGGGTACAGTAAACCTGAAGTGAAGCATCGGAATCTATAACTAGCGTCACATGAATGGTTCAAAACATAGACAGTAAGAAGAGTCAGTTTTCTTGTACTTAAGTCGGCATTGTGATTTTTGTATTTAATTCCGATGCAATTTCTGTGTTTCATCGTCAATAAGAAGGTCAGAGGGATACAGTAAACCTGAAGTGAAGCATCGGAATCTATAACTAGTGTCACAGGAATGGTTCAAAACATAGACAGTAAGAAGATTCTATTTTCCTGTACTTAAGTCGGCATTGCGATTTTTGTTTTTAATTCCGATGCAATTTCTGTGTTTCATCGTCAATAAGAAGGTCAGAGGGATACAGTAAACCAGAAGTGAAGCATCCGAATCTTTACCTAGTGTCACAGGAGTGGTTCAAAACATAGACAGTAAGAATTGTCAGTTTTCTCGTTCTTCAGTCGGCATTGTGCCTTTTGAATTTAATTCCGATGCTATTTCTGTGTTTCATCGTCAATAAGAAGGTCAGAGGGATGCTGTAAACCTGAAGTGAAGCATCGAAAACTAAAACTAGTGTCACAGGAATGGTTCAAAACATAGACAGCAAGAAAAGTCAGTTTTCTTGTACTTAATTCGGCATTGTGCCTTTTCCATTTAATTCCGATGCAATTTCTGTGTTTTAGCGTCCATAAGAAGGTCAGAGGCATACAGTAAACCTGAAGTGAAGCATCGGAATCTATAACTAGTGTCACAGGAATGGTTCAAAACATAGACAGTAAGATGAGTCCGTTTTGTTGTACTTAAGTCGGCATTGTGATTTATGTATTTAATTCCGATGCAATTTCTGTGTTTCATTGTCAATAAGAAGGTCAGAGGGATACAGTAAACCTGAAGTGAAGCATCGGAATCTATATCTAGTGTCACAGGAATGGTTCAAAACATAGACAGTAAGAATTGTCAGTTTTCTTGTTCTTAAGTCGGCATTGTGCCTTTTGAATTTAATTCCGATGCTATTTCAGTGTTTCATCGTCAATAAGAAGGTCAGAGGGATGCAGTAAACCTGAAGTGAACCATCGAAAACTAAAACTAGTGTCACAGGAATGGTTCAAAACATAGACAGTAAGAAAAGTCAGTCTTCTTGTACTTAAGTCGGCATTGTGATTTTTGTATTTAATTCCGATGCAATTTCTGTGTTTCATCGTCAATAAGAAGGTCAGAGGGATACAGTAAACCTGAAGTGAAGCATCGGAATCTATAACTAGTGTAACAGGAATGGTTCAAAACATAGACAGTAAGAAGAGTCAGATTTCTTGTACTTAAGTCGGCATTGTGCCCTTTGTATTTAATTCTGATGCAATTTCTGTGTTTCATCGTCAATAAGAAGTTCAGAGGGATACAGTAAACCTGAAGTGAAGCATCGGAATCTATAACTAGCGTCACATGAATGGTTCAAAACATAGACAGTAAGAAGAGACATTTTTCTTGTACTTAAGTCAGCATTGTGATTTTTGTATTTAATTCCGATGCAATTTCTGTGTTTCATCGTCAATAAGAAGGTCAGAGGGATACAGTAAACCAGAAGTGAAGCATCCGAATCTTTAACTAGTGTCACAGGAGTGGTTCAAAACATAGACAGTAAGAATTGTCAGTTTTCTTGTTCTTCAGTCGGCATTGTGCCTTTTGAATTTAATTCCGATGCTATTTCTGTGTTTCATCGTCAATAAGAAGGTCAGAGGGATGCTGTAAACCTGAAGTGAAGCATCGAAAACTAAAACTAGTGTCACAGGAATGGTTCAAAACATAGACAGTAAGAAAAGTCAGTTTTCTTGTACTTAAGTCGGCATTGTGCCTTTTCCATTTAATTCCGATGCAATTTCTGTGTTTTAGCGTCCATAAGAAGGGCAGAGGGATACAGTAAACCTGAAGTGAAGCAACAGAATCTATAACTAGTGTCACAGGAATGGTTCAAAGCATAGACAGTAAGATGAGCCAGCCTTCTTGTTACTTGAGTCGGCATTGTGCCTTTTTGTATTTAATTCCGATGCATTTTCTGTGTTTCATCGCCAATAAGGAGGTCAGAGTAATAAAGTGAACCTGAAGTGAAGCATCGGAATCTATAACTAGTGTCACAGGAATGGTTCAAAACATAGACAGTGAGAAGAGCCACTCTTCTTGAACTTGAGTCGGCATTGTGCCTTTTGTATTAAATTCCGATGCAATTTCTGTGTTTCATCGTCAATAAGAAGGTCAGAGGGATACAGTAAACCTGAAGTGAAGCATCGGAATCTATAACTAGTGTCACAGGAATATTTCAAAACATAGACTGTAAGAAGAGGCAGTCTTCTTGTACTTAAGTTGGCATTGTTCCTATTGCATTTAATTCCGATGCTATTTCTGTGTTTCATCGTCAATAAGAAAGTTAGAGGCATACAGTAAACCTGAAGTGAAGCGTTGGAAACTATAACTAGAGTTACAGGAATGGTTCAAAACATAGACAGTAAGAAGAGTCAGTCTTCTTGTACTTAAGTCGGCATTGTGCCTTTTCTATTTAATTCCGATGCAATTTCTGTGTTTCATCGTCAATAAGAAGGTCCAAGGGATACAGTAAACCTGAAGTGAATCATCGTAATCTATAACTAGTGTCACAGGAATGGATCAAAACATAGTCATTACGAATAGTCAGTCTTCTTGTACTTAACTTGAGGGTCTGAAGCAGAGGCTGAGACGGTTCTGCGACCGTGTGGGCTGCAGATTCCTCGACTTGCGCCATAGGGTGGTGGGGTTTCGGGTTCCGCTGGATAGATCAGGAGTCCACTACACGCAACAAGCGGCTACACGGGTAGAATGGGTTGTGTGGCGTGGGCTGGGCGGTTTCTTAGGTTAGATGGCCTTGGGCAAGTACAGAAAGGGCAACAGCCTCAGCGGGTGCGGGGCAAAGTCAGGACATGCGGGGACCAAGCAGCAATCGGTATTGTAATTGTCAACTGTCGAAGCTGCGTTGGTAAAGTACCGGAACTTCAAGCGCTGATAGAAAGCACCGAAGCTGAAATCGTTATAGGTACAGAAAGCTGGCTTAAGCCAGAGATAAATTCTGCCGAAATTTTTACAAAGGTACAGACGGTGTTTAGAAAGGATAGATTGCATGCAACCGGTGGCGGAGTGTTCGTCGCTGTTAGTAGTAGTTTATCCTGTAGTGAAGTAGAAGTGGATAGTTCCTGTGAATTATTATGGGTGGAGGTTACACTAAACAACCGAACTAGGTTAATAATTGGCTCCTTTTACCGACCTCCCGACTCAGCAGCATTAGTGGCAGAACAACTGAGAGAAAATTTGGAATACATTTCACATAAATTTTCTCAGCATGTTATAGTCTTAGGTGGATATTTCAATTTACCAGATATAGACTGGGACACTCAGATGTTTAGGACGGGTGGCAGGGACAGTGCATCGAGTGACATTATACTGAGTGCACTATCCGAAAATTACCTCAAGTAATTAAACAGAGAACCGACTCGTGGAAATATCATCTTGGACCTACTGATAACAAACAGACCCGAACTTTTCGACTCTGTATGTACAGTACAGGGAATCAGTGATCATAATGCCGTTGCAGCATCCCTGAATATGGAAGTTAATAGGAATATAAAAAAAGGGAGGAAGGTTTATCTGTTTAGCAAGAGTAATAGAAGGCAGATTTCAGACAACCTAACAGATCAAAACGAAAATTTCTGTTCCGACACTGACAATGTTGAGTGTTTATGGAAAAAGTTCAAGGCAATCGTAAAATGCGTTTTAGACAGGTACGTGCCGAGTAAAACTTTGAGGGACGGGAAAAACCCACCGTGGTACAACAACAAAGTTAGGAAACTACTGCGAAAGCAAAGAGAGTTCCACTCCAAGTTTAAACGCAGCCAAAACCTCTCAGACAAACAGAAGCTAAACGATTTCAAAGTTAGCGTAAGGAGGGCTATGCGTGAAGCGTTCATTGAATTCGAAAGTAAAATTCTATGTACCGACTTGACAGAAAATCCTAGGAAGTTCTGGTCTTACGTTAAATCAGTAAGTGGCTCGAAACAGCATATCCAGACACTACGGGATGATGATGGCATTGAAACAGAGGATGACTCGCGTAAAGCTGAAATACTAAACACCTTTTTCCAAAGCTGTTTCACAGAGGAAGACCGCACTGCAGTTCCTTCTCTAAATCCTCGCACAAACGAAAAAATGGCTGACATCGAAATAAGTGTCCAAGGAATAGAAAAGCAACTGGAATCACTCAATAGAGGAAAGTCCACTGGACCTGACGGGATACCAATTCGATTCTACACAGAGTACGCGAAAGAACTTGCCCCCCTTCTAACAGCCGTGTACCGCAAGTCTCTAGAGGAACGGAGGGTTCCAAACGATTGGAAAAGAGCGCAAATAGTCCCAGTCTTCAAGAAGGGTCGTCGAGCAGATGCGCAAAACTATAGACCTATATCTCTTACGTCGATCTCTTGTAGAATTGTAGAACATGTTTTTTGCTCGCGTATCATGTCATTTCTGGAAACCCAGAATCTACTACGTTGGAATCAACATGGATTCCGGAAACAGCGATCGTGTGAGACCCAACTCGCCTTATTTGTTCATGAGACCCAGAAAATATTAGATACAGGCTCCCAGGTAGATGCTATTTTTCTTGACTTCCGGAAGGCGTTCGATACAGTTCCGCACTGTCGCCTGATAAACAAAGTAAGAGCCTACGGAATATCAGACCAGCTGTGTGGCTGGATTGAAGAGTTTTTAGCAAACAGAACACAGCATGTTGTTATCAATGGAGAGACGTCTACAGAAGTTAAAGTAACCTCTGGCGTGCCACAGGGGAGTGTTATGGGACCATTGCTTTTCACAATATATGTAAATGACTTAGTAGATAGTGTCGGAAGTTCCATGCGGCTTTTCGCGGATGATGCTGTAGTATACAGAGAAGTTGCAGCATTAGAAAATTGTAGCGAAATGCAGGAAGATCTGCAGCGGATAGGCACTTGGTGCAGGGAGTGGCAACTGACCCTTAACATAGACAAATGTAATGTATTGCGAATACATAGAAAGAAGGATCCTTTATTGTATGATTATATGATAGCGGAACAAACACTGGTAGCAGTTTCTTCTGTAAAATATCTGGGAGTATGCGTGCGGAACGATTTGAAGTGGAATGATCATATAAAATTAATTGTTGGTAAGGCGGGTACCAGGTTGAGATTCATTGGGAGAGTGCTTAGAAAATGTAGTCCATCAACAAAGGAGGTGGCTTACAAAACACTCGTTCGACCTATACTTGAGTATTGCTCATCAGTGTGGGATCCGTACCAGATCGGTCTGACGGAGGAGATAGAGAAGATCCAAAGAAGAGCGGCGCGATTCGTCACAGGGTTATTTGGTAACCGTGATAGCGTTACGGAGATGTTTAATAAACTCAAGTGGCAGACTCTGCAAGAGAGGCGCTCTGCATCGCGGTTTAGCTTGCTCGCCAGGTTTCGAAAGGGTGCGTTTCTGGATGAGGTATCGAATATATTGCTTCCCCCTACTTATACCTCCCGAGGAGATCACGAATGTAAAATTAGAGAGATTAGAGCACACACGGAGGTTTTCAGACAGTCGTTTTTCCCGCGAACCATACGCGACTGGAACAGGAAAGGGAGGTAATGACAGTTGCAGGTAAAGTGCAATCCGCCACACACCGTTGGGTGACTTGCGGAGTATCAATGTAGATGTAGATGTAGAAGTCGGCATTGTGCATTTTGTATTTAATTCCGATGCAGTTACTGTATTTCATCGTCAAAAAGAAGGTCAGAAGGATATAGTAAACCTGAAGTGAAGCATCGGAATCTATAACAAGTGTCACAGGAATGGTTCAAAACAGTCAGTAAGAAGAGTCAGTCTTCTTGTACTTAAGTCGGCATTGTGCCTTTTGTATTTAATTCCGAAGCTATTTCCGCATTTCGTCGCCAATTAGAAGGTCCAAAGGATACAGTAAACCTGAAGTGAAGCATCGGAATCAATAGCTAATGCCACAGGAATCGTTCGAAACATAGACAGTAGGAAGAGTCAGTCTTCTTGTACTTAAGTCGGCATTGTGCCTTTTGTATTTAATTCCGATGCAATTTCTGTGTTTCATCGTCAAAAAGAAGGTCAGAGGGATACAGTAAATCTGAAGTGAAGCATCGGAATCTATAACTAGTGTCACAGGAATGGGTCCAAACATAGACAGTAAGAAGGGTCAGACTTCTTGTACTTAAGTCAGCATTGTGCCTTTTGTATTTAATTCCGATGCAATATCTGTCTTTCATCGTCAATAAGAAGGTGCAAGGGATACAGTAAACCTGAAGTGAAGCATCGGAATCTATAACTAGTGTCACAGGAATGGTTCTAAACATAGACAGTAAGAAGGGTCAATCTTCTTGTACTTAAGTTGGCATTGTGCCTTTTCTATTTAATTCCAATGCAATTTCTGTATTTCGTCGCCATTAAGAGAGTCCAACGGATATAGTAAACCTGAAGTGAAGCATCGGAATCTATAACTAATGTCGCAGGAATCGTTCAAACATAGACAGTAGGAAGAATCAGTCTTCTTGTACTTAAGTCGGCATTGTGCCTTTTGCATGTAGTTCCGATGCAACTTCTGTGTTTCATCGTCAATAAGAAGGGCCTAGGGATAGAGTAAACCTGAAGTAAAGCATCGGAATCTATAACTAGTGTCACAGTAATGGTTCAAAACATAGTCAGTAAGAAGAGTCAGTGTTCTTGTACTTAAGTCGGCATTGTGCCTTTTGTATTTAATTCCGATGCAATTTCTGTGTTTCATCGTCAAAAAGGTCAGAGGGATACAGTCAACCTGAAGTGAAGCATCGGAATCTATAACTAGTGTCACAGGAATGGTTCAAAACATTGACAGTAAGAAGACTCAGTCTTCTTGTACTTAAGTCGGCATTGTGACTTTTCTATTTAATTCCGATGCAATTTCTGTGTTTCATCGTCAATAAGAAGGTCCAAGGGATACAGTAAACCTGAAGTGAATCATCGTAATCTATAACTAGTGTCACAGGAATGGATCAAAACATAGTCAGTACGAAGAGTCAGTCTTCTTGTAGTTAAGTCGGCATTGTGCATTTTGTATTTAATTCCGATGCAATTTCTGTATTTCATCGTCAAAAAGAAGGTCAGAGGGATACAGTAAACCTGAAGTGAAGCATCGGAATCTATAACAAGTGTCACAGGAATGGTTCAAAGCAGTCAGTAAGAAGAGTCAGTCTTCTTGTACTTAAGTCGGCATTGTGCCTTTTCTATTTAATTCCGAAGCTATTTCTGCATTTCGTCACCAATTAGAAGGTCCAAAGGATGCAGTAAACCCGAAGTGAAGCATCGGAATCAATAACTAATGTCACAGGAATCGTTCGAAACATAGACAGTAGGAAGAGCCAGTCTTCTTGTACTTAAGTCGGCATTGTGCCATTTGTATTTCATTCCGATGCAATTTCTGTGTTTCATCGTCAAAATGAAGGTCAGAGGGATACAGTAAACCTGAAGTGAAGCATCGGAATCTGTAACTAGTGTCACAAGAATGGTTCAAAACATAGACAGTAAGAAGAGTCAGTCTTCTTGTACTTAAGTCGGCATTGTGCCTTTTCTATTTAATTCCGATGCAATTTCTGTGTTTCATCGTCAATAAGAAGGGCCAAGGGATACAGTAAACCTGAAGCGTAGCATCGGAATCTATAACTAGTGTCACAGGAATGGTTCAAATCATAGACAGTAGGAAGAGTCAGTCTTCTTGTACTTAAGTCGGCATTGTGCCTTTTCTATTTAATTCCGATGCAATTCCTGTGTTTTATCGTCAATAAGAAGGTCAGAGGGATACAGTAAACCTGAAGTGAAGCACCGGAATCCATAACTAGTGTCACAAGAATGGTTCAAAACCTAGTCAGTAAGAAGAGTCAGTCTTCTTGTACTCAAGTCGGCATTGTGCCTTTTCTATTTAATTCCGATACAATATATGTGTTTCATCGTCAATAAGAAGGTCAGAGGGATACAGTAAACCTGAAGTGAGGCATCGGAATCTATAACTAGTGTCACAGGAATGGTTGCAAACATAGTCAGTAAGAAGAGTCAGTCTTCTTGTACTTAAATCGGCATTGTACCTTTTCTATTTCATTCCGATGCAATATCTGTGTTGCATCGTCAATAAGAAGGTCCAAGGGATACAGTAAACCTGAAGTGAATCATCGTAATCTATAACTAGTGTCACAGGAATGGTTCAAAACATAGTCAGTACGAAGAGTCAGTCTTCTTGTACTTAAGTCGACATTGAGCCTATTGTATTTAATTCCAATGCAATTTCTGTGTTTCATCGTCAATAAGAAGGTCAGAGGGATACAGTAACCCTGAAGTGAAGCATCGGAATCTATAACTAGTGTCACAGGAATGGGTCTAAACATAGACAGTAAGAAGGGTCAGTCTTCTTGTACTTAAGTCGGCATTATACCTTTTCTATTTAATTCCGATGCAATTTCTGTGTTTCATCGTCAATAAGACGGTCAGAGGGATACAGTAAACCTGAAGTGAAGCATCGGAATCTATAACTAGTGTCACAAGAATGGTTCAAAACAGTCAGTAAGAAGAGTCAATCTACTTGTACTTAAGTCGGTATTGAGCCTTTTGTGTTTAATTATGATGCATTTTCTGTGTTTCATCGTCAATAAGAAGGTCCAAGGGATACAGTAAACCTGAAGTGAAGCATCGGAATCTATAACTAGTGTCACAGGAATGGTTCAAAACATAGTCAGTACGAAGAGTCAGTCTTCTTGTACTTAAGTCGGCATTGTGCCTTTCGTATTTAATTCCGATTCAATTTCTGTGTTTCATCGTCAATAAGAAGGTCAGAGGGAAACAGCAAACCTGAAGTGAAGCATCGGAATCCATAAATAGTGTCACAGGAATGGGTCTAAACATAGACAGTAAGAAGGGTCAGACTTCTTGTACTTATGTCGGCATTGTGCCTTTTCTATTTAATTCCAATGCAATTTCTGTATTTCGTCGCCAATAAGAGAGACCAAAGGATATAGTAAACCTGTAGTGAAGCATCGGAATCTATAACTAATGTCACAGGAATCGTTCAAACTTAGACAGTAGGAAGAATCAGTCTTCTTGTACTTAAGTCGGCATTGTGCCTTTTGTATTTAGTGCCGATGCAATTTCTGTGTTTCACCGTCAATAAGAAGGTCCTAGGGATAGAGTAAACCTGAAGTGAAGCATCGGAATCTATAAGTAGTGTCACAGGAATGGTTCAAAGCATATTCAGTAAGAAGAGTCAGTCTTCTTGTACTTACGTCGGCATTGTGCATTTTCTATTTAATTCCGATGCAATTTCTGTGTGTCATCGTCAATAAGAGGGTCAGAGGGATATAGTAAACCTTAAGTGAAGCAACGGAATCCATAACTAGTGTCACAAGAATGGTTCAAAACCTAGTCAGTAAGAAGAGTCAGTCTTCTTGTACTTAAGTCGGCATTGTGCCTTTTCTACTTAATTCCGATGCAATTTCTGTGTGTCATCGTCAATAAGAGGGTCAGAGGGATATAGTAAACCTTAAGTGAAGCAACGGAATCCATAACTAGTGTCACAAGAATGGTTCCAAACATAGTCAGTACGAAGAGTCAGTCTTCTTGTACTTAAGTCGACATTGTGCCTTTTGTATTTAATTCCAATGCAATTTCTGTGTTTTATCGTCAATATGAGGGTCAGAGGGATACAGTAAACCTGAAGTGAAGCATCGGAATCTATAACTAGTGGCACAGGAATGGTTCAACACATAGACAGTAAGAAGGGTCAGTCTCCTTGTACTTAAGTCGGCATTGTGCCTTTTGTATTTAATTCCGATGCAATTTCTGTGTTTCATCGTCAATAAGACGGTCAGAGGGATACAGTAAACCTGAAGTGAAGCATCGGAATCTGTAACTAGTGTCACAGGAATGGTTCAAAGCAGTCAGTAAGAAGAGTCAATCTTCTTGTACCTAAGTCGGCATTGTGCCTTTTGTGTTTAATTATGATGCATTTTCTGTGTTTCATCGTCAATAAGAAGGTCCAAGGGATACAGTAAACCTGAAGTGAAGCATCGGAATCTATAACTAGTGTCACAGGAATGGTTCAAAACATAGTCAGTACGAAGAGTCACTCTTCTTGTACTTAAGTCGGCATTGTGCATTTTGTATTTAATTCCGATGCAATTTCTGTATTTCATCGTCAAAAAGAAGGTCAGAGGGATACAGTAAACCTGAAGTGAAGCATCGGAATCTATAACAAGTGTCACTGGAATGGTTCAAAACAGTCAGTAAGAAGAGTCAGTCTTCTTGTACTTAAGTCGGCATTGTGCCTTTTGTATTCAATTCCGAAGCTATTTCTGCACTTCGTCGCCAATTAGAAGGTCCAAAGGATACAGTAAACCTGAAGTGAAGCATCGGAATCAATAACTAATGTCACAGGATTCGTTCGAAACATAGACAGTAGGAAGAGTCAGTCTTCTTGTACTTAAGTCGGCATTGTGCCTTTTGTATTTAATTCCGATGCAATATCTGTGTTTCATCGTCAATAAGAAGGTCCAAGGGATACAGTAAACCTGAAGTGTAGCATCGGAATCTATAACTAGTGTCACAGGAATGGTTGAAATCATAGACAGTAGGAAGAGTCAGTCTTCTTGTACTTAAGTCGGCATTGTGCCTTTTGTGTTTAATTCCGATGCAATTTCTGTGTTTCATCGTCAATAAGAATGTAAGAGGGATACAGTAACCCTGACGTCAAGCATCGGAATCTGTAACTAGCGTCACAGGAATGGTTCAAAACATAGACAGAAAGAAGAGTCAGTCTTCTTGTACTTAAGTCGGCATTGAGCCTTTTCTATTTAATTCCGATGCAATTTCTGTGTTTCATCGTCAATAAGAAGGGCCAAGGGATACAGTAAACCTGAAGCGAAGCATCGGAATCTATAACTAGTGACACAGGAGTGGTTCAAATCATAGACAGTAGGAAGAGTCAGTCTTCTTGTACTTAAGTCGGCATTGTGCCTTTTCTATTTAATTCCGATGCAATTTCTGTGTTTCATCGTCAATAAGAGGGTCAGAGGGATATAGTAAACCTGAAGTGAAGCATCGGAATCCATAACTAGTGTCACAAGAATGGTTCAAAACCTAGTCAGTAAGAAGAGTCAGTCTTCTTGTACTTAAGTCGGCATTGTGCCTTTTCTATTTAATTCCGATGCAATATATGTGTTTCATCTTCAATACGAAGGTCAGAGGGATACAGTAAACCTGAAGTGAGGCATCGGAATCTATAACTAGTGTCACAGGAATGGTTCCAGACATAGTCAGTAAGAAGAGTCAGACTTTTTGTACTTAAATCGGCATTGTGCCTTTTCTATTTCATTCCGATGCAATATCTGTGTTGCATCGTCAATAAGAAGGTCCAAGGGATACAGTAAACCTGAAGTGAAGAATCGGAATCTATAACTAGTGTCACAGGAATGGTTCAAAACATAGTCAGTACGAAGAGTCAGTCTTCTTGTACTTAAGTCGACATTGTGCCTATTGTATTTAATTCCAATGCAATTTCTGTGTTTCATCGTCAATAAGAAGGTCAGAGGGATACAGTAAACCTGAAGTGAAGCATCGGAATCTATAACTAGTGTCACAGGAATGGGTCTAAACATAGACAGTAAGAAGGGTCAGTCTTCTTGTACTTAAGTCGGCATTGTGCCTTTTGTATTTAATTCCGATGCAATTTCTGTGTTTCATCGTCAATACGTAGGTCAGAGGGATACAGTAAACCTGAAGTGAAGCATCGGAATCTATAACTAGTGTCACAAGAATGGTTCAAAACAGTCAGTTAGAAGAGTCAATCTTCTTGTACTTAAGTCGGCATTGTGCCTTTTGTGTTTAATTATGATGCATTTTCTGTGTTTCATCGTCAATAAGAAGGTCCAAGGGATACAGTAAACCTAAAGTGAAGCATCGGAATCTATAACTAGTGTCACAGGAATGGTTCAAAACATAGTCAGTACGAAGAGTCAGTCTTCTTGTACTTAAGTCGGCATTGTGCCTTTTGTATTTAATTCCGATTCAATTTCTGTGTTTCAGCGTCAATAAGATGGTCAGAGGGATACAGCAAACCTGAAGTGAAGCATCGGAATCTATAACTCGTGTCACAGGAATGCTTCTATACATAGACAATAATAAGGGTCAGACTTCTTGTACTTACGTCGGCATTGTGCCTTTTCTATTTAATTCCAATGCAATTTCTGTATTTCGTCGCCAATAAGAGAGTCCAAAGGATATAGTAAACCTGTAGTGAAGCATCGGAATCTATAACTAATGTCACAGGATTCGTTCAAACATAGACAGTAGGAAGAATCAGTCTTTTTGTACTTAAGTCGGCATTGTGATTTTTGTATTTAGTTCCGAGGCAATTTCTGTGTTTCATCGTCAATAAGAAGGTCCTAGGGATAGAGTAAACCTGAAGTGAAGCATCGGAATCTATAAGTAGTGTCACAGGAATGGTTCAAAACATATTCAGTAAGAAGAGTCAGTCTTCTTGTACTTAAGTCGGCATTGTGCCTGTTCTATTTAATTCCGATGCAATTTCAGTGTTTCATCGTCAATAAGAATGTAAGAGGGATACAGTAACCCTGAAGTCAAGCATCAGAATCTGTAACTAGCGTCACAGGAATGGTTCAAAACATAGACAGAAAGAAGAGTCAGTCTTCTTGTACTTAAGTCGGCATAGTGCCTTTTCTATTTAATTCCGATGCAATTTCTGTGTTTCATCGTCAATAAGAAGGTCCAAGGGATGCAGTAAACCTGAAGCGAAGCATCAGAATCTATAACTAGTGTCACAGGAATGGTTCAAAACCTAGTCAGATAGAAGAGTCAGTCTTCTTGTACATATGTCGGCATTGTGCCTTTTCTATTTAATTCCGATGCAATATATGTGTTTCATCGTCAATAAGAAGGTCAGAGGGATACAGTAAACCTGAAGTGAGTCATCGGAATCTATAACTAGTGTCACAGGAATGGTTCCAAACATAGTCAGTAAGAAGAGTCAGTCTTCTTGTACTTGAGTCGGCATTGTGCCTTTTCTATTTCATTCCGATGCAATATCTGTGTTGCATCGTCAATAAGAAGGTCCAAGGGATACAGTAAACCTGAAGTGAATCATCGTAATTTATAACTAGTGTCACAGGAATGGTTCAAAACATAGTCAGTACGAAGAGTCAGTCTTCTTGTACTTAAGTCGACATTGTGCCTTTTGTATTTAATTCCAATGCAATTTCTGTGTTTTATCGTCAATAAGAAGGTCAGAGGGATACAGTAAACCTGAAGTGAAGCATCGGAATCTATAACTAGTGTAACAGGAATGGTTCTACACATAGACAGTAAGAAGGGTCAGTCTTCTTGTACTAAAGTCGGCATTGTGCCTTTTGTATTTAATTCCGATGCAATTTCTGTGTTTCATCGTCAATACGAAGGTCAGAGGGATACAGTAAACCTGAAGTGAAGCATTGGAATCTATAACTAGTGTCACAGGAATGGTTCAAAACAGTCAGTAAGAAGAGTCAATCTTCTTGTACCTAAGTCGGCATTGTGCCTTTTGTGTTTAATTATGATGCATTTTCTGTTTTTCATCGTCAATAAGAAGGTCCAAGGGATACAGTAAACCTGAAGTGAAGCATAGGAATCTATAACTAGTGTCACAGGAATGGTTCAAAACAGTCAGTAAGAAGAGTCAGTCTTCTTGTACTTAAGTCGGCATTGTGCCTTTTGTATTTAATTCCGAAGCTATTTCTGCATATCGTCGCCAATTAGAAGGTCCAAAGGATACAGTAAACCTGAAGTGAAGCATCGGAATCAATAACTAATGTCACAGGAATCGTTCGAAGCATAGACAGTAGGAAGAGTCTGTCTTCTTGTACTTAAGTCGGCGTTGTGCCTTTTGTATTTAATTCCGAAGCAATTTCTGTGTTTCATCGTCAAAAGAAGGTCAGAGGGATACAGTAAACCTGAAGTGAAGCATCGGAATCTGTAACTAATGTCACAGGAATGGTTCAAAGCTTAGACAGTAGGAAGAGTCAGTCTTCTTGTACTTAAGTCGGCATTGTGCCTTTTGTATTTAATTCCGATGCAATATCTGTGTTTCATTGTCAGTAAGAAGGTCCAAGCGATACAGTAAACCTGAAGTGAAGCATCGGAATCTGTAACTAGCGTCACAGGAATGGTTCAAAAAATAGTCAGTAAGAAGAGTCAGTCTTCTTGTACTTAAGGCGGTATTGTGCATTTTCTATTTAATTCCGATTCAATTTCTGTGTTTCATCGTCAATAAGAACGTCCAAGGGATACAGTAAACCTGAAGTGAAGCATCGGAATCTATAACTAGTGTCACAGGAATGGTTCAAAACATAGACGGTAAGAAGAGTCGGTCTTCTTGTACGTAAGTCGGCATTATGCTTTTCCAATTAGTTCCGATGCAATTTCTGTTTTTCATCGTCAATAAGAAGTTCCAAGGCATACACTAAACCTGAAGTGAATCATCGTAATCTATAACTAGTGTCACAGGAATGGATCAAACATAGTCAGTACGAAGAGTCAGTCTTCTTGTACTTAAGTCGGCATTTTGCATTTTGTATTTAATTCCGATGCAATTTCTGTATTTCATCGTCAAAAAGAAGGTCAGAGGGATATAGTAAACCTGAAGTGAAGCATCGGAATCCATAACAAGTGTCACAGGAATGGTTCAAAACAGTCAGTAAGAAGAGTCAGTCTTCTTGTACTTAAGTCGGCATTGCGCTTTTTGTATTTAATTCCGAAGCTATTTCTGCATTTCGTCGCCAATTAGAAGGTCCAAATGATACAGTAAACCTGAGGTTAAACATCGGAATCAATAACTAATGTCACAGGAATCGTTCGAAACATAGACAGTACGAAGAGTCAGTCTTCTTGTACTTAAGTCGGCATTGTGCATTTTCTATTTCATTCCGATGCAATATCTGTGTTTCATCGTCAATAAGAAGGTCAGAGGGATACAGTAAACCTGAAGTGAGGCATCGGAATCTATAACTAGTGTCACAGGAATGGTTCCAAACATAGTCAGTAAGAAGAGTCAGTCTTCTTGTACTTAAGTCAGCATTGTGCCTTTTCTATTTCATTCCGATGCAATATCTGTGTTGCATCGTCAATAAGAAGGTCATAGGGATACAGTAAACCTGAAGTGAATCATCGTAATCTATAACTAGTGTCACAGGAATGGTTCAAAACATATTCAGTACGAAGAGTCAGTCTTCTTGTACTTAAGTCGGCATTGTGCCTTTTGTATTTAATTCCGATGCAATTACTGTGTTTCATCGTCAATAAGAAGGACAGAGGAATACAGTAAACCTGAAGTGAAGCATCGGAATCTATAGCTAGTGTCACAGGAATGGGTCTAAACATAGACAGTAAGAAGGGACAGACTTCTTGTACTTAAGTCGGCATTGTGCCTTTTGTATTTAATTCCGATGCAATATCTGTGTTTCATCGGCAATAAGGAGGTGCAAGGGATACAGTAAACCTGAAGTGAAGCATCGGATTTCTATAACTTGTGTCACAGGAATGGTTCTAAACATAGACAGTAAGAAGGGTCAGTCTTCTTGTACGTAAGTCGGCATTGTGCCTTTTCTATTTAATTCCGATGCAATTTCTGTGTTTCATCGTCAATAAGAACGTCCAAGGGATACAGTAAACCTGAAGTGAAGCATCGGAATCTATAACTAGTGTCACAGGAATGGTTCAAATCATAGACAGTGGGAAGAGTCAGTCTTCTTGTACTTAAGTCGGCATTGTGCCTGTTCTATTTAATTCCGATGCAATTTCAGTGTTTCATCGTCAATAAGAATGTAAGAGGGATACAGTAACCCTGAAGTCAAGCATCGGAATCTGTAACTAGCGTCACAGGAATGGTTCAAAACATAGACAGAAAGAAGAGTCAGTCTTCTTGTACTTAAGTCGGCATAGTGCCTTTTCTATTTAATTCCGATGCAATTTCTGTGTTTCATCGTCAATAAGAAGGTCCAAGGCATACAGTAAACCTGAAGCGAAGCATCGGAATCTATAACTAGTGTCACAGGAATGGTTCAAATCATAGACAGTAAGACGAGTCAGTCTTCTTGTACTTAAGTCGGCATTGTGCCTTTTCTATTTAATTCCGATGCAATTTCTGTGTTTCATCGTCAATAAGAAGGTCAGAGGGATACAGTAGAAATGAAGTGAAGCATCGGAATCCATAACTAGTGTCACAAGAATGGTTCAAAACCTAGTCAGTAAGAAGAGTCAGTCTTCTTGTACTTATGTCGGCATTGTGCCTTTTCTATTTAATTCCGATGCAATATATGTGTTTCATCGTCAATAAGAAGGTTAGAGGGATACAGTAAACCTGAAGTGAGTCATCGGAATCTATAACTAGTGTCACAGGAATGGTTCCAAACATAGTCAGTAAGAAGAGTCAGTCTTCTTGTACTTGAGTCGGCATTGTGCCTTTTCTATTTCATTCCGATGCAATATCTGTGTTGCATTGTCAATAAGAAGGTCCAAGGGATACAGTAAACCTGAAGTGAATCATCGTAATTTATAACTAGTGTCACAGGAATGGTTCAAAACATAGTCAGTACGAAGAGTCAGTCTTCTTGTACTTAAGTCGACATTGTGCCTTTTGTATTTAATTCCAATGCAATTTCTGTGTTTTATCGTCAATAAGAAGGTCAGAGGGGTACAGTAAACCTGAAGTGAAGCATCGGAATCTATAACTAGTGTAACAGGAATGGTTCTACACATAGACAGTAAGAAGGGTCAGTCTTCTTGTACTAAAGTCGGCATTGTGCCTTTTGTATTTAATTCCGATGCAATTTCTGTGTTTCATCGTCAATAAGAAGGTCAGAGGGATACAGTAAACCTGAAGTGAAGCATTGGAATCTATAACTAGTGTCACAGGAATGGTTCAAAACAGTCAGTAAGAAGAGTCAATCTTCTTGTACCTAAGTCGGCATTGTGCCTTTTGTGTTTAATTATGATGCATTTTCTGTGTTTCATCGTCAATAAGAAGGTCCAAGGGATACAGTAAACCTGAAGTGAAGCATCGGAATCTATAACTAGTGTCACAGGAATGGTTCAAAACAGTCAGTAAGAAGAGTCAGTCTTCTTGTACTTAAGTCGGCATTGTGCCTTTTGTATTTAATTCCGAAGCTATTTCTGCATTTCGTCGCCAATTAGAAGGTCAAAAGGATACAGTAAACCTGAAGTGAAGCATCGGAATCAATAACTAATGTCACAGGAATCGTTCGAAGCACAGACAGTAGGAAGAGTCTGTCTTCTTGTACTTAAGTCGGCGTTGTGCCTTTTGTATTTAATTCCGATGCAATTTCTGTGTTTCATCGTCAAAAAGAAGGTCAGAGGGATACAGTAAACCTGAAGTGAAGCATCGGAATCTGTAACTAATGTCACAGGAATGGTTCAAAGCTTAGACAGTAGGAAGAGTCAGTCTTCTTGTACTTAAGTCGGCATTGTGCCTTTTGTATTTAATTCCGATGCAATATCTGTGTTTCATTGTCAATAAGAAGGTCCAAGCGATACAGTAAACCTGAAGTGAAGCATCGGAATCTGTAACTAGCGTCACAGGAATGGTTCAAAAAATAGTCAGTAAGAAGAGTCAGTCTTCTTGTACTTAAGGCGGTATTGTGCCTTTTCTATTTAATTCCGATTCAATTTCTGTGTTTCATCGTCAATAAGAACGTCCAAGGGATACAGTAAACCTGAAGTGAAGCATCGGAATCTATAACTAGTGTCACAGGAATGGTTCAAATCATAGACAGTAGGAAGAGTCAGTCTTCTTGTACTTAAGTCGGCATTGTGCCTTTTGTGTTTAATTCCGATGCAATTTCTGTGTTTCATCGTCAATAAGAATGTAAGAGGGATACAGTAACCCTGAAGTCAAGCATCGGAATCTGTAACTAGCGTCACAGGAATGGTTCAAAGCATAGACAGAAAGAAGAGTAAGTCTTCTCGTACTTATGTCGGCATTGTGCCTTTTCTATATAACTCCGATGCAATTTCTGTGTTTCATCGTCAATAAGAAGGTCCAAGGGATACAGTAAACCTGAAGTGAAGCATCGGAATCTATAACTAGTGTCACAGGAATGGTTCAAATCATAGACGGTAAGAAGAGTCGGTCTTCTTGTACGTAAGTCGGCATTATGCTTTTCCAATTAGTTCCGATGCAATTTCTGTGTTTCATCGTCAATAAGAAGGTCCAAGGCATACACTAAACCTGAAGTGAATCATCGTAATCTATAACTAGTGTCACAGGAATGGATCAAACATAGTCAGTACGAAGAGTCAGTCTTCTTGTACTTAAGTCGGCATTTTGCATTTTGTATTTAATTCCGATGCAATTTCTGTATTTCATCGTCAAAAAGAAGGTCAGAGGGATATAGTAAACCTGAAGTGAAGCATCGGAATCTATAACAAGTGTCACAGGAATGGTTCAAAACAGTCAGTAAGAAGAGTCAGTCTTCTTGTACATAAGTCGGCATTGTGCTTTTTGTATTTAATTCCGAAGCTATTTCTGCATTTCGTCGCCAATTAGAAGGTCCAAATGATACAGTAAACCTGAGGTTAAACATCGGAATCAATAACTAATGTCACAGGAATCGTTCGAAACATAGACAGTACGAAGAGTCAGTCTTCTTGTACTTAAGTCGGCAATGTGCATTTTCTATTTCATTCCGATGCAATATCTGTGTTTCATCGTCAATAAGAAGGTCAGAGGGATACAGTAAACCTGAAGTGAGGCATCGGAATCTATAACTAGTGTCACAGGAATGGTTCCAAACATAGTCAGTAAGAAGAGTCAGTCTTCTTGTACTTAAGTCGGCATTGTGCCTTTTGTGTTTAATTATGATGCATTTTCTGTGTTTCATCGTCAATAAGAAGGTCCAAGGGATACAGTAAACCTGAAGTGAAGCATCGGAATCTATAACTAGTGTCACAGGAATGGTTCAAAACATAGTCAGTACGAAGAGTCACTCTTCTTGTACTTAAGTCGGCATTGTGCCTTTTGTATTTAATTCCGAAGCTATTTCTGCATTTCGTCGCCAATTAGAAGGTCAAAAGGATACAGTAAACCTGAAGTGAAGCATCGGAATCAATAACTAATGTCACAGGAATCGTTCGAAGCACAGACAGTAGGAAGAGTCTGTCTTCTTGTACTTAAGTCGGCGTTGTGCCTTTTGTATTTAATTCCGATGCAATTTCTGTGTTTCATCGTCAAAAAGAAGGTCAGAGGGATACAGTAAACCTGAAGTGAAGCATCGGAATCTGTAACTAATGTCACAGGAATGGTTCAAAGCTTAGACAGTAGGAAGAGTCAGTCTTCTTGTACTTAAGTCGGCATTGTGCCTTTTGTATTTAATTCCGATGCAATATCTGTGTTTCATTGTCAATAAGAAGGTCCAAGCGATACAGTAAACCTGAAGTGAAGCATCGGAATCTGTAACTAGCGTCACAGGAATGGTTCAAAAAATAGTCAGTAAGAAGAGTCAGTCTTCTTGTACTTAAGGCGGTATTGTGCCTTTTCTATTTAATTCCGATTCAATTTCTGTGTTTCATCGTCAATAAGAACGTCCAAGGGATACAGTAAACCTGAAGTGAAGCATCGGAATCTATAACTAGTGTCACAGGAATGGTTCAAATCATAGACAGTAGGAAGAGTCAGTCTTCTTGTACTTAAGTCGGCATTGTGCCTTTTGTGTTTAATTCCGATGCAATTTCTGTGTTTCATCGTCAATAAGAATGTAAGAGGGATACAGTAACCCTGAAGTCAAGCATCGGAATCTGTAACTAGCGTCACAGGAATGGTTCAAAGCATAGACAGAAAGAAGAGTAAGTCTTCTCGTACTTATGTCGGCATTGTGCCTTTTCTATATAACTCCGATGCAATTTCTGTGTTTCATCGTCAATAAGAAGGTCCAAGGGATACAGTAAACCTGAAGTGAAGCATCGGAATCTATAACTAGTGTCACAGGAATGGTTCAAAACATAGACGGTAAGAAGAGTCGGTCTTCTTGTACGTAAGTCGGCATTATGCTATTCCAATTAGTTCCGATGCAATTTCTGTGTTTCATCGTCAATAAGAAGGTCCAAGGCATACACTAAACCTGAAGTGAATCATCGTAATCTATAACTAGTGTCACAGGAATGGATCAAACATAGTCAGTACGAAGAGTCAGTCTTCTTGTACTTAAGTCGGCATTTTGCATTTTGTATTTAATTCCGATGCAATTTCTGTATTTCATCGTCAAAAAGAAGGTCAGAGGGATATAGTAAACCTGAAGTGAAGCATCGGAATCTATAACAAGTGTCACAGGAATGGTTCAAAACAGTCAGTAAGAAGAGTCAGTCTTCTTGTACATAAGTCGGCATTGTGCTTTTTGTATTTAATTCCGAAGCTATTTCTGCATTTCGTCGCCAATTAGAAGGTCCAAATGATACAGTAAACCTGAGGTTAAACATCGGAATCAATAACTAATGTCACAGGAATCGTTCGAAACATAGACAGTACGAAGAGTCAGTCTTCTTGTACTTAAGTCGGCAATGTGCATTTTCTATTTCATTCCGATGCAATATCTGTGTTTCATCGTCAATAAGACGGTCAGAGGGATACAGTAAACCTGAAGTGAAGCATCGGAATCTGTAACTAGTGTCACAGGAATGGTTCAAAGCAGTCAGTAAGAAGAGTCAATCTTCTTGTACCTAAGTCGGCATTGTGCCTTTTGTGTTTAATTATGATGCATTTTCTGTGTTTCATCGTCAATAAGAAGGTCCAAGGGATACAGTAAACCTGAAGTGAAGCATCGGAATCTATAACTAGTGTCACAGGAATGGTTCAAAACATAGTCAGTACGAAGAGTCACTCTTCTTGTACTTAAGTCGGCGTTGTGCATTTTGTATTTAATTCCGATGCAATTTCTGTATTTCATCGTCAAAAAGAAGGTCAGAGGGATACAGTAAACCTGAAGTGAAGCATCGGAATCTATAACAAGTGTCACGGGAATGGTTCAAAACAGTCAGTAAGAAGAGTCAGTCTTCTTGTACTTAAGTCGGCATTGTGCCTTTTGTATTCAATTCCGAAGCTATTTCTGCACTTCGTCGCCAATTAGAAGGTCCAAAGGATACAGTAAACCTGAAGTGAAGCATCGGAATCAATAACTAATGTCACAGGATTCGTTCGAAACATAGACAGTAGGAAGAGTCAGTCTTCTTGTACTTAAGTCGGCATTGTGCCTTTTGTATTTAATTCCGATGCAATATCTGTGTTTCATCGTCAATAAGAAGGTCCAAGGGATACAGTAAACCTGAAGTGTAGCATCGGAATCTATAACTAGTGTCACAGGAATGGTTGAAATCATAGACAGTAGGAAGAGTCAGTCTTCTTGTACTTAAGTCGGCATTGTGCCTTTTGTGTTTAATTCCGATGCAATTTCTGTGTTTCATCGTCAATAAGAATGTAAGAGGGATACAGTAACCCTGACGTCAAGCATCGGAATCTGTAACTAGCGTCACAGGAATCGTTCAAAACATAGACAGAAAGAAGAGTCAGTCTTCTTGTACTTAAGTCGGCATTGAGCCTTTTCTATTTAATTCCGATGCAATTTCTGTGTTTCATCGTCAATAAGAAGGGCCAAGGGATACAGTAAACCTGAAGCGAAGCATCGGAATCTATAACTAGTGACACAGGAGTGGTTCAAATCATAGACAGTAGGAAGAGTCAGTCTTCTTGTACTTAAGTCGGCATTGTGCCTTTTCTATTTAATTCCGATGCAATTTCTGTGTGTCATCGTCAATAAGAGGGTCAGAGGGATATAGTAAACCTGAAGTGAAGCATCGGAATCCATAACTAGTGTCACAAGAATGGTTCAAAACCTAGTCAGTAAGAAGAGTCAGTCTTCTTGTACTTAAGTCGGCATTGTGCCTTTTCTATTTAATTACGATGCAATATATGTGTTTCATCTTCAATAAGAAGGTCAGAGGGATACAGTAAACCTGAAGTGAGGCATCGGAATCTATAACTAGTGTCACAGGAATGGTTCCAGACATAGTCAGTAAGAAGAGTCAGACTTTTTGTACTTAAATCGGCATTGTGCCTTTTCTATTTCATTCCGATGCAATATCTGTGTTGCATCGTCAATAAGAACGTCCAAGGGATACAGTAAACCTGAAGTGAAGAATCGGAATCTATAACTAGTGTCACAGGAATGGTTCAAAACATAGTCAGTACGAAGAGTCAGTCTTCTTGTACTTAAGTCGACATTGTGCCTATTGTATTTAATTCCAATGCAATTTCTGTGTTTCATCGTCAATAAGAAGGTCAGAGGGATACAGTAAACCTGAAGTGAAGCATCGGAATCTATAACTAGTGTCACAGGAATGGGTCTAAACATAGACAGTAAGAAGGGTCAGTCTTCTTGTACTTAAGTCGGCATTGTGCCTTTTGTATTTAATTCCGATGCAATTTCTGTGTTTCATCGTCAATAAGAAGGTCAGAGGGATACAGTAAACCTGAAGTGAAGCATCGGAATCTATAACTAGTGTCACAGGAATGGTTCAAAACATAGTCAGTACGAAGAGTCAGTCTTCTTGTACTTACGTCGGCATTGTGCCTTTTCTATTTAATTCCAATGCAATTTCTGTATTTCGTCGCCAATAAGAGAGTCCAAAGGATATAGTAAACCTGTAGTGAAGCATCGGAATCTATAACTAATGTCACAGGATTCGTTCAAACATAGACAGTAGGAAGAATCAGTCTTCTTGTACTTAAGTCGGCATTGTGATTTTTGTATTTAGTTCCGAGGCAATTTCTGTGTTTCATCGTCAATAAGAAGGTCCTAGGGATAGAGTAAACCTGAAGTGAAGCATCGGAATCTATAAGTAGTGTCACAGGAATGGTTCAAAACATATTCAGTAAGAAGAGTCAGTCTTCTTGTACTTAAGTCGGCATTGTGCCTGTTCTATTTAATTCCGATGCAATTTCAGTGTTTCATCGTCAATAAGAATGTAAGAGGGATACAGTAACCCTGAAGTCAAGCATCGGAATCTGTAACTAGCGTCACAGGAATGGTTCAAAACATAGACAGAAAGAAGAGTCAGTCTTCTTGTACTTAAGTCGGCATAGTGTCTTTTCTATTTAATTCCGATGCAATTTCTGTGTTTCATCGTCAATAAGAAGGTCCAAGGGATACAGTAAACCTGAAGCGAAGCATCGGAATCTATAACTAGTGTCACAGGAATGGTTCAAAACCTAGTCAGTAAGAAGAGTCAGTCTTCTTGTACATATGTCGGCATTGTGCCTTTTCTATTTAATTCCGATGCAATATATGTGTTTCATCGTCAATAAGAAGGTCAGAGGGATACAGTAAACCTGAAGTGAGTCATCGGAATCTATAACTAGTGTCACAGGAATGGTTCCAAACATAGTCAGTAAGAAGAGTCAGTCTTCTTGTACTTGAGTCGGCATTGTGCCTTTTCTATTTCATTCCGATGCAATATCTGTGTTGCATCGTCAATAAGAAGGTCCAAGGGATACAGTAAACCTGAAGTGAATCATCGTAATTTATAACTAGTGTCACAGGAATGGTTCAAAACATAGTCAGTACGAAGAGTCAGTCTTCTTGTACTTAAGTCGACATTGTGCCTTTTGTATTTAATTCCAATGCAATTTCTGTGTTTTATCGTCAATAAGAAGGTCAGAGGGATACAGTAAACCTGAAGTGAAGCATCGGAATCTATAACTAGTGTAACAGGAATGGTTCTACACATAGACAGTAAGAAGGGTCAGTCTTCTTGTACTAAAGTCGGCATTGTGCCTTTTGTATTTAATTCCGATGCAATTTCTGTGTTTCATCGTCAATACGAAGGTCAGAGGGATACAGTAAACCTGAAGTGAAGCATTGGAATCTATAACTAGTGTCACAGGAATGGTTCAAAACAGTCAGTAAGAAGAGTCAATCTTCTTGTACCTAAGTCGGCATTGTGCCTTTTGTGTTTAATTATGATGCATTTTCTGTGTTTCATCGTCAATAAGAAGGTCCAAGGGATACAGTAAACCTGAAGTGAAGCATAGGAATCTATAACTAGTGTCACAGGAATGGTTCAAAACAGTCAGTAAGAAGAGTCAGTCTTCTTGTACTTAAGTCGGCATTGTGCCTTTTGTATTTAATTCCGAAGCTATTTCTGCGTATCGTCGCCAATTAGAAGGTCCAAAGGATACAGTAAACCTGAAGTGAAGCATCGGAATCAATAACTAATGTCACAGGAATCGTTCGAAGCATAGACAGTAGGAAGAGTCTGTCTTCTTGTACTTAAGTCGGCGTTGTGCCTTTTGTATTTAATTCCGAAGCAATTTCTGTGTTTCATCGTCAAACGAAGGTCAGAGGGATACAGTAAACCTGAAGTGAAGCATCGGAATCTGTAACTAATGTCACAGGAATGGTTCAAAGCTTAGACAGTAGGAAGAGTCAGTCTTCTTGTACTTAAGTCGGCATTGTGCCTTTTGTATTTAATTCCGATGCAATATCTGTGTTTCATTGTCAGTAAGAAGGTCCAAGCGATACAGTAAACCTGAAGTGAAGCATCGGAATCTGTAACTAGCGTCAGAGGAATGGTTCAAAAAATAGTCAGTAAGAAGAGTCAGTCTTCTTGTACTTAAGGCGGTATTGTGCCTTTTCTATTTAATTCCGATTCAATTTCTGTGTTTCATCGTCAATAAGAACGTCCAAGGGATACAGTAAACCTGACGTGAAGCATCGGAATCTATAACTAGTGTCACAGGAATGGTTCAAAACATAGACGGTAAGAAGAGTCGGTCTTCTTGTACGTAAGTCGGCATTATGCTTTTCCAATTAGTTCCGATGCAATTTCTGTTTTTCATCGTCAATAAGAAGTTCCAAGGCATACACTAAACCTGAAGTGAATCATCGTAATCTATAACTAGTGTCACAGGAATGGATCAAACATAGTCAGTACGAAGAGTCAGTCTTCTTGTACTTAAGTCGGCATTTTGCATTTTGTATTTAATTCCGATGCAATTTCTGTATTTCATCGTCAAAAAGAAGGTCAGAGGGATATAGTAAACCTGAAGTGAAGCATCGGAATCTATAACAAGTGTCACAGGAATGGTTCAAAACAGTCAGTAAGAAGAGTCAGTCTTCTTGTACTTAAGTCGGCATTGCGCTTTTTGTATTTAATTCCGAAGCTATTTCTGCATTTCGTCGCCAATTAGAAGGTCCAAATGATACAGTAAACCTGAGGTTAAACATCGGAATCAATAACTAATGTCACAGGAATCGTTCGAAACATAGACAGTACGAAGAGTCAGTCTTCTTGTACTTAAGTCGGCATTGTGCATTTTCTATTTCATTCCGATGCAATATCTGTGTTTCATCGTCAATAAGAAGGTCAGAGGGATACAGTAAACCTGAAGTGAGGCATCGGAATCTATAACTAGTGTCACAGGAATGGTTCCAAACATAGTCAGTAAGAAGAGTCAGTCTTCTTGTACTTAAGTCAGCATTGTGCCTTTTCTATTTCATTCCGATGCAATATCTGTGTTGCATCGTCAATAAGAAGGTCATAGGGATACAGTAAACCTGAAGTGAATCATCGTAATCTATAACTAGTGTCACAGGAATGGTTCAAAACATATTCAGTACGAAGAGTCAGTCTTCTTGTACTTAAGTCGGCATTGTGCCTTTTGTATTTAATTCCGATGCAATTACTGTGTTTCATCGTCAATAAGAAGGACAGAGGAATACAGTAAACCTGAAGTGAAGCATCGGAATCTATAGCTAGTGTCACAGGAATGGGTCTAAACATAGACAGTAAGAAGGGACAGACTTCTTGTACTTAAGTCGGCATTGTGCCTTTTGTATTTAATTCCGATGCAATATCTGTGTTTCATCGGCAATAAGGAGGTGCAAGGGATACAGTAAACCTGAAGTGAAGCATCGGATTTCTATAACTTGTGTCACAGGAATGGTTCTAAACATAGACAGTAAGAAGGGTCAGTCTTCTTGTACGTAAGTCGGCATTGTGCCTTTTCTATTTAATTCCGATGCAATTTCTGTGTTTCATCGTCAATAAGAACGTCCAAGGGATACAGTAAACCTGAAGTGAAGCATCGGAATCTATAACTAGTGTCACAGGAATGGTTCAAATCATAGACAGTGGGAAGAGTCAGTCTTCTTGTACTTAAGTCGGCATTGTGCCTGTTCTATTTAATTCCGATGCAATTTCAGTGTTTCATCGTCAATAAGAATGTAAGAGGGATACAGTAACCCTGAAGTCAAGCATCGGAATCTGTAACTAGCGTCACAGGAATGGTTCAAAACATAGACAGAAAGAAGAGTCAGTCTTCTTGTACTTAAGTCGGCATAGTGCCTTTTCTATTTAATTCCGATGCAATTTCTGTGTTTCATCGTCAATAAGAAGGTCCAAGGCATACAGTAAACCTGAGCGAAGCATCGGAATCTATAACTAGTGTCACAGGAATGGTTCAAATCATAGACAGTAAGACGAGTCAGTCTTCTTGTACTTAAGTCGGCATTGTGCCTTTTCTATTTAATTCCGATGCAATTTCTGTGTTTCATCGTCAATAGGAAGGTCAGAGGGATACAGTAGAAATGAAGTGAAGCATCGGAATCCATAACTAGTGTCACAAGAATGGTTCAAAACCTAGTCAGTAAGAAGAGTCAGTCTTCTTGTACTTATGTCGGCATTGTGCCTTTTCTATTTAATTCCGATGCAATATATGTGTTTCATCGTCAATAAGAAGGTTAGAGGGATACAGTAAACCTGAAGTGAGTCATCGGAATCTATAACTAGTGTCACAGGAATGGTTCCAAACATAGTCAGTAAGAAGAGTCAGTCTTCTTGTACTTGAGTCGGCATTGTGCCTTTTCTATTTCATTCCGATGCAATATCTGTGTTGCATCGTCAATAAGAAGGTCCAAGGGATACAGTAAACCTGAAGTGAATCATCGTAATTTATAACTAGTGTCACAGGAATGGTTCAAAACATAGTCAGTACGAAGAGTCAGTCTTCTTGTACTTAAGTCGACATTGTGCCTTTTGTATTTAATTCCAATGCAATTTCTGTGTTTTATCGTCAATAAGAAGGTCAGAGGGATACAGTAAACCTGAAGTGAAGCATCGGAATCTATAACTAGTGTAACAGGAATGGTTCTACACATAGACAGTAAGAAGGGTCAGTCTTCTTGTACTAAAGTCGGCATTGTGCCTTTTGTATTTAATTCCGATGCAATTTCTGTGTTTCATCGTCAATAAGAAGGTCAGAGGGATACAGTAAACCTGAAGTGAAGCATTGGAATCTATAACTAGTGTCACAGGAATGGTTCAAAACAGTCAGTAAGAAGAGTCAATCTTCTTGTACCTAAGTCGGCATTGTGCCTTTTGTGTTTAATTATGATGCATTTTCTGTGTTTCATCGTCAATAAGAAGGTCCAAGGGATACAGTAAACCTGAAGTGAAGCATCGGAATCTATAACTAGTGTCACAGGAATGGTTCAAAACAGTCAGTAAGAAGAGTCAGTCTTCTTGTACTTAAGTCGGCATTGTGCCTTTTGTATTTAATTCCGAAGCTATTTCTGCATTTCGTCGCCAATTAGAAGGTCAAAAGGATACAGTAAACCTGAAGTGAAGCATCGGAATCAATAACTAATGTCACAGGAATCGTTCGAAGCACAGACAGTAGGAAGAGTCTGTCTTCTTGTACTTAAGTCGGCGTTGTGCCTTTTGTATTTAATTCCGATGCAATTTCTGTGTTTCATCGTCAAAAAGAAGGTCAGAGGGATACAGTAAACCTGAAGTGAAGCATCGGAATCTGTAACTAATGTCACAGGAATGGTTCAAAGCTTAGACAGTAGGAAGAGTCAGTCTTCTTGTACTTAAGTCGGCATTGTGCCTTTTGTATTTAATTCCGATGCAATATCTGTGTTTCATTGTCAATAAGAAGGTCCAAGCGATACAGTAAACCTGAAGTGAAGCATCGGAATCTGTAACTAGCGTCACAGGAATGGTTCAAAAAATAGTCAGTAAGAAGAGTCAGTCTTCTTGTACTTAAGGCGGTATTGTGCCTTTTCTATTTAATTCCGATTCAATTTCTGTGTTTCATCGTCAATAAGAACGTCCAAGGGATACAGTAAACCTGAAGTGAAGCATCGAATCTATAACTAGTGTCACAGGAATGGTTCAAATCATAGACAGTAGGAAGAGTCAGTCTTCTTGTACTTAAGTCGGCATTGTGCCTTTTGTGTTTAATTCCGATGCAATTTCTGTGTTTCATCGTCAATAAGAATGTAAGAGGGATACAGTAACCCTGAAGTCAAGCATCGGAATCTGTAACTAGCGTCACAGGAATGGTTCAAAGCATAGACAGAAAGAAGAGTAAGTCTTCTCGTACTTATGTCGGCATTGTGCCTTTTCTATATAACTCCGATGCAATTTCTGTGTTTCATCGTCAATAAGAAGGTCCAAGGGATACAGTAAACCTGAAGTGAAGCATCGGAATCTATAACTAGTGTCACAGGAATGGTTCAAAACATAGACGGTAAGAAGAGTCGGTCTTCTTGTACGTAAGTCGGCATTATGCTTTTCCAATTAGTTCCGATGCAATTTCTGTGTTTCATCGTCAATAAGAAGGTCCAAGGCATACACTAAACCTGAAGTGAATCATCGTAATCTATAACTAGTGTCACAGGAATGGATCAAACATAGTCAGTACGAAGAGTCAGTCTTCTTGTACTTAAGTCGGCATTTTGCATTTTGTATTTAATTCCGATGCAATTTCTGTATTTCATCGTCAAAAAGAAGGTCAGAGGGATATAGTAAACCTGAAGTGAAGCATCGGAATCTATAACAAGTGTCACAGGAATGGTTCAAAACAGTCAGTAAGAAGAGTCAGACTTCTTGTACATAAGTCGGCATTGTGCTTTTTGTATTTAATTCCGAAGCTATTTCTGCATTTCGTCGCCAATTAGAAGGTCCAAATGATACAGTAAACCTGAGGTTAAACATCGGAATCAATAACTAATGTCACAGGAATCGTTCGAAACATAGACAGTACGAAGAGTCAGTCTTCTTGTACTTAAGTCGGCAATGTGCATTTTCTATTTCATTCCGATGCAATATCTGTGTTTCATCGTCAATAAGAAGGTCAGAGGGATACAGTAAACCTGAAGTGAGGCATCGGAATCTATAACTAGTGTCACAGGAATGGTTCCAAACATAGTCAGTAAGAAGAGTCAGTCTTCTTGTACTTAAGTCGGCATTGTGCCTTTTCTATTTCATTCCGATGCAATATCTGTGTTGCATCGTCAATAAGAAGGTCATAGGGATACAGTAAACCTGAAGTGAATCATCGTAATCTATAACTAGTGTCACAGGAATGGTTCAAAACATATTCAGTACGAAGAGTCAGTCTTCTTGTACTTAAGTCGGCATTGTGCCTTTTGTATTTAATTCCGATGCAATTACTGTGTTTCATCGTCAATAAGAAGGACAGAGGAATACAGTAAACCAGAAGTGAAGCATCGGAATCTATAGCTAGTGTCACAGGAATGGGTCTAAACATAGACAGTAAGAAGGGTCAGACTTCTTGTACTTAAGTCGGCATTGTGCCTTTTGTATTTAATTCCGATGCAATATCTGTGTTTCATCGGCAATAAGGAGGTGCAAGGGATACAGTAAACCTGAAGTGAAGCATCGGATTTCTATAACTTGTGTCACAGGAATGGTTCTAAACATAGACAGTAAGAAGGGTCAGTCTTCTTGTACGTAAGTAGGCATTGTGCCTTTTCTATTTAATTCCGATGCAATTTCTGTGTTTCATCGTCAATAAGAACGTCCAAGGGATACAGTAAACCTGAAGTGAAGCATCGGAATCCATAACTAGTGTCACAGGAATGGTTCAAATCGTAGACAGTGGGAAGAGTCAGTCTTCTTGTACTTAAGTCGGCATTGTGCCTGTTCTATTTAATTCCGATGCAATTTCAGTGTTTCATCGTCAATAAGAATGTAAGAGGGATACAGTAACCCTGAAGTCAAGCATCGGAATCTGTAACTAGCGTCACAGGAATGGTTCAAAACATAGACAGAAAGAAGAGTCACTCTTCTTGTACTTAAGTCGGCATAGTGCCTTTTCTATTTAATTCCGATGCAATTTCTGTGTTTCATCGTCTATAAGAAGGTCCAAGGGATACAGTAAACCTGAAGCGAAGCATCGGAATCTATAACTAGTGTCACAGGAATGGTTCAAATCATAGACAGTAAGACGAGTCAGTCTTCTTGTACTTAAGTCGGCATTGTGCCTTTTCTATTTAATTCCGATGCAATTTCTGTGTTTCATCGTCAATAAGAAGGTCAGAGGGATACAGTAGAAATGAAGTGAAGCATCGGAATCCATAACTAGTGTCACAAGAATGGTTCAAAACCTAGTCAGTAAGAAGAGTCAGTCTTCTTGTACTTATGTCGGCATTGTGCCTTTTCTATTTAATTCCGATGCAATATATGTGTTTCATCGTCAATAAGAAGGTCAGAGGGATACAGTAAACCTGAAGTGAGTCATCGGAATCTATAACTAGTGTCACAGGAATGGTTCCAAACATAGTCAGTAAGAAGAGTCAGTCTTCTTGTACTTGAGTCGGCATTGTGCCTTTTCTATTTCATTCCGATGCAATATCTGTGTTGCATCGTCAATAAGAAGGTCCAAGGGATACAGTAAACCTGAAGTGAATCATCGTAATTTATAACTAGTGCCACAGGAATGGTTCAAAACATAGTCAGTACGAAGAGTCAGTCTTCTTGTACTTAAGTCGACATTGTGCCTTTTGTATTTAATTCCAATGCAATTTCTGTGTTTTATCGTCAATAAGAAGGTCAGAGGGATACAGTAAACCTGAAGTGAAGCATCGGAATCTATAACTAGTGTAACAGGAATGGTTCTACACATAGACAGAAAGAAGGGTCAGTCTTCTTGTACTAAAGTCGGCATTGTGCCTTTTGTATTTAATTCCGATGCAATTTCTGTGTTTCATCGTCAATAAGAAGGTCAGAGGGATACAGTAAACCTGAAGTGAAGCATTGGAATCTATAACTAGTGTCACAGGAATGGTTCAAAACAGTCAGTAAGAAGAGTCAATCTTCTTGTACCTAAGTCGGCATTGTGCCTTTTGTGTTTAATTATGATGCATTTTCTGTGTTTCATCGTCAATAAGAAGGTCCAAGGGATACAGTAAACCTGAAGTGAAGCATCGGAATCTATAACTAGTGTCACAGGAATGGTTCAAAACAGTCAGTAAGAAGAGTCAGTCTTCTTGTACTTAAGTCGGCATTGTGCCTTTTGTATTTAATTCCGAAGCTATTTCTGCATTTCGTCGCCAATTAGAAGGTCAAAAGGATACAGTAAACCTGAAGTGAAGCATCGGAATCAATAACTAATGTCACAGGAATCGTTCGAAGCACAGACAGTAGGAAGAGTCTGTCTTCTTGTACTTAAGTCGGCGTTGTGCCTTTTGTATTTAATTCCGATGCAATTTCTGTGTTTCATCGTCAAAAAGAAGGTCAGAGGGATACAGTAAACCTGAAGTGAAGCATCGGAATCTGTAACTAATGTCACAGGAATGGTTCAAAGCTTAGACAGTAGGAAGAGTCAGTCTTCTTGTACTTAAGTCGGCATTGTGCCTTTTGTATTTAATTCCGATGCAATATCTGTGTTTCATTGTCAATAAGAAGGTCCAAGCGATACAGTAAACCTGAAGTTACGCATCTGAATCTGTAACCAGCGTCACAGGAATGGTTCAAAAAATAGTCAGTAAGAAGAGTCAGTCTTCTTGTACTTAAGGCGGTATTGTGCCTTTTCTATTTAATTCCGATTCAATTTCTGTGTTTCATCGTCAATAAGAACGTTCAAGGGATACAGTAAACCTGAAGTGAAGCATCGGAATCTATAACTAGTGTCACAGGAATGGTTCAAATCATAGACAGTAGGAAGAGTCAGTATTCTTGTACTTAAGTCGGCATTGTGCCTTTTGTGTTTAATTCCGATGCAATTTCTGTGTTTCATCGTCAATAAGAATGCAAGAAGGATACAGTAACCCTGAAGTCAAGCATCGGAATCTGTAACTAGCGTCACAGGAATGGTTCAAAGCATAGACAGAAAGAAGAGTAAGTCTTCTCGTACTTATGTCGGCATTGTGCCTTTTCGATATAACTCCGATGCAATTTCTGTGTTTCATCGTCAATAAGAAGGTCCAAGGGATACAGTAAACCTGAAGTGAAGCATCGGAATCTATAACTAGTGTCACAGGAATGGTTCAAAACATAGACGGTAAGAAGAGTCGGTCTTCTTGTACGTAAGTCGGCATTATGCTTTTCCAATTAGTTCCGATGCAATTTCTGTGTTTCATCGTCAATAAGAAGGTCCAAGGCATACACTAAACCTGAAGTGAATCATCGTAATCTATAACTAGTGTCACAGGAATGGATCAAACATAGTCAGTACGAAGAGTCAGTCTTCTTGTACTTAAGTCGGCATTTTGCATTTTGTATTTAATTCCGATGCAATTTCTGTATTTCATCGTCAAAAAGAAGGTCAGAGGGATATAGTAAACCTGAAGTGAAGCATCGGAATCTATAACAAGTGTCACAGGAATGGTTCAAAACAGTCAGTAAGAAGAGTCAGTCTTCTTGTACTTAAGCCGGCATTGTGCTTTTTCTATTTAATTCCGAAGGTATTTCTGCATTTCGTCGCCAATTAGAAGGTCCAAATGATACAGTAAACCTGAGGTTAAACATCGGAATCAATAACTAATGTCACAGGAATCGTTCGAAACATAGACAGTACGAAGAGTCAGTCTTCTTGTACTTAAGTCGGCATTGTGCATTTTCTATTTCATTCCGATGCAATATCTGTGTTTCATCGTCAATAAGAAGGTCAGAGGGATACAGTAAACCTGAAGTGAGGCATCGGAATCTATAACTAGTGTCACAGGAATGGTTCCAAACATAGTCAGTAAGAAGAGTCAGTCTTCTTGTACTTAAGTCGGCATTGTGCCTTTTCTATTTCATTCCGATGCAATATCTGTGTTGCATCGTCAATAAGAAGGTCATAGGGATACAGGAAACCTGAAGTGAATCATCGTAATCTATAAGTAGTGTCACAGGAATGGTTCAAAACATATTCAGTACGAAGAGTCAGTCTTCTTGTACTTAAGTCGGCATTGTGCCTTTTGTATTTAATTCCGATGCAATTACTGTGTTTCATCGTCAATAAGAAGGACAGAGGAATACAGTAAACCTGAAGTGAAGCATCGGAATCTATAGCTAGTGTCACAGGAATGGGTCTAAACATAGACAGTAAGAAGGGTCAGACTTCTTGTACTTAAGTCGGCATTGTGCCTTTTGTATTTAATTCCGATGCAATATCTGTGTTTCATCGTCAATAAGGAGGTGCAAGGGATACAGTAAACCTGAAGTGAAGCATCGGATTTCTATAACTTGTGTCACAGGAATGGTTCTGAACATAGACAGTAAGAAGGGTCAGTCTTCTTGTACGTAAGTCGGCATTGTGCCTTTTCTATTTAATTCCGATGCAATTTCTGTGTTTCATCGTCAATAAGAACGTCCAAGGGATACAGTAAACCTGAAGTGAAGCATCGGAATCTATAACTAGTGTCACAGGAATGGTTCAAATCATAGACAGTGGGAAGAGTCAGTCTTCTTGTACTTAAGTCAGCATTGTGCCTGTTCTATTTAATTCCGATGCAATTTCAGTGTTTCATCGTCAATAAGAATGTAAGAGGGATACAGTAACCCTGAAGTCAAGCATCGGAATCTGTAACTAGCGTCACAGGAATGGTTCAAAACATAGACAGAAAGAAGAGTCAGTCATCTTGTACTTAAGTCGGCATAGTGCCTTTTCTATTTAATTCCGATGCAATTTCTGTGTTTCATCGTCAATAAGAAGGTCCAAGGGATACAATAAAACTGAAGCGAAGCAACGGAATCTATAACTAGTGTCACAGGAATGGTTCAAATCATAGACAGTAAGACGAGTCAGTCTTCTTGTACTTAAGTCGGCATTGTGCCTTTTCTATTTAATTCCGATGCAATTTCTGTGTTTCATCGTCAATAAGAAGGTCAGAGGGATACAGTAGAAATGAAGTGAAGCATCGGAATCCATAACTAGTGTCACAAGAATGGTTCAAAACCTAGTCAGTAAGAAGAGTCAGTCTTCTTGTACTTATGTCGGCATTGTGCCCTTTCTATTTAATTCCGATGCAATATATGTGTTTCATCGTCAATAAGAAGGTCAGAGGGATACAGTAAACCTGAAGTGAGTCATCGGAATCTATAACTAGTGTCACAGGAATGGTTCCAAACATAGTCAGTAAGAAGAGTCAGTCTTCTTGTACTTGAGTCGGCATTGTATTTTTCTATTTCATTCCGATGCAATATCTGTGTTGCATCGTCAATAAGAAGGTCCAAGGGATACAGTAAACCTGAAGTGAATCATCGTAATTTATAACTAGTGTCACAGGAATGGTTCAAAACATAGTCAGTACGAAGAGTCAGTCTTCTTGTACTTAAGTCGACATTGTGCCTTTTGTATTTAATTCCAATGCAATTTCTGTGTTTTATCGTCAATAAGAAGGTCAGAGGGATACAGTAAACCTGAAGTGAAGCATCGGAATCTACAACTAGTGTAACAGGAATGGTTCTACACATAGACAGTAAGAAGGGTCAGTCTTCTTGTACTAAAGTCGGCATTGTGCCTTTTGTATTTAATTCCGATGCAATTTCTGTGTTTCATCGTCAATAAGAAGGTCAGAGGGATACAGTAAACCTGAAGTGAAGCATTGGAATCTATAACTAGTGTCACAGGAATGGTTCAAAACAGTCAGTAAGAAGAGTCAATCTTCTTGTACCTTAGTCGGCATTGTGCCTTTTGTATTTAATTATGATGCATTTTCTGTGTTTCATCGTCAATAAGAAGGTCCAAGGGATACAGTAAACCTGAAGTGAAGCATCGGAATCTATAACTAGTGTCACAGGAATGGTTCAAAACAGTCAGTAAGAAGAGTCAGTCTTCTTGTACTTAAGTCGGCATTGTGCCTTTTGTATTTAATTCCGAAGCTATTTCTGCATTTCGTCGCCAATTAGAAGGTCAAAAGGATACAGTAAACCTGAAGTGAAGCATCGGAATCAATAACTAATGTCACAGGAATCTTTCGAAGCACAGACAGTAGGAAGAGTCTGTCTTCTTCTACTTAAGTCGGCGTTGTGCCTTTTGTATTTAATTCCGATGCAATTTCTGTGTTTCATCGTCAATAAGAACGTCCAAGGGATACAGTAAACCTGAAGTGAAGCATCGGAATCTATAACTAGTGTCACAGGAATGGTTCAAACCATAGACAGTAGGAAGAGTCAGTCTTCTTGTACTTAAGTCGGCATTGTGCCTTTTGTGTTTAATTCCGATGCTATTTCTGTGTTTCATCGTCAATAAGAATGTAAGAGGGATACAGTAACCCTGAAGTCAAGCATCGGAATCTGTAACTAGCGTCACAGGAATGGTTCAAAGCATAGACAGAAAGAAGAGTAAGTCTTCTTGTACTTATGTCGGCATTGTGCCTTTTCTATATAATTCCGATGCAATTTCTGTGTTTCATCGTCAATAAGAAGGTCCAAGGGATACAGTAAACCTGAAGTGAAGCATCGGAATCTATAACTAGTGTCACAGGAATGGTTCAAAACATAGACGGTAAGAAGAGTCAGTCTTCTTGTACGTAAGTCGGCATTATGCTTTTCCAATTAGTTCCGATGCAATTTCTGTGTTTCATCGTCAATAAGAAGGTCCAAGGGATACAGTAAACCTGAAGTGAATCATCGTAATCTATAACTAGTGTCACAGGAATGGATCAAACATAGTCAGTACGAAGAGTCAGTCTTCTTGTACTTAAGTCGGCATTTTGCATTTTGTATTTAATTCCGATGCAATTTCTGTATTTCATCGTCAAAAAGAAGGTCAGAGGGATATAGTAAACCTGAAGTGAAGCATCGGAATCTATAACAAGTGTCACAGGAATGGTTCAAAACAGTCAGTAAGAAGAGTCAGTCTTCTTGTACTTAAGTCGGCATTGTGCTTTTTGTATTTAATTCCGAAGCTATTTCAGCATTTCGTCGCCAATTAGAAGGTCCAAAGGATACAGTAAACCTGAGGTTAAACATCGGAATCAATAACTAATGTCACAGGAATCGTTCGAAACATAGACAGTACGAAGAGTCAGTCTTCTTGTACTTAAGTCGGCATTGTGCATTTTGTATTTAATTCCGATGCAATTTCTGTGTTTCATCGTCAATAAGAACTTCCAAGGGATACAGTAAACCTGAAGTGAAGCATCGGAATCAATAACTAGTGTCACAGGAATCGTTCAAATCATAGACAGTAGGAAGAGTCAGTCTTCTTGTGCTTAAGTCGGCATTGTGCCTTTTCTATTTAATTCCGATGCAATTTCAGTGTTTCATCGTCAATATAAATGTAAGAGGGATACAGTAACCCTGAAGTCAAGCATCGGAATCTGTAACTAGCGTCACAGGAATGGTTCAAAACATAGACAGAAAGAAGAGTCAGTCTTCTTGTACTTAAGTTGGCATTGTGCCTTTTCTATTTAATTCCGATGCAATTTCTGTGTTTCATCGTCAATAAGAAGGTCCAAGGGATACAGTAAACCTGAAGTGAAGCATCGGAATCTATAACTAGTGTCACAGGAGTGGTTCAAAACATAGACAGTAAGAAGAGTCAGTCTTCTTGTACTTAAGTCGGCATTGTGCCTTTTCTATTTAATTCTGATGCAATATCTGTGTTTCATCGTCAATAAGAAGGTCAGAGGGGTACAGTAAACCTGAAGTGAGGCATCGGAATCTATAACTAGTGTCACAGGAATGGTTCCAAACATAGTCAGTAAGAAGAGTCAGTCTTCTTGTACTTAAGTCGGCATTGTGCCTTTTCTATTTCATTCCGATGCAATATCTGTGTTGCATCGTCAATAAGAAGGTCATAGGGATACAGTAAACCTGAAGTGAATCATCGTAATCTATAACTAGTGTCACAGGAATGGTTCAAAACATATTCAGTACGAAGAGTCAGTCTTCTTGTACTTAAGTCGGCATTGTGCCTTTTGTGTTTCATTCCGATGCAATTACTGTGTTTCATCGTCAATAAGAAGGACAGAGGAATACAGTAAACCTGAAGTGAAGCATCGGAATCTATAGCTAGTGTCACAGGAATGGGTCTAAACATAGACAGTAAGAAGGGTCAGACTTCTTGTACTTAAGTCGGCATTGTGCCTTTTGTATTTAATTCCGATGCAATATCTGTGTTTCATCGTCAATAAGGAGGTGCAAGGGATACAGTAAACCTGAAGTGAAGCATCGGATTTCTATAACTTGTGTCACAGGAATGGTTCTAAACATAGACAGTAAGAAGGGTCAGTCTTCTTGTACGTAAGTCGGCATTGTGCCTTTTGTATTTAATTCCGATGCAATTTCTGTGTTTCATCGTCAATAAGAAGGTCAGAGGGATACAGTAAACCTGAAGTGAAGCATCGGAATCTATAACTAGTGTCACAGGAATGGTTCAAAACAGTCAGTAAGAAGAGTCAACCTTCTTGTACTTAAGTCGGCATTGTGCCTTTTGTATTTAATTATGGTGCAATTTCTGTGTTTCATCGTCAATAAGAAGGTCCAAGGGATAGAGTAAACCCGAAGTAAAGCATCGGAATCTATAACTAATGTCACAGGAATCTTTCAAACATAGACAGTAGGAAGAATCAGTCTTCTTGTACTTAAGTCGGCATTGTGCCTTTTGTATTTAGTTCCGATGCAATTTCTGTGCTTCATCGTCAATAAGAAGGTCCTAGGGATAGAGTAAACCTGAAGTGAAGCATCGGAATCTATAACTGGTGGCACAGGATTGGTTCAAAACATAGTCACTAAGATGAGTCAGTCTTCTTGTACTTACGTCAGCATTGTGCCTTTTCTATTTAATTCCGATGCAATATCTGTGTTTCATCGTCAATAAGGAGGTGCAAGGGATACAGTAAACCTGAAGTGAAGCACCGGATTTCTATAACTTGTGTCACAGGAATGGTTCTAAACATAGACAGTAAGAAGGGTCAGTCTTCTCGTACTTAAGTTGGCATTGTGCCTTTTGTATTTAATTCCGATGCAATTTCTGTGTTCCTCGTCAATAAGAAGGTCAGAGGGATACAGTACACCTGAAGTGAAGCATCGGAATCTATAACTAGTGTCACAGGAATGGTTCATAACATAGACAGTAGGATGAGTCAGTCTTCATGTACTTAAGTCGGCATTGTGCCTTTTGTATTTAATTCCGATGCAATATCTGTGTTTCATCGTCAATAAGAAGGTCCAAGGGATACAGTAAACCTGAAGTGAAGCATCGCAATCTGTAACTAGCGTCCCAGGAATGGTTAAAAACATAGTCAGTAAGAGGAGTCAGTCTTCTTGTACTTAAGTCGGCATTGTACCTTTTCTATTTAATTCCGATGCAATTTCTGTGTTTCATCGTCAATAAGAACGTCCAAGGGATACAGTAAACCTGAAGTGAAGCATCAGAATCTGTAACTTGTGTCACAGGAATGGTTCAGAACATAGACAGTAGGAAGAGTCAGTCTTCTGGTACTTAAGTCGGCATTGTGCCTTTTCTATTTAATTCCGATGCAATTTCTGTGTTTCATCGTCAATTAGAGGGTCCAAGGAATACAGTAAACCTGAAGTGAAGCATCGGAATCTATAACTAAAGTCACAGGAATTGTTCAAATCATAGACAGTAGGAAGAGTCAGTCTTCTTGTACTTATGTCGGCATTGTGCTTTCTGTAGTTAATTCCGATGCAATTTCTGTGTTTCATCGTCAATAAGAAGGTCCAAGGGATACAGTAAACATGAAGTGAAGCATCGGAATCTATAACTAGTGACACAGGAATGGTTCAAAACATAGACAGTAGTAAGAGTCAGTCTTCTTGTACTTAAGTCGTCATTGTACCTTTTCTATTTATTTCGGATGCAATTTCGGTGTTTCATCGTCAAAAAGAATGTCGGAGGGATACAGTAGCCCTGAAGTCAAGCATCGGAATCTGTAACTAGCGTCACAGGAATGGTTCAAAACATAGACAGAAAGAAGAGTCAGTCTTCTGGTACTTAAGTCGGCATTGTGCCTTTTCTATTTAATTCCGATGCAATTTCTGTGTTTCATCGTCAATAAGAAGGTCCAAGGGATACAGTAAACCTGAAGTGAAGCATCGGAATATATAACTAGTGTCACAGGACAGGTTCAAAACATAGACAGTAAGAAGAGTCAGTCTTCTTGTACTTAAGTCGGCATTGCGCCTTTTCTATTTAATTCCGATACAATTTCTGTTTTTCATCGTCAATAAGAAAGTCAGAGGGATACAGTAAACCTGAAGTGAATCATCGTAATCTATAACAAGTGTCACAGGAATTGTTCAAAGCAGTCAGTAAGAAGAGTCAGTCTTCGTGTACTTAAGTCAGCATTGTGCCTTTTGTATTTAATTCCGAAGCTATTTCTGCATTTCGTTGCCAATTAGAAGGTCCAAAGGATACAGTAAACCTGAAGTGAAGCATCGGAATCAATAACTAATGGCACAGGATTCGTTCAAAACATAGACAGTAGGAAGAGTCAGTCTTCTTGTACTTAAGTCGGCATTGTGCCTTTTGTATTTAATTCCGATGCAATTTCTGTGTTTCATCGTCAAAAAGAAGGTCAGAGGGATACAGTAAACCTGAAGTGAAGTATCGGAATCTGTAACTACTGTCACAGGAATGGTTCAAAACATAGACAGTAGGAAGACACAGTCTTCTTGTACTTAAGTCGGCATTGTGCCTTTTGTATTTAATTCCGATGCAATTTCTGCGTTTCATCGTCAATAAGAACGTCCAAGGGATACAGTAAATCTGAAGTGAAGCATCGGAATCCTTAACTAGTGTCACAGGAATGGTTCAAAACATAGACAGTAGGAAGAGTCGGTCTTCTTGTAGTTCAATCGGCATTGTGCTTTTTCTTTTTAATTCCGATGCAATTTCAGTGTTTCATCGTTAATAAGAATGTCAGAGGGATACAGTAACCCTGAAGTGAAGCATCGGAATCTGTAACTAGCGTCACAGGAATGGTTCAAAACATAGACAGAAAGAAGAGTCAGTCTTCTTGTACTTAAGTCGGTATTGTGCCTTTTCTATTTAATTCCGATGCAATTTCTGTGTTTTATCGTCAATAAGAAGGTCCAAGGGATACAGTAAACCTGCAGTGAAGCATCGGAATCTGTAACTAGTGTCACAGGAATGGTTCAAAACATAGTAAGTAAGAAGAGTCAGTCTTCTTGTACTTAAGTCGGCATTGTGCCTTTTCTATTTAATTCCGATGCAATTTATGTGTTTCATCGTCAATAAGAAGATCAGAGGGATACAGTAAACCTGAAGTGAAGCATCGGAATCTATAACTAGTGTCACAGGAATGATTCAAAACATAGTCAGTAAGAAGAGTCAGTCTTCTTGTACTTAAGTCGGCATTGTGCCTTTTCTATTTAGTTCCGATGCAATATCTGTGTTTCATCGTCAATAAGAAGGTCAGAGGGATACAGTAAACCTGTAGTGAAGCATCGGAATCTATAACTAGTGTCACGGGAATGGTTCGCAACATAGTCAGTAAGAAGAGTCAGTCTTCTTGTACTTAAGTCGGCATTGTGCCTTTTCTATTTCATTCCGATGCAATATCTGTGTTGCATCGTCAATAAGAAGGTCCAAGGGATACAGTAAACCTGAAGTGAATCATCGTAATTTATAACTAGTGTCACAGGAATGGTTCAAAACATAGTCAGTACGAAGAGTCAGTCTTCTTGTACTTAAGTCGGCATTGTGCCTTTTGTATTTAATTCCGATGCATTTACTGTGTTTCACCGTCAATAAGAAGGACAGAGGAATACAGTAAACCTGAAGGGAAGCCTCGGAATCTATAGCTAGTGTCACAGGAATGGGTCTAAACATAGTCAGTACGAAGAGTCAGTCTTCTTGTACTTAAGTCGGCATTGTGCCTTTTGTATTTAATTCCGATGCATTTACTGTGTTTCACCGTCAATAAGAAGGACAGAGGAATACAGTAAACCTGAAGGGAAGCCTCGGAATCTATAGCTAGTGTCACAGGAATGGTTCTAAACATAGACAGTAAGAAGGGTCAGTCTTCTTGTACTTAAGTCGGCATTTTGCCTTTTGTATTTAATTGCGATGCAATTTCTGTGTTTCATCGTCAATAAGAAGGTCAGAGGGAAACAGTAAACCTGAAGTGAAGCATCGGAATCTATAACTAGTGTCACAGGAATGGTTGAAAACAGTCAGTAAGAAGAGTCAACCTTCTTGTACTTAAGTCGGCATTGTGCCTTTTGTATTTAATTATGATGCATTTTCTGTGTTTCATCGTCAATAAGAAGGTCCAAGGGATAGAGTAAACCCGAAGTAAAGCATCGGAATCTATAACTAACGTCACAGTAATCGTTCAAACATAGACAGTAGGAAGAATCAGTCTTCTTGTACTTAAGTCGGCATTGTGCCTTTTGTATTTAGTTCCGATGCAATTTCTGTGTTTCATCGTCAATAAGAAGGTCCTAGGGATAGAGTAAACCTGAAGTGAAGCATCGGAATCTATAACTAGTGTCACAGGAATGGTTCAAAACATAGTCAGTAAGATGAGTCAGTCTTCTTGTACTTACGTCGGCATTGTGCCTTTTCTATTTAATTCCAATGCAATTTCTGTATTTCGTCGCCAATAAGAGAGTCCAAAGGATATAGTAAACCTGAAGTGAAGCATCGTAATCCATAACTAATGTCACAGGAATCGTTCAAACATAGACAGTAGGAAGAATCAGTCTTCTTGTACTTAAGTCGGCATTGTGCCTTTTCTATTTAATTCCGATGCAATTTCTGTGTTCTTCGTCAATAAGAAGGTCCAAGGGAAACAGTAAACCTAAAGTGAAGCATCGGAATCTATAACTAGTGTCACAGGAATGGTTCAAAACATAGGCAGTAAGAAGAGTCAGTCTTCTTGCACTTAAGTCGGCAATGTAACTGTTCTACTGAATTCCAATGCAATATCTGTATTTCGTCGCCAATAAGAAGGTCCAAGGGATATATAAACCTGAAGTGAAGCATCGGAATCTATAACTAATGTCACAGGAATCGTTCAAACATAGACAGTAGGAAGAGTCAGTCTTCTTGTACTTAAGTCGGCATTTTGCCTTTTGTATTTGATTCCGATGCAATATCTGTGTTTCACTGACAATAAGAAGGTGCAAGCGATACAGTGAACCTGAAGTGAAGCATCGGAATCTATAACTAGTGTCACAGGAATGGTTCAAAACATAGTCAGTAAGAAGAGTCAGTCTTCTTGTGCTTAAGTCGGCATAGTGCCTTTTCTATTTAATTCCAATGCAATATCTGTGTTTCATCGTCAATAAGAAGGTCAGAGGGATACAGTAAACCTGATGCGAGGCATCGGAATCTATAACTAGTGTCACAGGAATGGTTCCAAGTATAGTCAGTAAGAAGAGTCAGTCTTCCTGTACGTAAGTCGGCATTGTGCCTCTTGTATTTCATTCCGATGCAATTTCTGTACTTCGTCGCCAATAAGAAGGTCCAAGGGATACAGTAAACCTGAAGTGAAGCATCGGAATCTGTAACTAATGTCACAGGAATGGTTCAAAACATAGACAGTAGGAAGAGACAGTCTTCATGTTTTTAAGTCGGCATTGTGCCTTTTCTATTTAATTCCGATGCAATATCTGTGTTTCATCGTCAATAAAAAGGTCCAAGGGATACAGTAAACCTGAAGTGAAGCTTCGGAATCTATAACTAAAGTCACAGGAATTGTTCAAATCATAGACAGTAGGAAGAGTCAGTCTTCTTGTACTTATGTCGGCATTGTACTTTTTCTATTTAATTCCGATGCAATTTCTGTGTTTCATCGTCAATAAGAACGTCCAAGGGATACAGTAAACCTGAAGTGAAGCATCGGAATCTGTTACTTGTGTCACAGGAATGGTTCAAAACATAGACAGTAGGAAGAGTCAGTCTTCTTATACATAAGTCGGCATTGTGCCTCTTGTATTTAATTCCGATGCAATATCTGTGTTTCATCGTCAATAAGAAGGTCCAAGGGATACAGTAAACCTGAAGTGAAGCTTCGGAATCTGTAACTAGCGTCACAGGAATGGTTTAAAGCATAGTCAGTAAGAGGAGTCAGTCTTCTTCTACTTAAGTCGGCATTGTGCGTTTGTATTTAATTCCGATGCTATTTCTGTGTTTCATGGTCAATAAGAAGGTCAGAGGGATACAGTAACCCTGAAGTGAAGCATCCGAATCTATAACTAGTGTCACAGGAATGGTTCAAAACATAGACAGTAAGATGGGTCAGTCTTCTTGTACTTAAGTCGGCATTGTGCCTTTTGTATTTAATTCCGATGCAATTTCTGTGTTTCATCGTGAATTAGAAGGTCCAAGGGATACAGTAAACCTGAAGTGAAGCATCGGAATCTATAACTAAAGTCACAGGAATTGTTCAAATCATAGACAGTAGGAAGAGTCAGTCTTCTTGTACTTATGTCGGCATTGTGCTTTCTGTAGTTAATTCCGATGCAATTTCTGTGTTTCATCGTCAATAAGAAGGTCCAAGGGATACAGTAAACATGAAGTGAAGCATCGGAATCTATAACTAGTGACACAGGAATGGTTCAAAACATAGACAGTAGGAAGAGTCAGTCTTCTTGTACTTAAGTCGGCATTGTACCTTTTCTATTTAATTCCGATGCAATTTCGGTGTTTCATCGTCAACAACAATGTCAGAGGGATACAGTAGCCCTGAAGTGAAGCATCGGAATCTGTAACTAGCGTCACAGGAATGGTTCAAAACATAGACAGAAAGAAGAGTCAGTCTTCTGGTACTTAAGTCGGCATTGTGCCTTTTCTATTTAATTCCGACGCAATTTCTGTGTTTCATCGTCAATAAGAAGGTCCAAGGGATACAGTAAACCTGTAGTGAAGCATCGGAATATATAACTAGTGTCACAGGACAGGTTCAAAACATAGACTGTAAGAAGAGTCAGTCTTCTTGTTCTTAAGTCGGCATTGTGCCTTTTCTATTTAATTCCGATACAATTTCTGTGTTTCATCGTCAATAAGAAGGTCAGAGGGATACAGTAAACCTGATGTGAGGCATCGGAATCTATAACTAGTGTCACAGGAATGGTTCAAAACAGTCAGTATGAAGAGTCTGTCTTCTTGTACTTAAGTCGGCATTGTCCCTTTTGTATTTCATTCCGATGCAATTTCTGTACTTCGTCGCCAATAAGAAGATCCAAAGGATACAGTAAACCAGAAGTGAAGCATCGGAATCTATAACTAGTGTCACAGGAATTGTTCAAAGCAGTCAGTAAGAAGAGTCAGTCTTCGTGTACTTAAGTCAGCATTGTGCCTTTTGTATTTAATTCCGAAGCTATTTCTGCATTTCGTCGCCAATTAGAAGGTCCAAAGGATACAGTAAACCTGAAGTGAATCATCGTAATTTATAACTAGTGTCACAGGAATGGTTCAAAACATAGTCAGTACGAAGAGTCAGTCTTCTTGTACTTAAGTCGGCATTGTGCATTTTGTATTTAATTCCGATGCAATTTCTGTATTTCATCGTCAAAAAGAAGGTCAGAAGGATACATTGAACCTGAAGTGAAGCATCGGAATCTATAACAAGTGTCACAGGAATTGTTCAAAGCAGTCAGTAAGAAGAGTCAGTCTTCGTGTACTTAAGTCAGCATTGTGCCTTTTGTATTTAATTCCGCAGCTATTTCTGCATTTCGTCGCCAATTAGAAGGTCCAAAGGATACAGTAAACCTGAAGTGAAGCATCGGAATCAATAACTAATGGCACAGGAATCGTTCAAAACATAGACAGTAGGAAGAGTCAGTCTTCTTGTACTTAAGTCGGCATTGTGCCTTTTGTATTTAATTCCGATGCAATTTCTGTGTTTCATCGTCAAAAAGAAGGTCAGAGGGATACAGTAAACCTGAAGTGAAGTATCGGAATCTGTAACTACTGTCACAGGAATGGTTCAAAACATAGACAGTAGGAAGACACAGTCTTCTTGTACTTAAGTCGGCATTGTGCCTTTTGTATTTAATTCCGATGCAATATCTGTGTTTCATCGTCAATAAGTAGGTCCAAGGGATACAGTAAACCTGAAGTGAAGCATCGGAATCTGTAACTAGCGTCACAGGAATGGTTCAAACAAAGTCAGTAAGAAGAGTCAGTCTTCTTGTACTTAAGTCGGCATTGTGCCTTTTGTATTTAATTCCGATGCAATATCTGTGTTTCATCGTCAATAAGTAGGTCCAAGGGATACAGTAAACCTGAAGTGAAGCATCGGAATCTGTAACTAGCGTCACAGGAATGGTTCAAAACATAGACAGAAAGTAGAGTCAGTCTTCTTGTACTTAAGTCGGTATTGTGCCTTTTCTATTTAATTCCGATGCAATTTCTGTGTTTCATCGTCAATAAGAAGGTCCAAGGGATACAGTAAACCTGCAGTGAAGCATCGGAATCTGTAACTAGTGTCACAGGAATGGTTCAAAGACTAGAAAGTAAGAAGAGTCAGTCTTCTTCTACTTAAGTCGGCATTGTGCCTTTTCTCTTTAATTCCGATGCAATTTCAGTGTTTCATCGTCAATAAGAATGTCAGAGCGATACAGTAACCCTGAAGTGAAGCATCGGAATCTGTAAGTAGCGTCACAGGAGTGGTTCAAACATAGACAGAAAGAAGAGTCAGTCTTCTTGTACTTAAGTCGGCATTGTGCCTTTTCTATTTAATTCCAATGCAATATCTGTGTTTCATCGTCAATAAGAAGGTCCAAGGGATACAGTAAACCTGAAGTGAAGCATCGGAATCTATAACTAGTGTCACAGGAATGGTTCAAAACATAGTCAGTAAGAAGAGTCAGTCTTCTTGTACTTAAGTCGGCATTGTGCTTTTTCTATTTAATTCCGATGCAATATCTGTGTTTCATCGTCAATAAGAAGGTCAGAGGGATACAGTAAACCTGAAGTGAGGCATCGGAATCTATAACTAGTGTCACAGGAATGGTTCCAAACATAGTCAGTAAGAAGAGTCAGTCTTCTTGCACTTATGTCGGCATTGTGTCTTTTCTATTTAATTCCGATGCAATATCTGTGTTTCATCGTCAATAAGTAGGTCCAAGGGATACAGTAAACCTGAAGGGAAGCATCGGAATCTGTAACTAGTTTCACAGGAATGGTTCAAATCATAGTCAGTAAGAAGAGTCAGTCTTCTTGTACTTAAGTCGGCATTGTGCCTTTTCTATTTAATTCCGATGCAAGTTCTGTGTTTCATCGTCAATAAGAACGTCCAAGGGATACAGTAAATCTGAAGTGAAGCATCGGAATCTATAACTAGTGTCACAGGAATGGTTCAAAACATAGACAGTAGGAAGAGTCTGTCTTCTAGTACTTCAGTCGGCATTGTGCCTTTTCTATTTAATTCCGATGCAATTTCAGTGTTTCATCGTCAATAAGAATGTCAGAGAGATAGAGGAACCCTGAAGTGAAGCATCGGAATCTGTAACTAGCGTCACAGGAATGGTTCAAAACATAGACAGAAAGAAGAGTCAGTCTTCTTGTACTTAAGTCGGCATTGTGCCTTTCTATTTAATTCCGATGCAATTACTGTGTTTCATCGTCAATATGAAGGTCCAAGGGATACAGTAAACCTGCAGTGAAGCATCGGAATCTGTAACTAGTGTCACAGGAATGGTTCAAAACATAGACAGTAAGAAGAGTCAGTCTTCTTGTACTTATGTCGGCATTGTGCCTTTTCTATTTAATTCCGATGCAATTTCTGTGTTTCATCGTCAATAAGAAGGTCAGAGGGATACACAAAACCTGAAGTGAAGCATCGGAATCTATAACTAGTGTCTCAGGAATGGTTCAAAACATAGTCAGTACCAAGAGTCAGTCTTCTTGTACTTAAGTCGGCATTGTGCATTTTGTATTTAATTCCGGTGCAATTTATGTATTTCATCGTCAAAACGAAGGTCAGAGAGATACAGTAAACCTGAAGTGAAGCACCGGAATCTATAACAAGTGTCACGGGAATGGTTCAAAACAGTCAGTAAGAAGAGTCAGCCTTCTTGTAGTTAAGTCGGCATTGTGAATTTTGTATTTAATTCCGAAGCTATTTCTGCATTTCGTCGCGAATTAGAATGTCCAAGGGATACAGTAAACCTGAAGTGAAGCATTGGAATCAATACCTAATGTCACAGGAATCGTTCAAACCATAGACGGTAGGAAGAGTCAGTCTTCTTGTACTTAAGTCGGCATTGTGCCTTTTCTATTTATTCCGATGCAATTTCAGTGTTTCATCGTCAATAAGAATGTCAGAGGGATACAGTATCCCTGAAGTGAAGCATCGGAAACTGTAACTAGCGTCACAGGAATGGTTCAAACATAGACAGAAAGAAGAGTCAGTCTTCTTGTACTTAAGTCGGCATTGTGCCTTTTAAATTTATTTCCGATGCAATTTCTGTGTTTCATCGTCAAAACGAAGGTCAGAGGGATACAGTAAACCTGAAGTGATGCATCGGAATCTGTAACTAGTGTCACAGGAATGGTTCAAAACATAGACAGTAGGAAGAGTCAGTCTTCATGTACTTATGTCGGCATTGTGCCTTTTCAATTTAATTCCGATGCAATATCTGTGTTTCATCGTCAATAAGAAGGTCCAAGGGATACAGTAAACATGAAGTGAAGCATCGGAATCTGTAACTAGCGTCACAGGAATGGTCCAAAACATAGACAGTAGGAAGAGTCAGTCTTCTTATACTTAAGTCGGCAATGTGCCTTTCGTATTTAATTCCGGTGCAATATCTGTGTTTCATCGTCAATAAGAAGGTCCAATTGATACAGTAAACCTGAAGTGAAGCTTCGGAATCTGTAACTAGCGTCACAGGAATGGTTTAAAGCATAGTCAGTAAGAGGAGTCAGTCTTCTTCTACTTAAGTCGGCATTGTGCGTTTGTATTTAATTCCGATGCTATTTCTGTGTTTCATGGTCAATAAGAAGGTCAGAGGGATACAGTAACCCTGAAGTGAAGCATCGGAATCTATAACTAAAGTCACAGGAATTGTTCAAATCATAGACATTAGAAAGAGTCAGTCTTCTTGTACTTATGTCGGCATTGTGCAGTCTGTAGTTAATTCCGATGCAATTTCTGTGTTTCATCGTCAATAAGAAGGTCCAAGGGATACAGTAAACATGAAGTGTAGCATCGGAATCTATAACTAGTGACACAGGAATGGTTCAAAACATAGACAGTAGGAAGAGTCAGTCTTCTTGTACTTAAGTCGGCATTGTACCTTTTCTATTTAATCCCGATGCAATTTCGGTGTTTCATCGTCAACAAGAATGTCAGAGGGATACAGTAGCCCTGAAGTGAAGCATCGGAATCTGTAACTAGCGTCACAGGAATGGTTCAAAACATAGACAGAAAGAAGAGTCAGTATTCTGGTACTTAAGTCGGCATTGTGCCTTTTCTATTTAATTCCGATGCAATTTCTGTGTTTCATCGTCAATAAGAAGGTCCAAGGGATACAGTAAACCTGAAGTGAAGCATCGGAATATATAACTAGTGTCACAGGACAGGTTCAAAACATAGACAGTAAGAAGAGTCAGTCTTCTTGTACTTAAGTCGGCATTGTGCCTTTTCTATTTAATTCCGATACAATTTCTGTGTTTCATCGTCAATAAGAAAGTCAGAGGGATACAGTAAACCTGAAGTGAAGCATCGGAATCAATAACTAGTGTCACAGGAATGGTTCAAAGCATAGTCAGTAAGAAGAGTCAGTCTTTTGTACTTAAGTCGGCATTGTGCCTTTTCTATTTAATTCCGATGCAATATCTGTGTTTCATCGTCAATAAGAAGGTCAGAGGGATACAGTAAACCTGATGTGAGGCATCGTAATCTATAACTAGTGTCACAGAAATGGTTCCAAACATAGTCAGTAAGAAGAGTCAGTCTTCTTGTACTTAAGTCGGCATTGTGCCTTTTCTATTTAATACCGATGCAATTTCTGTGTTTCATCGTCAATAAGATGGTCCAAGGGATACAGTAAACCTGAAGTGAATCATCGTAATCTATAACTAGTGTCACAGGAATGGTTCAAAACATAGTCAGTACGAAGAGTCAGTCTTCTTGTACTTAAGTCGGCATTGTGCATTTTGTATTTAATTCCGATGCAATTACTGTATTTCATCGTCAAAAAGAAGGTCAGAAGGATACATTAAACCTGAAGTGAAGCATCGGAATCTATAACAAGTGTCACAGGAATTGTTCAAAACAGTCAGTAAGAAGAGTCAGTCTTCGTGTACTTAAGTCAGCATTGTGCCTTTTGTATTTAATTCCGAAGCTATTTCTGCATTTCGTCGCCAATTAGAAGGTCCAAAGGATACAGTAAACCTGAAGTGAAGCATCGGAATCAATAACTAATGGCACAGGAATCGTTCAAAGCATAGACAGTAGGAAGAGTCAGTCTTCTTGTACTTAAGTCGGCATTGTGCCTTTTGTATTTAATTCCGATGCACTTTCTGTGTTTCATCGTCAAAACGAAGGTCAGAGGGATACAGTAAACCTGAAGTGAAGTATCGGAATCTGTAACTACTGTCACAGGAATGGTTCAAAACATAGACAGTAGGAAGACACAGTCTTCTTGTACTTAAGTCGGCATTGTGCCTTTTGTATTTAATTCCGATGCAATATCTGTGTTTCATCGTCAATAAGTAGGTCCAAGGGATACAGTAAACCTGAAGTGAAGCATCGGAATCTGTAACTAGCGTCACAGGAATGGTTCAAAACAAAGTCAGTAAGAAGAGTCAGTCTTCTTGTACTTAAGTCGGCATTGTGCCTTTTCTATTTAATTCCGATTCAATTTCTGTGTTTCATCGTCAATAAGAACATCCAAGGGATATAGTAAATCTGAAGTGAAGCATCGGAATCCTTAACTAGTGTCACAGGAATGGTTCAAAACATAGACAGTAGGAAGAGTAAGTCTTCTTGTAGTTCAATCGGCATTGTCCCTTTTCTTTTTAATTCCGACGCCATTTCAGTGTTTCATCGTTAATAAGAATGTCAGAGGGATACAGTAACCCTGAAGTGAAGCATCGGAATCTGTAACTAGCGTCACAGGAATGGTTCAAAACATAGACAGAAAGAAGAGTCAGTCTTCTTGTACTTAAGTCGGTATTGTGCCTTTTCTATTTAATTCCGATGCAATATCTGTGTTCCATCGTCAATAAGAAGGTCCAAGGGATACAGTAAACCTGCAGTGAAGCATCGGAATCTGTAACGAGTGTCACAGGAATGGTTCAAAACATAGAAAGTAAGAAGAGTCAGTCTTCTTGTACTTAAGTCGGCATTGTGCCTTTTCTATTTAATTTCAATGCAATATCTGTGTTTCATCGTCAATAAGAAGGTCCAAGGGATACAGTAAACCTGAAGTGAAGCATCGGAATCTATAACTAGTGTCACAGGAATGGTTCAAAATATAGTCAGTAAGAAGAGTCAGTCTTCTTGTACTTAAGTCGGCATTGTGCCTTTTCTATTTAATTCCGATGCAATATCTGTGTTTCATCGTCAATAAGAAGGTCAGAGGGATACAGTAAACCTGAAGTGAGGCATCGGAATCTACAACTAGTGTCACAGGAATGGTTCCAAACATAGTCAGTAAGAAGAGTCAGTCTTCTTGCACTTATGTCGGCATTGTGCCTTTTCTATTTAATTCCGATGCAATATCTGTGTTTCATCGTCAATAAGTAGGTCCAAGGGATACAGTAAACCTGAACGGAAGCATCGGAATCTGTAACTAGCGTCACAGGAATGGTTCAAAACATAGTCAGTAAGAAGAGTCAGTCTTCTTGTACTTAAGTCGGCATTGTGCCTTTTCTATTTAATTCCGATGCAAGTTCTGTGATTCATCGTCAATAAGAACGTCCAAGGGATACAGTAAATCTGAAGTGAAGCATCGGAATCTATAACTAGTGTCACAGGAATGGTTCAAAACATAGACAGTAGGATGAGTCAGTCTTCTTGTACTTCAGTCGGCATTGTGCCTTTTCTATTTAATTCCGATGCAATTTCAGTGTTTCATCGTCAATAAGAATGTCAGAGAGATACAGGAACCCTGAGGTGAAGCATCGGAATCTGTAACTAGCGTCACAGGAATGGTTCAAAACATAGACAGAAAGAAGAGTCAGTCTTCTTGTACTTAAGTCGGCATTGTGCCTTTCTATTTAATTCGATGCAATTTCTGTGTTTCATCGTCAATATGAAGGTCCAAGGGATACAGTAAACCTGCAGTGAAGCATCTGAATCTGTAACTAGTGTCACAGGAATGGTTCAAAACATAGACAGTAATAAGAGTCAGTCTTCTTGTACTTAAGTCGGCATTGTGCCTTTTCTATTTAATTCCGATGCAATTTCTGTGTTTCATCGTCAATAAGAAGGTCAGAGGGATACACAAAACCTGAAGTGCAGCATCGGAATCTGTAACTAGTGTCACAGGAATGGTTCAAAACATTTTCAGTACGAAGAGTCAGTCATCTTGTACTTAAGTCGGCATTGTGCATTTTGTATTTAATTCCGATGCAATTTCTGTATTTCATCGTCAAAAAGAAGGTCAGAAGGATACATTAAACCTGAAGTGAAGCATCGGAATCTATAACAAGTGTCACAGGAATTGTTCAAAGCAGTCAGTAAGAAGAGGCAGTCTTCGTGTACTTAAGTCAGCATTGTGCCTTTTGTATTTAATTCCGAAGCTATTTCTGCATTTCGTCGCCAATTAGAAGGTCCAAAGGATACAGTAAACCTGAAGTGAAGCATCGGAATCAATAACTAATGGCACAGGAATCGTTCAAAACATAGACAGTAGGAAGAGTCAGTCTTCTTGTACTTAAGTCGGCATTGTACCTTTTGTATTTAATTCCGATGCAATATCTGTGTTTCATCGTCAAAAAGAAGGTCAGAGGGATACAGTAAACCTGAAGTGAAGTATCGGAATCTGTAACTACTGTCACAGGAATGGTTCAAAACATAGACAGTAGGAAGACACAGTCTTCTTGTACTTAAGTCGGCATTGTGCCTTTTGTATTTAATTCCGATGCAATATCTGTGTTTCATCGTCAATAAGTAGGTCCAAGGGATACAGTAAACCTGAAGTGAAGCATCGGAATCTGTAACTAGCGTCACAGGAATGGTTCAAAGCAAAGTCAGTAAGAAGAGTCAGTCTTCTTGTACTTAAGTCGGCTTTGTGCCTTTTCTATTTAATTCCGATGCAAGTTCTGTGTTTCATCGTCAATAAGAAGGTCCAAGGGATACAGTAAACCCGAAGTGAAGCATCGGAATCTGTAACTAGCGTCACAGGAATGGTCCAAAACATAGACAGTAGGAAGAGTCAGTCTTCTTATACTTAAGTCGGCAATGTGCCTTTCGTATTTAATTCCGGTGCAATATCTGTGTTTCATCGTCAATAAGAGGGTCCAAGGGATACAGTAAACCTGAAGTGAAGCTTCGGAATCTGTAACTAGCGTCACAGGAATGGTTTAAAGCATAGTCAGTAAGAGGAGTCAGTCTTCTTCTACTTAAGTCGGCATTGTGCGTTTGTATTTAATTCCGATGCTATTTCTGTGTTTCATGGTCAATAAGAAGGTCAGAGGGATACAGTAACCCTGAAGTGAAGCATCGGAATCTATAACTAAAGTCACAGGAATTGTTCAAATCATATACAGTAGAAAGAGTCAGTCTTCTTGTACTTATGTCGGCATTGTGCTTCCTGTAGTTAATTCCGATGCAATTTCTGTGTTTCATCGTCAATAAGAAGGTCCAAGGGATACAGTAAACATGAAGTGTAGCATCGGAATCTATAACTAGTGACACAGGAATGGTTCAAAACATAGACAGTAGGAAGAGTCAGTCTTCTTGTACTTAAGTCGGCATTGTACCTTTTCTATTTAATCCCGATGCAATTTCGGTGTTTCATCGTCAACAAGAATGTCAGAGGGATACAGTAGCCCTGAAGTGAAGCATCGGAATCTGTAACTAGCGTCACAGGAATGGTTCAAAACATAGACAGAAAGAAGAGTCAGTATTCTGGTACTTAAGTCGGCATTGTGCCTTTTCTATTTAATTCCGATGCAATTTCTGTGTTTCATCGTCAATAAGAAGGTCCAAGGGATACAGTAAACCTGAAGTGAAGCATCGGAATATATAACTAGTGTCACAGGACAGGTTCAAAACATAGACAGTAAGAAGAGTCAGTCTTCTTGTACTTAAGTCGGCATTGTGCCTTTTCTATTTAATTCCGATACAATTTCTGTGTTTCATCGTCAATAAGAAAGTCAGAGGGATACAGTAAACCTGAAGTGAAGCATCGGAATCAATAACTAGTGTCACAGGAATGGTTCAAAGCATAGTCAGTAAGAAGAGTCAGTCTTCTTGTACTTAAGTCGGCATTGTGCCTTTTCTATTTAATTCCGATGCAATATCTGTGTTTCATCGTCAATAAGAAGGTCAGAGGGATACAGTAAACCTGATGTGAGGCATCGTAATCTATAACTAGTGTCACAGAAATGGTTCCAAACATAGTCAGTAAGAAGAGTCAGTCTTCTTGTACTTAAGTCGGCATTGTGCCTTTTCTATTTAATACCGATGCAATTTCTGTGTTTCATCGTCAATAAGATGGTCCAAGGGATACAGTAAACCTGAAGTGAATCATCGTAATCTATAACTAGTGTCACAGGAATGGTTCAAAACATAGTCAGTACGAAGAGTCAGTCTTCTTGTACTTAAGTCGGCATTGTGCATTTTGTATTTAATTCCGATGCAATTTCTGTATTTCATCGTCAAAAAGAAGGTCAGAAGGATACATTAAACCTGAAGTGAAGCATCGGAATCTATAACAAGTGTCACAGGAATTGTTCAAAGCAGTCAGTAAGAAGAGTCAGTCTTCGTGTACTTAAGTCAGCATTGTGCCTTTTGTATTTAATTCCGAAGCTATTTCTGCATTTCGTCGCCAATTAGAAGGTCCAAAGGATAGAGTAAACCTGAAGTGAAGCATCGGAATCAATAACTATTGGCACAGGAATCGTTCAAAACATAGACAGTAGGAAGAGTCAGTCTTCTTGTACTTAAGTCGGCATTGTGCCTTTTGTATTTAATTCCGATGCAATTTCTGTGTTTCATCGTCAAAAAGAAGGTCCGAGGGATACAGTAAACCTGAAGTGAAGTATCGGAATCTGTAACTACTGTCACAGGAATGGTTCAAAACATAGACGGTAGGAAGACACAGTCTTCTTGTACTTAAGTCGGCATTGTGCCTTTTGTATTTAATTCCGATGCAATATCTGTGTTTCATCGTCAATAAGTAGGTCCAAGGGATACAGTAAACCTGAAGTGAAGCATCGGAATCTGTAACTAGCGTCACAGGAATGGTTCAAAACAAAGTCAGTAAGAAGAGTCAGTCTTCTTGTACTTAAGTCGGCATTGTGCCTTTTCCATTTAATTCCGATTCAATTTCTGTGTTTCATCGTCAATAAGAACATCCAAGGGATACAGTAAATCTGAAGTGAAGCATCGGAATCCTTAACTAGTGTCACAGGAATGGTTCAAAACATAGACAGTAGGAAGAGTAAGTCTTCTTGTAGTTCAATCGGCACTGTCCCTTTTCTTTTTAATTCCGTCGCCATTTCAGTGTTTCATCGTTAATAAGAATGTCAGAGGGATACAGTAACCCTGAAGTGAAGCATCGGAATCTGTAACTAGCGTCACAGGAATGGTTCAAAACATAGACAGAAAGAAGAGTCAGTCTTCTTGTACTTAAGTCGGTATTGTGCCTTTTCTATTTAATTCCGATGCAATTTCTGTGTTCCATCGTCAATAAGAAGGTCCAAGGGATACAGTAAACCTGCAGTGAAGCATCGGAATCTGTAACGAGTGTCACAGGAATGGTTCAAAACATAGAATGTAAGAAGAGTCAGTCTTCTTGTACTTACGTCGGCATTGTGCCTTTTCTATTTAATTCCAATGCAATATCTGTGTTTCATCGTCAATAAGAAGGTCCAAGGAATACAGTAAACCTGAAGTGAAGCATCGGAATCTATAACTAGTGTCACAGGAATGGTTCAAAACATAGTCAGTAAGAAGAGTCAGTCTTCTTGTACTTAAGTCGGCATTGTGCCTTTTCTATTTAATTCCGATGCAATATCTGTGTTTCATCGTCAATAAGAAGGTCAGAGGGATACAGTAAACCTGAAGTGAGGCATCGGAATCTATAACTAGTGTCACAGGAATGGTTCCAAACATAGTCAGTAAGAAGAGTCAGTCTTCTTGCACTTATGTCGGCATTGTGCCTTTTCTATTTAATTCCGATGCAATATCTGTGTTTCATCGTCAATAAGTAGGTCCAAGGGATACAGTAAACCTGAACGGAAGCATCGGAATCTGTAACTAGCGTCACAGGAATGGTTCAAACATAGTCAGTAAGAAGAGTCAGTCTTCTTGTACTTAAGTCGGCATTGTGCCTTTTCTATTTAATTCCGATGCAAGTTCTGTGTTTCATCGTCAATAAGAACGTCCAAGGGATACAGTAAATCTGAAGTGAAGCATCGGAATCTATAACTAGTGTCACAGGAATGGTTCAAAACATAGACAGTAGGATGAGTCAGTCTTCTTGTACTTCAGTCGGCATTGTGCCTTTTCTATTTAATTCCGATGCAAATTCAGTGTTCCATCGTCAATAAGAATGTCAGAGAGATACAGGAACCCTGAAGTGAAGCATCGGAATCTGTAACTAGCGTCACAGGAATGGTTCAAAACATAGACAGAAAGAAGAGTCAGTCTTCTTGTACTTAAGTCGGCATTGTGCCTTTCTATTTAATTCGATGCAATTTCTGTGTTTCATCGTCAATATGAAGGTCCAAGGGATACAGTAAACCTGCAGTGAAGCATCGGAATCTGTAACTAGTGTCACAGGAATGGTTCAAAACATAGACAGTAATAAGAGTCAGTCTTCTTGTACTTAAGTCGGCATTGTGCCTTTTCTATTTAATTCCGATGCAATTTCTGTGTTTCATCGTCAATAAGAAGGTCAGAGGGATACACAAAACCTGAAGTGAAGCATCGGAATCTGTAACTAGTGTCACAGGAATGGTTCAAAACATAGTCAGTACGAAGAGTCAGTCATCTTGTACTTAAGTCGGCATTGTGCATTTTGTATTTAATTCCGATGCAATTTCTGTATTTCATCGTCAAAAAGAAGGTCAGAAGGATACATTAAACCTGAAGTGAAGCATCGGAATCTATAACAAGTGTCACAGGAATTGTTCAAAGCAGTCAGTAAGAAGAGTCAGTCTTCGTGTACTTAAGTCAGCATTGTGCCTTTTGTATTTAATTCCGAAGCTATTTCTGCATTTCGTCGCCAATTAGAAGGTCCAAAGGATACAGTAAACCTGAAGTGAAGCATCGGAATCAATAACTAATGGCACAGGAATCGTTCAAAACATAGACAGTAGGAAGAGTCAGTCTTCTTGTACTTAAGTCGGCATTGTACCTTTTGTATTTAATTCCGATGCAATTTCTGTGTTTCATCGTCAAAAAGAAGGTCAGAGGGATACAGTAAACCTGAAGTGAAGTATCGGAATCTGTAACTACTGTCACAGGAATGGTTCAAAACATAGACAGTAGGAAGACACAGTCTTCTTGTACTTAAGTCGGCATTGTGCCTTTTGTATTTAATTCCGATGCAATATCTGTGTTTCATCGTCAATAAGTAGGTCCAAGGGATACAGTAAACCTGAAGTGAAGCATCGGAATCTGTAACTAGCGTCACAGGAATGGTTCAAAGCAAAGTCAGTAAGAAGAGTCAGTCTTCTTGTACTTAAGTCGGCATTGTGCCTTTTCTATTTAATTCCGATTCAATTTCTGTGTTTCATCGTCAATAAGAGCATCCAAGGGATACAGTAAATCTGAAGTGAAGCATCGAAATCCTTAACTAGTGTCACAGGAATGGTTCAAAACATAGACAGTAGGAAGAGTCAGTCTTCTTGTAGTTCAATCGGCATTGTGCCTTTTCTTTTTAATTCCGATGCAATTTCAGTGTTTCATCGTTAATAAGAATGTCAGAGGGATACAGTAACCCTCAAGTGAAGCATCGGAATCTGTAACTAGCGTCACAGGAATGGTTCAAAACATAGACAGAAAGTAGAGTCAGTCTTCTTGCACTTAAGTCGGTATTGTGCTTTTTCTATTTAATTCCGATGCAATTTCTGTGTTTCATCGTCAATAAGAAGGTCCAAGGGATACAGTAAACCTGCAGTGAAGCATCGGAATCTGTAACGAGTGTCACAGGAATGGTTCAAAACATAGAAAGTAAGAAGAGTCAGTCTTCTTGTACTTAAGTCGGCATTGTGCCTTTTCTCTTTAATTCCGATGCAATTTCAGTGTTTCATCGTCAATAAGAATGTCAGAGGGATACAGTAACCCTGAAGTGAAGCATCGGAATCTGTAACTAGCGTCACAGGAGTGGTTCAAACATAGACAGAAAGAGGAGTCAGTCTTCTTGTACTTAAGTCGGCATTGTGCCTTTTTTATTTATTTCCAATGCAATATCTGTGTTTCATCGTCAATAAGAAGGTCCAAGGGATACAGTAAACCTGAAGTAAAGCATCGGAATCTATAACTAGTGTCACAGGAATGGTTGCAAACATAGTCAGTAAGAAGAGTCAGTCTTCTTGTACTTAAGTCGGCATTGTGCCTTTTCTATTTAATTCCGATGCAATATCTGTGTTTCATCGTCAATAAGAAGGTCAGAGGGATACAGTAAACCTGAAGTGAGGCATCGGAATCTATAACTAGTGTCACAGGAATGGTTCCAAACATAGTCAGTAAGAAGAATCAGTCTTCTTGCACTTATGTCGGCATTGTGCCTTTTCTATTTAATTCCGATGCAATATCTGTGTTTCATCGTCAATAAGTAGGTCCACTGGATACAGTAAACCTGAAGGGAAGCATCGGAATCTGTAACTAGCGTCACAGGAATGGTTCAAAACATAGTCAGTAAGAAGAGTCAGTCTTCTTGTACTTAAGTCGGCATTGTGCCTTTTCTATTTAATTACGATGCAAGTTCTGTGTTTCATCGTCAATAAGAACGTCCAAGGGATACAGTAAATCTGAAGTGAAGCATCGGAATCTATAACTAGTGTCACTGGAATGGTTCAAAACATGGACAGTAGGAAGAGTCAGTCTTCTTGTACTTCAGTCGGCATTGTGCCTCTTCTATTTAATTCCGATGCAATTTCAGTGTTTCATCGTCAATAAGAATGTCAGAGAGCTACAGGAACCCTGAAGTGAAGCATCGGAATCTGTAACTAGCGTCACAGGTATGGTTCAAAACATAGACAGAAAGAAGTGTCAGTCTTCTTGTACATAAGTCGACATTGTGCCTTTCTATTTAATTCGATGCAATTTCTGTGTTTCATCGTCAATATGAAGGTCCAAGGGATACAGTAAACCTGCAGTGAAGCATCGGAATCTGTAACTAGTGTCACAGGAATGGTTCAAACATAGACAGTAAGAAGAGTCAGTCTTCTTGTACTTAAGTCGGCATTGTGCCTTTTCTATTTAATTCCGATGCAATTTCTGTGTTTCATCGTCAATAAGAAGGTCAGAGGGATACACAAAACCTGAAGTGAAGCATCGGAATCTATAACTAGTGTCACAGGCATGGTTCAAAACATAGTCAGTAAGTAGAGTCAGTCTTCTTGCACTTAAGTCGGCATTGTGCCTTTTCTATTTAGTTCCGATGCAATATCTGTGTTTCATCGTCAATACGAAGGTCAGAGGGATACAGTAAACCTGAAGTGAGGCATCGGAATCTATAACTAGTGTCACAGGAATGGTCCAAACATAGTCAGTAGGAAGAGTCAGTCATGTTGTACTTAAGTGGCATTGTGACTTTTCTATTTAATTCCGATGCAATTTCTGTGTTTCATCGTCAATAAGAAGGTCCAAGGGATACAGTAAACCTGAAGTGAATCATCGTAATCTATAACTAGTGTCACAGGAATGGTCCAAAACATAGTCAGTACGAAGAGTCAGTCTTCTTGTACTTAATTCGGCATTGTGCATTTTGTATTTAATTCCGGTGCAATTTATGTATTTCATCGTCAAAACGAAGGTCAGAGAGATACAGTAAACCTAAAGTGAAGCGCCGGAATCTATAACAAGTGTCACGGGAATGGTTCAAAACAGTCAGTAAGAAGAGTCAGCCTTCTTGTACTTAAGTCGGCATTGTGCCTTTTGTATTTAATTCCGAAGCTATTTCTGCATTTCGTCGCGAATTAGAATGTCCAAAGGATACAGTAAACCTGAAGTGAAGCATTGGAATCAATACCTAAAGTCACAGTAATCGTTCAAACCATAGACAGTAGGAAGAGTCAGTCTTCTTGTACTTAAGTCGGCATTGTGCCTTTTCTATTTAATTCCGATGCAATTTCTGTGTTTCATCGTCAATAAGAAGGTCCAGGGGATACAGTAAACCTGAAGTGAAGCATCGGAATCTATAACTAGTGGCACAGGAATGGTTCAAACATAGACAGTAAGAAGAGTCAGTCTTCTTGTACTTAAGTCGGCATTGTGCCTTTTCTATTTAATTCCGAAGCAATTTCTATGTTTCATCGTCAATAAGAAGGTCAGAGGGATAGAGTAAACCTGAAGTGAAGCATCGGAATCTATAACTAGTGTCACAGGAATGGTTCAAAACATAGTCAGTAAGAAGAGTCAGTCTTCTTGTACTTAAGTCGGCATTGTGCCTTTTCTATTTAATTCCGATGCAATAACTGTGTTTCATCGTCAATAAGAAGGTCAGAGGGATTCAGTAAACCTGAAGTGAGGCATCGGAATCTATAACTAGTGTCACAGGAATGGTTCTAAACACAGACAGTAAGAAGGTTCAGTCTTCTTGTACTTAAGTCGGCATTGTGCCTTTTGTATTTAATTCCGATGCAATTTCAGTGCTTCATCGTCAATAAGAAGGTCCAAGGGATACAGTAAACCTGAGGTGAGCATCGGAATCTGTAACTAGCGTCACAGGAATGGTTCAAAACATAGTCAGTAAGAAGAGTCAGTCTTCTTGTACTTAAGTCGGCATTGTGCCTTTTCTATTTAAATGCGATGCAATTTCAGTGTTTCATCGTCAATAAGAACGTCAGAGGGATTCAGTAAACCTGAAGTGAGGCATCGGAATCTATAACTAGTGTCACAGAAATGGTTCCAAACATAGTCAGTAAGAAGAGTCAGACTTCTTGTACTTAAGTCGGCATTGTGCCTTTTCTATTTAATACCGATGCAATTTCTGTGTTTCATCGTCAATAAGATGGTCCAAGGGATACAGTAAACCTGAAGTGAATCATCGTAATCTATAACTAGTGTCACAGGAATGGTTCAAAACATAGTCAGTACGAAGAGTCAGTCTTCTTGTACTTAAGTCGGCATTGTGCATTTTGTATTTAATTCCGATGCAATTTCTGTATTTCATCGTCAAAAAGAAGGTCAGAAGGATACATTAAACCTGAAGTGAAGCATCGGAATCTATAACAAGTGTCACAGGAATTGTTCAAAGCAGTCAGTAAGAAGAGTCAGTCTTCGTGTACTTAAGTCAGCATTGTGCCTTTTGTATTTAATTCCGAAGCTATTTCTGCATTTCGTCGCCAATTAGAAGGTCCAAAGGATACAGTAAACCTGAAGTGAAGCATCGGAATCAATAACTAATGGCACAGGAATCGTTCAAAACATAGACAGTAGGAAGAGTCAGTCTTCTTGTACTTAAGTCGGCATTGTGCCTTTTGTATTTAATTCCGATGCAATTTCTGTGTTTCATCGTCAAAAAGAAGGTCAGAGGGATACAGTAAACCTGAAGTGAAGTATCGGAATCTGTAACTACTGTCACAGGAATGGTTCAAAACATAGACGGTAGGAAGACACAGTCTTCTTGTACTTAAGTCGGCATTGTGCCTTTTGTATTTAATTCCGATGCAATATCTGTGTTTCATCGTCAATAAGTAGGTCCAAGGGATACAGTAAACCTGAAGTGAAGCATCGGAATCTGTAACTAGCGTCACAGGAATGGTTCAAAACAAAGTCAGTAAGAAGAGTCAGTCTTCTTGTACTTAAGTCGGCATTGTGCCTTTTCTATTTAATTCCGATTCATTTTCTGTGTTTCATCGTCAATAAGAACATCCAAGGGATACAGTAAATCTGAAGTGAAGCATCGGAATCCTTAACTAGTGTCACAGGAATGGTTCAAAACATAGACAGTAGGAAGAGTAAGTCTTCTTGTAGTTCAATCGGCATTGTCCCTTTTCTTTTTAATTCCGACGCCATTTCAGTGTTTCATCGTTAATAAGAATGTCAGAGGGATACAGTAACCCTGAAGTGAAGCATCGGAATCTGTAACTAGCGTCACAGGAATGGTTCAAAACATAGACAGAAAGAAGAGTCAGTCTTCTTGTACTTAAGTCGGTATTGTGCCTTTTCTATTTAATTCCGATGCAATTTCTGTGTTCCATCGTCAATAAGAAGGTCCAAGGGATACAGTAAACCTGCAGTGAAGCATCGGAATCTGTAACGAGTGTCACAGGAATGGTTCAAAACATAGAAAGTAAGAAGAGTCAGTCTTCTTGTACTTAAGTCGGCATTGTGCCTTTTCTATTTAATTCCAATGCAATATCTGTGTTTCATCGTCAATAAGAAGGTCCAAGGGATACAGTAAACCTGAAGTGAAGCATCGGAATCTATAACTAGTGTCACAGGAATGGTTCAAAACATAGTCAGTAAGAAGAGTCAGTCTTCTTGTACTTAAGTCGGCATTGTGCCTTTTCTATTTAATTCCGATGCAATATCTGTGTTTCATCGTCAATAAGAAGGTCAGAGGGATACAGTAAACCTGAAGTGAGGCATCGGAATCTATAACTAGTGTCACAGGAATGGTTCCAAACATAGTCAGTAAGAAGAGTCAGTCTTCTTGCACTTATGTCGGCATTGTGCCTTTTCTATTTAATTCCGATGCAATATCTGTGTTTCATCGTCAATAAGTAGGTCCAAGGGATACAGTAAACCTGAACGGAAGCATCGGAATCTGTAACTAGCGTCACAGGAATGGTTCAAAACATAGTCAGTAAGAAGAGTCAGTCTTCTTGTACTTAAGTCGGCATTGTGCCTTTTCTATTTAATTCCGATGCAAGTTCTGTGTTTCATCGTCAATAAGAACGTCCAAGGGATACAGTAAATCTGAAGTGAAGCATCGGAATCTATAACTAGTGTCACAGGAATGGTTCAAAACATAGACAGTAGGATGAGTCAGTCTTCTTGTACTTCAGTCGGCATTGTGCCTTTTCTATTTAATTCCGATGCAATTTCAGTGTTTCATCGTCAATAAGAATGTCAGAGAGATACAGGAACCCTGAAGTGAAGCATCGGAATCTGTAACTAGCGTCACAGGAATGGTTCAAAACATAGACAGAAAGAAGAGTCAGTCTTCTTGTACTTAAGTCGGCATTGTGCCTTTCTATTTAATTCGATGCAATTTCTGTGTTTCATCGTCAATATGAAGGTCCAAGGGATACAGTAAACCTGCAGTGAAGCATCGGAATCTGTAACTAGTGTCACAGGAATGGTTCAAAACATAGACAGTAAGAAGAGTCAGTCTTCTTGTACTTAAGTCGGCATTGTGCCTTTTCTATTTAATTCCGATGCAATTTCTGTGTTTCATCGTCAATAAGAAGGTCAGAGGGATACACAAAACCTGAAGTGAAGCATCGGAATCTGTAACTAGTGTCACAGGAATGGTTCAAAACATAGTCAGTACGAAGAGTCAGTCATCTTGTACTTAAGTCGGCATTGTGCATTTTGTATTTAATTCCGATGCAATTTCTGTATTTCATCGTCAAAAAGAAGGTCAGAAGGATACATTAAACCTGAAGTGAAGCATCGGAATCTATAACAAGTGTCACAGGAATTGTTCAAAGCAGTCAGTAAGAAGAGTCAGTCTTCGTGTACTTAAGTCAGCATTGTGCCTTTTGTATTTAATTCCGAAGCTATTTCTGCATTTCGTCGCCAATTAGAAGGTCCAAAGGATACAGTAAACCTGAAGTGAAGCATCGGAATCAATAACTAATGGCACAGGAATCGTTCAAAACATAGACAGTAGGAAGAGTCAGTCTTCTTGTACTTAAGTCGGCATTGTACATTTTGTATTTCATTCCGATGCAATTTCTGTGTTTCATCGTCAAAAAGAAGGTCAGAGGGATACAGTAAACCTGAAGTGAAGTATCGGAATCTGTAACTACTGTCACAGGAATGGTTCAAAACATAGACAGTAGGAAGACACAGTCTTCTTGTACTTAAGTCGGCATTGTGCCTTTTGTATTTAATTCCGATGCAATATCTGTGTTTCATCGTCAATAAGTAGGTCCAAGGGATACAGTAAACCTGAAGTGAAGCATCGGAATCTGTAACTAGCGTCACAGGAATGGTTCAAAGCAAAGTCAGTAAGAAGAGTCAGTCTTCTTGTACTTAAGTCGGCATTGTGCCTTTTCTATTTAATTCCGATGCAATTTCTGTGTTTCATCGTCAATAAGAAGGTCAGAGGGATACACAAAACCTGAAGTGAAGCATCGGAATCTATAACTAGTGTCACAGGCATGGTTCAAAACATAGTCAGTAAGTAGAGTCAGTCTTCTTGCACTTAAGTCGGCATTGTGCCTTTTCTATTTAGTTCCGATGCAATATCTGTGTTTCATCGTCAATACGAAGGTCAGAGGGATACAGTAAACCTGAAGTGAGGCATCGGAATCTATAACTAGTGTCACAGGAATGGTCCAAACATAGTCAGTAGGAAGAGTCAGTCATGTTGTACTTAAGTGGCATTGTGACTTTTCTATTTAATTCCGATGCAATTTCTGTGTTTCATCGTCAATAAGAAGGTCCAAGGGATACAGTAAACCTGAAGTGAATCATCGTAATCTATAACTAGTGTCACAGGAATGGTCCAAAACATAGTCAGTACGAAGAGTCAGTCTTCTTGTACTTAATTCGGCATTGTGCATTTTGTATTTAATTCCGGTGCAATTTATGTATTTCATCGTCAAAACGAAGGTCAGAGAGATACAGTAAACCTAAAGTGAAGCGCCGGAATCTATAACAAGTGTCACGGGAATGGTTCAAAACAGTCAGTAAGAAGAGTCAGCCTTCTTGTACTTAAGTCGACATTGTGCCTTTTGTATTTAATTCCGAAGCTATTTCTGCATTTCGTCGCGAATTAGAATGTCCAAAGGATACAGTAAACCTGAAGTGAAGCATTGGAATCAATACCTAATGTCACAGTAATCGTTCAAACCATAGACAGTAGGAAGAGTCAGTCTTCTTGTACTTAAGTCGGCATTGTGCCTTTTCTATTTAATTCCGATGCAATTTCGGTGTTTCATCGTCAATAAGAATGTCAGAGGGATACAGTAACCCTGAAGTGAAGCATCGGAAACTGTAACTAGCGTCACAGGAATGGTTCAAACATAGACAGAAAGAAGAGTCAGTCTTCTTGTACTTAAGTCGGCATTTTGCCTTTTCTATTTAATTCCGATGCAATTTCTGTGTTTCATCGTCAATAAGAAGGTCCAGGGGATACAGTAAACCTGAAGTGAAGCATCGGAATCTATAACTAGTGGCACAGGAATGGTTCAAACATAGACAGTAAGAAGAGTCAGTCTTCTAGTACTTAAGTCGGCATTGTGCCTTTTCTATTTAATTCCGAAGCAATTTCTATGTTTCATCGTCAATAAGAAGGTCAGAGGGATAGAGTAAACCTGAAGTGAAGCATCGGAATCTATAACTAGTGTCACAGGAATGGTTCAAAACATAGTCAGTAAGAAGAGTCAGTCTTCTTGTACTTAAGTCGGCATTGTGCCTTTTCTATTTAATTCCGATGCAATAACTGTGTTTCATCGTCAATAAGAAGGTCAGAGGGATTCAGTAAACCTGAAGTGAGGCATCGGAATCTATAACTAGTGTCACAGGAATGGTTCTAAACACAGACAGTAAGAAGGTTCAGTCTTCTTGTACTTAAGTCGGCATTGTGCCTTTTGTATTTAATTCCGATGCAATTTCAGTGCTTCATCGTCAATAAGAAGGTCCAAGGGATACAGTAAACCTGAGGTGAGCATCGGAATCTGTAACTAGCGTCACAGGAATGGTTCAAAACATAGTCAGTAAGAAGAGTCAGTCTTCTTGTACTTAAGTCGGCATTGTGCCTTTTCTATTTAAATGCGATGCAATTTCAGTGTTTCATCGTCAATAAGAACGTCAGAGGGATTCAGTAAACCTGAAGTGAGGCATCGGAATCTATAACTAGTGTCACAGAAATGGTTCCAAACATAGTCAGTAAGAAGAGTCAGTCTTCTTGTACTTAAGTCGGCATTGTGCCTTTTCTATTTAATACCGATGCAATTTCTGTGTTTCATCGTCAATAAGATGGTCCAAGGGATACAGTAAACCTGAAGTGAATCATCGTAATCTATAACTAGTGTCACAGGAATGGTTCAAAACATAGTCAGTACGAAGAGTCAGTCTTCTTGTACTTAAGTCGGCATTGTGCATTTTGTATTTAATTCCGATGCAATTTCTGTATTTCATCGTCAAAAAGAAGGTCAGAAGGATACATTAAACCTGAAGTGAAGCATCGGAATCTATAACAAGTGTCACAGGAATTGTTCAAAGCAGTCAGTAAGAAGAGTCAGTCTTCGTGTACTTAAGTCAGCATTGTGCCTTTTGTATTTAATTCCGAAGCTATTTCTGCATTTCGTCGCCAATTAGAAGGTCCAAAGGATACAGTAAACCTGAAGTGAAGCATCGGAATCAATAACTAATGGCACAGGAATCGTTCAAAACATAGACAGTAGGAAGAGTCAGTCTTCTTGTACTTAAGTCGGCATTGTACCTTTTGTATTTAATTCCGATGCAATTTCTGTGTTTCATCGTCAAAAAGAAGGTCAGAGGGATACAGTAAACCTGAAGTGAAGTATCGGAATCTGTAACTACTGTCACAGGAATGGTTCAAAACATAGACGGTAGGAAGACACAGTCTTCTTGTACTTAAGTCGGCATTGTGCCTTTTGTATTTAATTCCGATGCAATATCTGTGTTTCATCGTCAATAAGTAGGTCCAAGGGATACAGTAAACCTGAAGTGAAGCATCGGAATCTGTAACTAGCGTCACAGGAATGGTTCAAAACAAAGTCAGTAAGAAGAGTCAGTCTTCTTGTACTTAAGTCGGCATTGTGCCTTTTCTATTTAATTCCGATTCATTTTCTGTGTTTCATCGTCAATAAGAACATCCAAGGGATACAGTAAATCTGAAGTGAAGCATCGGAATCCTTAACTAGTGTCACAGGAATGGTTCAAAACATAGACAGTAGGAAGAGTAAGTCTTCTTGTAGTTCAATCGGCATTGTCCCTTTTCTTTTTAATTCCGACGCCATTTCAGTGTTTCATCGTTAATAAGAATGTCAGAGGGATACAGTAACCCTGAAGTGAAGCATCGGAATCTGTAACTAGCGTCACAGGAATGGTTCAAAACATAGACAGAAAGAAGAGTCAGTCTTCTTGTACTTAAGTCGGTATTGTGCCTTTTCTATTTAATTCCGATGCAATTTCTGTGTTCCATCGTCAATAAGAAGGTCCAAGGGATACAGTAAACCTGCAGTGAAGCATCGGAATCTGTAACGAGTGTCACAGGAATGGTTCAAAACATAGAAAGTAAGAAGAGTCAGTCTTCTTGTACTTAAGTCGGCATTGTGCCTTTTCTATTTAATTCCAATGCAATATCTGTGTTTCATCGTCAATAAGAAGGTCCAAGGGATACAGTAAACCTGAAGTGAAGCATCGGAATCTATAACTAGTGTCACAGGAATGGTTCAAAACATAGTCAGTAAGAAGAGTCAGTCTTCTTGTACTTAAGTCGGCATTGTGCCTTTTCTATTTAATTCCGATGCAATATCTGTGTTTCATCGTCAATAAGAAGGTCAGAGGGATACAGTAAACCTGAAGTGAGGCATCGGAATCTATAACTAGTGTCACAGGAATGGTTCCAAACATAGTCAGTAAGAAGAGTCAGTCTTCTTGCACTTATGTCGGCATTGTGCCTTTTCTATTTAATTCCGATGCAATATCTGTGTTTCATCGTCAATAAGTAGGTCCAAGGGATACAGTAAACCTGAACGGAAGCATCGGAATCTGTAACTAGCGTCACAGGAATGGTTCAAAACATAGTCAGTAAGAAGAGTCAGTCTTCTTGTACTTAAGTCGGCATTGTGCCTTTTCTATTTAATTCCGATGCAAGTTCTGTGTTTCATCGTCAATAAGAACGTCCAAGGGATACAGTAAATCTGAAGTGAAGCATCGGAATCTATAACTAGTGTCACAGGAATGGTTCAAAACATAGACAGTAGGATGAGTCAGTCTTCTTGTACTTCAGTCGGCATTGTGCCTTTTCTATTTAATTCCGATGCAATTTCAGTGTTTCATCGTCAATAAGAATGTCAGAGAGATACAGGAACCCTGAAGTGAAGCATCGGAATCTGTAACTAGCGTCACAGGAATGGTTCAAAACATAGACAGAAAGAAGAGTCAGTCTTCTTGTACTTAAGTCGGCATTGTGCCTTTCTATTTAATTCGATGCAATTTCTGTGTTTCATCGTCAATATGAAGGTCCAAGGGATACAGTAAACCTGCAGTGAAGCATCGGAATCTGTAACTAGTGTCACAGGAATGGTTCAAAACATAGACAGTAAGAAGAGTCAGTCTTCTTGTACTTAAGTCGGCATTGTGCCTTTTCTATTTAATTCCGATGCAATTTCTGTGTTTCATCGTCAATAAGAAGGTCAGAGGGATACACAAAACCTGAAGTGAAGCATCGGAATCTGTAACTAGTGTCACAGGAATGGTTCAAAACATAGTCAGTACGAAGAGTCAGTCATCTTGTACTTAAGTCGGCATTGTGCATTTTGTATTTAATTCCGATGCAATTTCTGTACTTCATCGTCAAAAAGAAGGTCAGAAGGATACATTAAACCTGAAGTGAAGCATCGGAATCTATAACAAGTGTCACAGGAATTGTTCAAAGCAGTCAGTAAGAAGAGTCAGTCTTCGTGTACTTAAGTCAGCATTGTGCCTTTTGTATTTAATTCCGAAGCTATTTCTGCATTTCGTCGCCAATTAGAAGGTCCAAAGGATACAGTAAACCTGAAGTGAAGCATCGGAATCAATAACTAATGGCACAGGAATCGTTCAAAACATAGACAGTAGGAAGAGTCAGTCTTCTTGTACTTAAGTCGGCATTGTACATTTTGTATTTCATTCCGATGCAATTTCTGTGTTTCATCGTCAAAAAGAAGGTCAGAGGGATACAGTAAACCTGAAGTGAAGTATCGGAATCTGTAACTACTGTCACAGGAATGGTTCAAAACATAGACAGTAGGAAGACACAGTCTTCTTGTACTTAAGTCGGCATTGTGCCTTTTGTATTTAATTCCGATGCAATATCTGTGTTTCATCGTCAATAAGTAGGTCCAAGGGATACAGTAAACCTGAAGTGAAGCATCGGAATCTGTAACTAGCGTCACAGGAATGGTTCAAAGCAAAGTCAGTAAGAAGAGTCAGTCTTCTTGTACTTAAGTCGGCATTGTGCCTTTTCTATTTAATTCCGATTCAATTTCTGTGTTTCATCGTCAATAAGATCATCCAAGGGATACAGTAAATCTGAAGTGAAGCATCGAAATCCTTAACTAGTGTCACAGGAATGGTTCAAAACATAGACAGTAGGAAGAGTCAGTCTTCTTGTAGTTCAATCGGCATTGTGCCTTTTCTTTTTAATTCCGATGCAATTTCAGTGTTTCATCGTTAATAAGAATGTCAGAGGGATACAGTAACCCTGAAGTGAAGCATCGGAATCTGTAACTAGCGTCACAGGAATGGTTCAAAACATAGACAGAAAGTAGAGTCAGTCTTCTTGCACTTAAGTCGGTATTGTGCCTTTTCTATTTAATTCCGACGCAATTTCTGTGTTTCATCGTCAATAAGAAGGTCCAAGGGATACAGTAAACCTGCAGTGAAGCATCGGAATCTGTAACGAGTGTCACAGGAATGGTTCAAAACATAGAAAGTAAGAAGAGTCAGTCTTCTTGTACTTAAGTCGGCATTGTGCCTTTTCTCTTTAATTCCGATGCAATTTCAGTGTTTCATCGTCAATAAGAATGTCAGAGGGATACAGTAACCCTGAAGTGAAGCATCGGAATCTGTAACTAGCGTCACAGGAGTGGTTCAAACATAGACAGAAAGAAGAGTCAGTCTTCTTGTACTTAAGTCGGCATTGTGCCTTTTTTATTTAATTCCAATGCAATATCTGTGTTTCATCGTCAATAAGTAGGTCCAAGGGATACAGTAAACCTGAAGGGAAGCATCGGAATCTGTAACTAGCGTCACAGGAACGGTTCAAAACATAGTCAGTAAGAAGAGTCAGTCTTCTTGTACTTAAGTCGGCATTGTGCCTTTTCTATTTAATTCCGATGCAAGTTCTGTGTTTCATCGTCAATAAGAACGTCCAAGGGATACAGTAAATCTGAAGTGAAGCATCGGAATCTATAACTAGTGTCACTGGAATGGTTCAAAACATGGACAGTAGGAAGAGTCAGTCTTCTTGTACTTCAGTCGGCATTGTGCCTCTTCTATTTAATTCCGATGCAATTTCAGTGTTTCATCGTCAATAAGAATGTCAGAGAGCTACAGGAACCCTGAAGTGAAGCATCGGAATCTGTAACTAGCGTCACAGGAATGGTTCAAAACATAGACAGAAAGAAGTGTCAGTCTTCTTGTACTTAAGTCGACATTGTGCCTTTCTATTTAATTCGATGCAATTTCTGTGTTTCATCGTCAATATGAAGGTCCAAGGGAAACAGTAAACCTGCAGTGAAGCATCGGAATCTGTAACTAGTGTCACAGGAATGGTTCAAACATAGACAGTAAGAAGAGTCAGTCTTCTTGTACTTAAGTCGGCATTGTGCCTTTTCTATTTAATTCCGATGCAATTTCTGTGTTTCATCGTCAATAAGAAGGTCAGAGGGATACACAAAACCTGAAGTGAAGCATCGGAATCTATAACTAGTGTCACAGGCATGGTTCAAAACATAGTCAGTAAGTAGAGTCAGTCTTCTTGCACTTAAGTCGGCATTGTGCCTTTTCTATTTAGTTCCGATGCAATATCTGTGTTTCATCGTCAATACGAAGGTCAGAGGGATACAGTAAACCTGAAGTGAGGCATCGGAATCTATAACTAGTGTCACAGGAATGGTCCAAACATAGTCAGTAGGAAGAGTCAGTCATCTTGTACTTAAGTGGCATTGTGACTTTTCTATTTAATTCCGATGCAATTTCTGTGTTTCATCGTCAATAAGAAGGTCCAAGGGATACAGTAAACCTGAAGTGAATCATCGTAATCTATAACTAGTGTCACAGGAATGGTCCAAAACATAGTCAGTACGAAGAGTCAGTCTTCTTGTACTTAAGTCGGCATTGTGCATTTTGTATTTAAGTCCGGTGCAATTTATGTATTTGATCGTCAAAACGAAGGTCAGAGAGATACAGTAAACCTGAAGTGAAGCGCCGGAATCTATAACAAGTGTCACGGGAATGGTTCAAAGCAGTCAGTAAGAAGAGTCAGCCTTCTTGTACTTAAGTCGGCATTGTGCCTTTTGTATTTAATTCCGAAGCTATTTCTGCGTTTCGTCGCGAATTAGAATGTCCAAAGGATACAGTAAACCTGAAGTGAAGCATTGGAATCAATACCTAATGTCACAGTAATCGTTCAAACCATAGACAGTAGGAAGAGTCAGTCTTCTTGTACTTAAGTCGGCATTGTGCCTTTTCTATTTAATTCCGATGCAATTTCGGTGTTTCATCGTCAATAAGAATGTCAGAGGGATACAGTAACCCTGAAGTGAAGCATCGGAAACTGAAACTAGCGTCACAGGAATGGTTCAAACATAGACAGAAAGAAGAGTCAGTCTTCTTGTACTTAAGTCGGCATTTTGCCTTTTCTATTTAATTCCGATGCAATTTCTGTGTTTCATCGTCAATAAGAAGGTCCAGGGGATACAGTAAACCTGAAGTGAAGCATCGGAATCTATAACTAGTGGCACAGGAATGGTTCAAACATAGACAGTAAGAAGAGTCAGTCTTCTTGTACTTAAGTCGGCATTGTGCCTTTTCTATTTAATTCCGAAGCAATTTCTGTGTTTCATCGTCAATAAGAAGGTCAGAGGGATAGAGTAAACCTGAAGTGAAGCATCGGAATCTATAACTAGTGTCACAGGAATGGTTCAAAACATAGTCAGTAAGAAGAGTCAGTCTTCTTGTACTTAAGTCGGCATTGTGCCTTTTCTATTTATTTCCAATGCAATTTCTGTATTTCGTCGCCAATAAGAAAGTCCAATGGATATAGTAAACCTGAAGTGAAGCATCGGAATCTATAACTAATGTCACAGGAATCGTTCAAACATAGACAGTAGGAGGAGTCAGTCTTCTTGTACTTACGTCGGCATTGTTCCTTTTCTATTTAATTCCGAAGCAATTTCTGTGTTTCATCGTCTATAAGAAGGTCCAAGGGACACAGTAAACCTGAAGTGAATCATCGTAATCTATAACTAGTGTCACAGGAATGGTTCAAAGCATAGTCAGTACAAAGAGTCAGTCTTCTTGTACTTAAGTCGGCATTGTGCCTTTTGTATTTAATTCCGATGCAATTTCTGTGATTCATCGTCAATAAAAAGTCAGAGGGATACAGTAAAGCTGAAGTGAAGCATCGGAATCTATAACTAGTGTCACAGGAATGGATCTAAACATAGACAGTAAGAAGGGTCAGTCTTCTTGTACTAAAGTCGGCATTGTACCTTTTGTATTTAATTCCGATGCAATATCTGTGTTTCATCGTCAATAAGAAGGTGCAAGGGATACAGTAAACCTGAAGTGAAGCATCGGAATCTATAACTAGTGTCACAGGAATGGTTCTAAACATAGACAGTAAGAAGGGGCAGTCTTCTTGTACTTATGTCGGCATTGTGCCTTTTGTATTTAATTCCGATGCAATTTCTGTGTTTCATCGTCAATAAGAAGGTCAGAGGGATACAGTATACCTGAAGTGAAGCATCGGAATCTATAACTAGTGTCACAGGAATGGTTAAAATCAGTCAGTAAGAAGAGTCAATCTTATGTACTTAAGTCGGCATTGTGCCTTTTGTAATTATTTCCGATGCATTTTCTGTGTTTCATCGTCAATAAGAAGGTCCAAGCGTTACAGTAAACCTGAAGTGAAGCATCGGAATCTGTAACTAGCGTCACAGGAATGGTTCAAAGCATAGTCAGTAAGAAGAGTCAGTCTTCTTGTACTTAAGTCGGCATTGTGCCTTTTCTATTTGATTCCGATGCAATTTCTGTGTTTCATCGTCAATAAGAACGTTCAAGGGATACAGTAAACCTGAAGTGAAGCATCGGAATCCTTAACTAGTGTCACAGGAATGGTTCAAAACATAGATAGTAGGAAGAGTCAGTCTTCTTGTACTTAAGTAGGCATTGTGCATTTTCTATTTAATTCCGATGCAATTTCAGTGTTTCATCGTCAATAAGAAGGTGCAAGGGATACAGTAAACCTGAAGTGAAGCATCGTAATCTATAACTAGTGTCACAGGAATGGTTCTAAACATAGACAGTAAGAAGGGTCAGTCTTCTTGTACTTAAGTCGGCATTGTGCATTTTGTATTTAATTCTGATGCAATTTCTGTGTTTCATCGTCAATATGAAGGTCACAGGGATACAGTAAAAATGAAGTGAAGCATCGGAATCTATAACTAGTGTCACAGGAATGGTTCAAAGCAATCAGTAAGAAGAGTCAATCTTCTTGTACTTAAGTCGGCATTGTGCCTTTTGTATTTAATTCCGATGCATTTTCTGTGTTTCATTGTCAATAAGAAGGTCCAAGGGATACAGTAAACCTGAAGTGAAGCATCGGAATCTGTAACTAGCGTCACAGGAATGGTTCAAAACATAGTCAGTAGGAACAGTCAGTCTTCTTGTACTTAAGTCGGCATTGTGCCTTTTCTATTTAATTCCGATGCAATTTCTGTGTTTCATCGTCAATAAGTATGTCCAAGGGATACAGTAAACCTGAAGTGAAGCATCGGAATCTATAACTAGTATCACAGGAAAGGTTAAAAACATAGACAGTTAGAAGAGTCAGTCTTTTTGTACTTACGTCGGCAATGTGCCATTTCTATTTAATTCCAATGCAATTTCTGTATTTCGTCGCCAATAAGAAAGTCCAAACGATATAGTAAACCTGAAGTGAAGCATCGGAATCTATAACTAATGTCACAGGAATCGTTCAAACATAGAAAGTAGGAAGAGTCAGTCTTCTTGCACTTAAGTCGGCATTGTGCCTTTTGTATTTAATTCCGATGCAATATCTGTGTTTCATCGTCAATAAGAAGGTGCAAGGGATACAGTAAACCTGAAGTGAAGCATCGGAATCTATAACTAGTGTCACAGGACTGGTACAAAACATAGACAGTAAGAAAAGTCAGTCTTCTTGTACTTAAGTCGGCATTGTGCCTTTTGTATTTAATTCCGATGCAATTTCTGTGTTTCATCGGCAATAAGAAGGTCAGAGGGATACAGTAAACCTGAAGTGAAGCATCGTAATCTATAACTAGTGTGTCAGGAATGGTTCAAAACATAGTCAGTAAGAAGAGTCAGTCTTCTTGTACTTAAGTCGGCATTGTGCCTTTTCTATTTCATTCCGATGCAATTTCTGTGTTTCATCGTCAATAAGAAGGTCCAAGGGATACAGTACACCTGAAGTGAATCATCGTAATCTATAACTAGTGTCACAGGAATGGTTCAAAACATAGTCAGTACGAAGAGTCAGTCTTCTTGTACTTAAGTCGGCATTGTGCATTTTGTATTTACTTCCGATGCAATTTCTGTGTTTCATCGTCAATACGAAGGTCAGAGGGATACAGAAAACCTGAAGTGAAGCACCGGAATCTATAACTAGTGCCACAGGAATGGTTCTAAACACAGACAGTAAGAAGGGTCAGTCTTCTTGTACTTAAGTCGGCATTGTGCCTTTTGTATTTAATTCCGATGCAATATCTGTGTTTCATCGTCAATAAGAAGGTCAGAGGAATACAGTTAACCTGCAGTGAAGCATCGGAATCTATAACTAGTGTCACAGAAATGGTTCAAAACAGTCAGTAAGAAGAGTCAATCTTCTTGTACTTAAGTCGGCATTGTGCCTTTTGTATTGAATTCCGATGCATTTTCTGTGTTTCATCGTCAATAAGAAGGTCCAAGGGATACAGTACACCTGAAGTGCAGCATCGGAATCTGTAACTAGCGTCACAGGAATGGTTCAAATCATAGTCAGTAGGCAGAGTCAGTCTTCTTGTACTTAAGTCGGCACTGTGCCTTCTCTATTTAGTTCCGATGCAATTTCTGTGTTTCATCGGCAATAAGAAGGTCAGAGGGATACAGTACACCTGAAGTGAAGCATCGGAATCTTTAACTAGTGTCACAGGAATGGTTCAAAACATAGTCAGTAAGAAGAGTCAGTCTTCATGTACTTAAGTCGGCATTGTTTTTTTTCTATTTAGTTCCGATGCAATATCTGTGTTTCATCGTCAATAAGAAGGTCAGAGGGATACAGTAAACCTGAAGTGAGGCATCGGATTCTATAACTAGTGTCACAGGAATGGTTCCAAACATAGTCAGTAAGAAGAGTCAGTCTTCTTGCACTTATGTCGGCATTGTGCCTTTTCTATTTAATTCCGATGCAATTTCAGTGTTTCATCGTCAATAAGAAGGTCCAAGCGATACAGTAAACCTGAAGTGAAGCATTGGAATCTGTAACTAGCGTCACAGGAATGGTTCAAAACATAGTCAGTAAGCAGTCTTCTTGTACTTAAGTCGGCATTGTGACTTTTCTATTTAATTCCGATGCAATTTCTGTGTTTCATCGTCAATAAGAACGTCCAAGGGATACAGTAAACCTGAGGTGAGCATCGGAATCTGTAACTAGCGTCACAGGAATGGTTCAAAACATAGTCAGTAAGAAGAGTCAGTCTTCTTGTACTTAAGTCGGCATTGTGCCTTTTCTATTTAAATGCGATGCAATTTCAGTGTTTCATCGTCAATAAGAAAGTCAGAGGGATACAGTAACCCTGAAGTGAAGCATCGGAATCTATAACTAGTGTCACTGGAAAGGTTCAAAACATAGACAGTAAGAAGAGTCAGTCTTCTTGTACTTACGTCGGCAATGTGCCTTTTCTATTTAATTCCAATGCAATTCCTGTATTTCGTCGCCAATAAGAAAGTCCAATGGATATAGTAAACCTGAAGTGAAGCATCGGAATCTATAACTAATGTCACAGGAATCGTTCAAACATAGACAGTAGGAGGAGTCAATCTTCTTGTACTTACGTCGGCATTGTGCCTTTTGTATTTAATTCCGATGCAATATCTGTGATTCATCGTCAATAATAAGGTCAGAGGGATACATTAAACCTGAAGTGAGGCATCGGAATCTATAACTAATGTCACAGGAATGGTTCCAAACATAGTCAGTAAGAAGAATCAGTCTTCTTGTACTTCAGTCGGCATTGTTCCTTTTCTATTTAATTCCGAAGCAATTTCTGTGTTTCATCGTCTATAAGAAGGTCCAAGGGATACAGTAAACCTGAAGTGAATCATCGTAATCTATAACTAGTGTCACAGGAATGGTTCAAAGCATAGTCAGTACAAAGAGTCAGTCTTCTTGTACTTAAGTCGGCATTGTGCCTTTTGTATTTAATTCCGATGCAATTTCTGTGATTCATCGTCAATAAAAAGTCAGAGGGATACAGTAAAGCTGAAGTGAAGCATCGGAATCTATAACTAGTGTCACAGGAATGGATCTAAACATAGACAGTAAGAAGGGTCAGTCTTCTTGTACTAAAGTCGGCATTGTGCCTTTTGTATTTAATTCCGATGCAATATCTGTGTTTCATCGTCAATAAGAAGGTGCAAGGGATACAGTAAACCTGAAGTGAAGCATCGGAATCTATAACTAGTGTCACAGGAATGGTTCTAAACATAGACAGTAAGAAGGGTCAGTCTTCTTGTACTTATGTCGGAATTGTGCCTTTTGTATTTAATTCCGATGCAATTTCTGTGTTTCATCGTCAATAAGAAGGTCAGAGGGATACAGTATACCTGAAGTGAAGCATCGGAATCTATAACTAGTGTCACAGGAATGGTTAAAATCAGTCAGTAAGAAGAGTCAATCTTATGTACTTAAGTCGGCATTGTGCCTTTTGTAATTATTTCCGATGCATTTTCTGTGTTTCATCGTCAATAAGAAGGTCCAAGCGTTACAGTAAACCTGTAGTGAAGCATCGGAATCTGTAACTAGCGTCACAGGAATGGTTCAAAGCATAGTCAGTAAGAAGAGTCAGTCTTCTTGTACTTAAGTCGGCATTGTGCCTTTTCAATTTGATTCCGATGCAATTTCTGTGTTTCATCGTCAATAAGAACGTCCAAGGGATACAGTAAACCTGAAGTGAAGCATCGGAATCCTTAACTAGTGTCACAGGAATGGTTCAAAACATAGACAGTAGGAAGAGTCAGTCTTCTTGTACTTAAGTAGGCATTGTGCCTTTTCTATTTAATTCCGATGCAATTTCAGTGTTTCATCGTCAATAAGAAGGTGCAAGGGATACAGTAAACCTGAAGTGAAGCATCGTAATCTATAACTAGTGTCACAGGAATGGTTCTAAACATAGACAGTTAGAAGAGTCAGTCTTTTTGTACTTACGTCGGCAATGTGCCATTTCTATTTAATACCAATGCAATTTCTGTATTTCGTCGCCAATAAGAAAGTCCAAACGATATAGTAAACCTGAAGTGAAGCATCGGAATCTATAACTAGTGTCACAGGACTGGTACAAAACATAGGCAGTAAGAAGAGTCAGTCTTCTTGTACTTAAGTCGGCATTGTGCCTTTTGTATTTAATTCCGATGCAATTTCTGTGTTTCATCGGCAATAAGAAGGTCAGAAAGATACAGTAAACCTGAAGTGAAGCATCGTAATCTATAACTAGTGTGACAGGAATGGTTCAAAACATAGTCAGTAAGAAGAGTCAGTCTTCTTGTACTTAAGTCGGCATTGTGCCTTTTCTATTTCATTCCGATGCAATTTCTGTGTTTCATCGTCAATAAGAAGGTCCAAGGGATACAGTAAACCTGAAGTGAATCATCGTAATCTATAACTAGTGTCACAGGAATGGTTCAAAATATAGTCAGTACGAAGAGTCAGTCTTCTTGTACTTAAGTCGGCATTGTGCCTTTTGTATTTACTTCCGATGCAATTTCTGTGTTTCTTCGTCAATACGAAGGTCAGAGGGATATAGAAAACCTGAAGTGAAGCACCGGAATCTATAACTAGTGCCACAGGAATGGTTCTAAACATAGACAGTAAGAAGAGTCAGTCTTCTTGTACTTAAGTCGGCATTGTGCCATTTGTATTTAATTCCGATGCAATATCTGTGTTTCATCGTCAATAAGAAGGTGCAAATGATACAGTAAACCTGAAGTGAAGCATCGGAATTTATAACTAGTGTCACAGGAATGGTTCTAAACATACACAGTAAGAAGGGTCAGTCTTCTTGTACATAAGTCGGCATTGTGCCTTTTGTATTTCATTCCGATGCAATTTCTGTGTTTCATCGTCAATAAGAAGGTGCAAGGGATACAGTAAACCTGAAGTGAATCATCGTTATTTATAACTAGTGTCACAGGAGTGGTTTAAAACATAGTCAGTACGAAGAGTCAGTCTTCATGTACTTAAGTCGGCATTGTGCCTTTTGTATTTACGTCCGATGCAATATCTGTGTTTCATCGTCAATAAGCTGGTCAGAGGGATACAGTAAACCTGAAATGAAGCATCGTAATCTATAACTAGTGTCACAGGAGTGGTTCTAAACATAGACAGTAAGAAGGGTCAGTCTTCTTGTACTTAAGTCGGCATTGTGCCGTTTGTATTTAATTCCGATGCAATTTCTGTGTTTCATCGTCAACAAGAAGGTCAGAGGGATACAGTAAACCTGAAGTGAAGCATCGGAATCTATAACTAGTGTCACAGGAATAGTTCAAAACAGTCAGTAAGAAGAGTCAATCTTCTTGTACATACGTCGGCATTGAGCCTTTTGTATTTAATTCCGATGCATTTTCTGTGTTTCATCGTCAATAAGAAGGTCCAAGGGATACAGTAAACCTGAAGTGAAGCATCGGAATCTATAACTAGTGTCACAGGAAAGGTTCAAAACATAGACAGTAAAAAGAGTCAGTCTTCTTGTACTTACGTCGGCAATGTGCCTTCTCTATTTAATTCCAATGCAATTTCTGTATTTCGTCGCCAATAAGAAGGTCAGAGGGATACAGTAAACCTGAAGTGAAGCATCGTAATCTATAACTAGTGTGACAGGAATGGTTCAAAGCATAGTCAGTAAGAAGAGTCAGTCTTCTTGTACTTAAGTCGGCATTGTGCCTTTTCTATTTAATTCCGATGCAATATCTGTGTTTCATCATCAATAAGAAGGTCAGAGGGATACAATAAACCTGAAGTGAGGCATCGGAATCTATAACTAGTGTCACAGGAATGGTTCCAAACATAGTCAGTAAGAAGAGTCAGTCTTCTTGTACTTAAGTCGGCATTGTGCCTTTTCTATTTAATTCCGATGCAATTTCTGTGTTTCATCGTCAATAAGAAGGTCCAAAGGATACAGTAAACCTGAAGTGAATCACCGTAATCTATAACTAGTGTCACAGGAATGGTTCAAAACATAGTCAGTACGAAGAGTCAGTCTTCATGTACTTAAGTCGGCATTGTGCCTTTTGTATTTACTTCCGATGCAATTTCTGTGTTTCATCGTCAATAAGAAGGTCAGAGGGATACAGTAAACCTGAAGTGAAGCATCGGAATCTATAACTAGTGTCACAGGAATGGTTCTAAACATAGACAGTAAGAAGGGTCAGTCTTCTTGTACTTAAGTCGGCCTTGTGCCATTTGTATTTAATTCCGATGCAATATCTGTGTTTCATCGTCAATAAGAAGGTGCAAATGAAACAGTAAACCTGAAGTGAAACATCGGAATCTATAACTAGTGTCACAGGAATGGTTCTAAACATAGACAGTAAGAAGGGTCAGTCTTCTTGTATTTAAGTCGGCATTGTGCCTTTTGTATTTAATTCCGATGCAATTTCTGTGTTTCATCGTCAACAAGAAGGTCAGAGGGATACAGTAAACCTGAAGTGAAGCATCGGAATCTATAACTAGCGTCACAGGAATAGTTCAAAACAATCAGTAAGAAGAGTCAATCTTCTTGTACATACGTCGGCATTGTGCCTTTTGTATTTAATTCCGATGCAGTTTCTGTGTTTCATCGTCAATAACAAGGTCCAAGGGATACAGTAAACCTGAAGTTAAGCATCGGAATCTATAACTAATGTTACAGGAATCGTTCAAACATAGACAGTAGGAAGAGTCAGTCTTCTTGTACATAAGTCGGCCTTGTGCCTTTTGTATTTAGTTCCGATGCAATTTCTGTGTTTCATCGTCAAAAAGAAGGTCCTATGGATAGAGTAAACCTGAAGTGAAGCATCGGAATCTATAACTAGTGTCGCAGGAATGGTTCAAAACATAGACAGTAGGAAGAGTCAGTCTTCTTGTACTTAAGTCGCCATTGTGCCTTTTCTATTTAATGCCGATGCAATTTCTGTGTTCTTCGTCAATCAGAAGGTCCAAGGGATACAGTTAACCTAAAGTGAAGCATCGGAATCTATAACTAGTGTCACAGGAATGGTTCAAAACATAGGCAGTAAGAAGAGTCAGTCTTCTTGTAGTTGAGTCGGCAGTGTGCCTTTTGTATTTCATTCCGAAGCAATTTCTGTACTTCGTCGCCAATAAGAGGATCCAAAGGATATAGTAAACCTGATGTGAAGCATCGGAATCTATAACTAATGTCACAGGAATCGTTCAAACATAGACAGTAGGAAGAGTCTGTCTTCTTGTACATAAGTCGGCATTGTGCCTTTTGTATTTAGTTCCGATGCAATTTCTGTGTTTCATCGTCAAAAAGAGGGTACTAGGGTTAGAGTAAACCTGAAGTGAAGCATCGGAATCTATAACTAGTGTCAAAGGAATGGTTCAAAACATAGACAGTAAGAAGGGTCAGTCCTCTTGTACTTAAGTCGGCATTGTGCCTTTTGTATTTAATTCCGATGCAATATCTGTGTTTCACCTTTAATAAGAAGGTGCAAGGGATACAGTAAACCTGAAGTGAAGCATCGGAATCTATAACTAGTGTCACAGGAATGGTTCCAAACATAGTCAGTATGAAGAGTCAGTCTTCTTGTAGTTGAGTCGGCATTGTGCCTTTTGTCTTTCATTCCGAAGCAATATCTGTACTTCGTCGCCAATAAGAAGGTCCAAAGGATACAGGAAACCTGAAGTGAAGCATCGGAATCCACAACTAATGTCACAGGAATCGTTCAAAACATAGACAGTAGGAATAGTCAGTCTTTTTGTACTTAAGTCGGCATTCTGCCTTTTGTTTTTAATTCCGATGCAATTTATGTGTTTCATCGTCAATAAGAAGATCCAAGGGATACAGTAAACCTGAAGTGAAGCGTCGGAATCTATAACTAGTGTCACAGGAATGGTTCAAAACATAGACAGTAGGATGAGTCAGTCTTCTTGTACTTAAGTCGGCATTGTACCTTTTCTATGTAATTCCGATGCAATTTCAGTGTTTCATCGTCAGTAAGAATGTTATAGGGATACAGTAACCCTGAAGAGAAGCATCGGAAACTATAACTAGTGTCACAGGAATCGTTCAAAACATAGACAGTAGGAAGAGTCAGTCTATTTGTACTTCAGTCGGCATTGTGCCTTTTGTATTTAATTCCGATGCAATTTCTGTGTTTCATCGTCAATAAGAAGGTCCAAGGGATACAGTAAACCTAAAGTGAAGCATCGGAATCTATAACTAGTGTCACAGGAATGGTTCAAAACATGGACAGTAATAACAGTCAGTCTTCTTGCACTTAAGTCGGCATTGTGCCTTTTGTATTTAATTCCGATGCAATTTCTGTGTTTCATCGTCAAAACGAAGGTCAGAGGGATACAGTAAACATGAAGTGAAGCATCGGAATCTGTAACTAGCGTCACGGGAATTGTTCAAATCATAGTCAGTAAGAGGTGTCAGTCTTCTTGTACTTAAGTCGGCATTGTGCCTTTTGTATTTACTTCCGATGCAATTTCTGTGTTTCATCGTCAATAAGAAGGTCAGAGGGATACAGTAAACCTGAAGTGAAGCATCGGAATCTATAACTAGTGTCACAGGAATGGTTCTAAACATAGACAGTAAGAAGGGTCAGTCTTCTTGTACTTAAGTCGGCATTGTGCCATTTGTATTTAATTCCGATGCAATATCTGTTTTTCATCGTCAATAAGAAGGTGCAAATGATACAGTACACCTGAAGTGAAACATCGGAATCTATAACTAGTGTCACAGGAATGGTTCTAAACATAGACAGTAAGAAGGGTCAGTCGTCTTGTACTTAAGTCGGCATTGTGCCTTTTGTATTTAATTCCGATGCAATTTCTGTGTTTCATCGTCAAAAAGAGGGTATTAGGGATAGAGTAAACCTGAAGTGAAGCATCGGCATCTATAACTAGTGACAAAGGAATCGTTCAAAACATAGACAGTAAGAACGGTCAGGCTTCTTGTACTTAAGTCGGCATTGTGCCTTTTGTATTTAATTCCGATGCAATATCTGTGTTTCACCTTTAATAAGAAATTGCAAGGGATACAGTAAACCTGAAGTGAAGCATCGGAATCTATAACTAGTGTCACAGGAATGGTTCCAAACATAGTCAGTAAGAAGAGTCAGTCTTCTTGTAGTTGAGTCGGCATTGTGCCTTTTGTATTTCATTCCGAAGCAATTTCTGTACTTCGTCGCCAATAAGAAGGTCCAAAGGATACAGGAAACCTGAAGTGAAGCATCGGAATCCACAACTAATGTCACAGGAATCGTTCAAAACATAGACAGTAGGAATAGTCAGTCTTCTTGTACATAAGTCGGCATTGTGCCTTTTGTATTTAGTTCCGATGCAATTTCTGTGTTTCATCGTCAAAAAGAAGGTCCTAGGGATAGAGTAAACCTGAAGTGAAGCATCGGAATCTATAACTAGTGTCACAGGAATGGTTCAAAGCATAAACAGTAAGAAGGGTCAGTCTTATTGTACTTAAGTCGGCATTGTGCCTTTTATATTGAATTCCGATGCAATAACTGTGTTTCACCGTTAATAAGAAGGTGCAAGGGATACAGTAAACCTGAAGTGAACCATCGGAATCTATAACTAGTGTCACAGGAATGGTTCCAAACATAGTCAGTAAGAAGAGTCAGTCTTCTTGTAGTTGAGTCGGCATTGTGCCTTTTGTATTTCTTTCCGAAGCAATGTCTGTACTTCGTCGCCAATAATATGATCCAAAGGATACAGGAAACCAGAAGTGAAGCATCGGAATCTATAACTAGTGTCACAGGAATGGTTCAAAACAGTCAGTAAGAGGAGTCAATCTTCTTGTACTTAAGTCGGCATTGTGCCTTTTGTATTTAATTCCTATGCATTTTCTGTGTTTCATCGTCAATAAGAAGGTCCAAGGGATACAGTAAACCTGAAGTTAAGCATCGGAATCAATGACTAGTGTCACAGGAAAGGTTCAAAACATAGACAGTAAAAAGAGTCAGGCTTCTTGTACTTACGTCGGCAATGTGCCTTCTCTATTTAATTCCAATGCAATCTCTGTATTTCGTCGCCAATTAGAAAGGGCAAAGGATATAGTAAACCTGAAATGAAGCATCGGAATCTATAACTAATGTCACAGGAATCGTTCAAACAGAGACAGAAGGAAGAGTCAGTCTTCTTGTACTTAAGTTGGCATTGTGCCTTTTGTATTTAGTTCCGATGCAATTTCTGTGTTTCATCGTCAAAAAGAGGGTCCTAGGGATAGAGTAAACCTGAAGTGAAGCATCGGAATCTATAACTAGTGTCAAAGGAATGGTTTAAAACATAGACAGTAAGAAGGGTCAGTCTTCTTGTACTTAAGTCGGCATTGTGCCTTTTGTATTTAATTCCGATTCAATATCAGTGTTTCACCTTTAATAAGAAGGTGCAAGGGATACAGTAAACCTGAAGTGAAGCATCGGAATCTATAACTAATGTCACAGGAATCGTTCAAACAGAGACAGAAGGAAGAGTCAGTCTTCTTGTACTTATGTTGGCATTGTGCCTTTTGTATTTAGTTCCGATGCAATTTCTGTGTTTCTTCGTCAATACGAAAGTCCTAGGGATAGAGTAAACCTGAAGTGAGGCATCGGAATCTATAACTAGTGTCACAGGAATGGTTCAAAACATAGTCAGTAAAAAGAGTCAGTCTCTTTGTACTTAAGTCTGCATTCTGCCTTTTGTATTTAATTCCGATGCTATTTCTGTGTTTCATCGTCAATAAGAAGGTCAGAGGGATACAGTGAATCTGAAGTGAAGCATCGGAATCTATAACTAGTGTCACAGGAATGGTTCAAAACATAGGCAGTAAGAAGAGTCACTCTTGTTGTACTTAAGTCGGCAATGTCCTTTTCTATTTAATTCCAATGCAAATTCTGTACTTCGTCGCCAATAAGAATGTCCAAAGGATATAGTAAACCAGAAGTGAAGCATCGGAATCTATAACTAATGTCACAGGAATGGTTCCAAACATAGTCAGTAAGAAGAGTCAGTCTTCTTGTAGTTGAATCGGCATTGTGCCTTTTGTATTTCATTCCGAAGCAATTTCTGTACTTCGTCGCCAATAAGAAGGTCCAAAGGATACAGTAAACCTGAAGTGAAGCGTCGGAATCTATAACTAGTGTCACAGGAATGGTTCAAAACATAGACAGTAGGATGAGTCAGTCTTCTTGTACTTAAGTCGGCATTGCACCTTTTCTATTTAATTACGATGCAATTTCAGTGCTTCATCGTCAGTAAGAATGTCAGAGGGATACAGTAACCCTGAAGTGAAGCATCGGAATCTATAACTAGTGTCACAGTAATCGTTCAAAACATAGACAGTAGGAAGAGTCAGTCTATTTGTACTTCAGTCGGCATTGTGCCTTTTGTTTTTAATTCCGATGCAATTTCTGTATTTCATCGTCAATAAGAAGGTCCAAGGGATACAGTAAACCTGAAGTGAAGCATCGGAATCTGTAACGAGCGTCACAGGAATGCTTCAAAACATAGATAGTAGGATGAATCAGTCTTCTTGTACTTAAGTCGGCATTGTGCCTTTTCTATTTAATTCCGATGCAATTTCTGTGTTTCATCGTCAATAGGAAGGCCCAAGGGATACAGTAAACCTGGAGTGAAGCATCGGAATCTATAACTAGCGTCACAGGAATGGTTGAAAACATAGACAGTAAGAAGAGTCAGTCTTCTTGTACTTAAGTCGGCATTGTGCCTTCTCTATTTAATTCCGATGCAATGTCTGTGTTTCATCGTCAATAAGATGGTCAGAGGGATACAGTAAACCTGAAGTGAGGCATCGGAATCTATACCTAGTGTCACAGGAATGGTTCCAAACATAGTCAGTAAGAAGAGTCAGTCTTCTTGTACATAAGGCAGCATTGTGCCTTTTTTTATTTAATTGCGATGCAATTTCTGTGTTTCATCGTCAAATGGAAGGCCCAAGGGATACAGTAAACCTGAAGTGAATCATCGTAATCTATAACTAGTGTCACAGGAATGGTTCAAAACATAGTCAGTACGAAGAGTCAGTCTTCTTGTACATATGTCGGCATTGTGCCTTTTGTATTTAATTCCGATGCTATTTCTGTGTTTCATGGTCAATAAGAAGGTCAGAGGGATACAGTAAACCTGAAGTGAGGCATCGGAATCTATAACTAGTGTCACAGGAATGGTTCAAAACATAAACAGTAATAACAGTCAGTCTTCTTGTACTTAAGTCGGCATTATGCCTTTTGTATTTAATTACGATGCAATTTCTGTGTTTCATCATCAATAAGAACGTCCAAGGGATACAGTAAACCTGAAGTGAAGCATCGGAATGTATAACTAGTGTCACAGGAATGGTTCAAAACATAGACAGTAGGATGAGTCAGTCTTCTTGTACTTACGTCGGCATTGTGCCTTTTCTATTTAATTCCGATGCAATTTCTGTGTTTCATCTTCAATAAGAAGGTCAGAGGGATACAGTAAACCTGAAGTGAAGCATCGGAATCTATAACCAGTGTCACAGGAATGGTTCAGAACATAGTCAGTAAGATGAGTCAGTCTTCTTGTACTTAAGTCAGCATTGTGCCTTTTCTATATAATTCCGATGAAATTTCTGTGCTTCATCGTCAATAAGAAGGTCCAAAGGATACAGTAAACCTGAAGTGAATCATCGTAATCTATAACTAGTGTCACAGGAATGGTTGAAAACATAGTCAGTACGAAGAGTCAGTCTTCTTGTACTTAAGTCGGCATTGTGCCTTTTGTATTTAATTCCGATGCTATTTCTGTGTTTCATGGTCAATAAGAAGGTCAGAGGGGCACACTAAACCTGAAGTGAAGCATCGGAATCAATAACTAGTGTCACAGGAACGGTTCAAAACATAGACAGTAAGAAGGGTCAGTCTTCTTGTACTTAAGTCGGCATTGTGCCTTTTGTATTTCATTCCGATGCAATTTCTGTACTTCGTCGCCAATAAGAAGGTCCAAAGGATACAGGAAACCTGAAGTGAAGCATCGGAATCTATAACTAATGTCACAGGAATAGTTCAAATCATAGTCAGTAAGAGGAGTCAGTCTTCTTGTACTTAAGTCGGCATTGTGCCTTTTGTATTTAATTCCGATGCAATATCTTTGTTTCATCGTCAATAAGATGGTCCAAGGGATACAGTAAACCTGAAGTGAAGCATCGGAATCTGTAACTAGCGTCACAGGAATGGTTCAAAACATAGACAGTAGGATGAGTCAGTCTTATTGTACTTAAGTCGGCATTGTGCCTTTTCTATTTTATTCCGATGCAATTTCTGTGTTTCATCGTCAATAGGAAGGCCCAAGGGATACAGTAAACCTGGAGTGAAGCATCGGAATCTATACCTAGTGTCACAGGAATGGTTCCAAACATAGTCAGTAAGAAGAGTCAGTCGTCTTGTACATAAGGCAGCATTGTGCCTTTTTCTATTTAATTCCGATGCAATTTCTGTGTTTCATCGTCAATAAGAAGTTCCAAGGGATACAGTAAATCTGAAGTGAATCATCGTAATCTATAACTAGTGTCACAGGAATGGTTCAAAGCATAGTCAGTACGAAGTGTCAGTCTTCTTGTACATAAGTCGGCACTGTGCCTTTTGTACTTAATTCCGATGCTATATCTGTGTTTCATGGTCAATAAGAAGGTAAGAGGGATACAGTAAAACTGAAGTGAAGCATCGGAATCTACAACTAGTGTCACAGGAATGGTTCAAAACATTGACAGTAAGAAGGGTCAGTCATCTTGTACTTAAGTCGGCATTTTGCCTTTTGTACTTAATTCCGATGCAATATCTGAGTTTCATCGTCAACAAGAAGGTGCAAGGGATACAGTAAACCTGAAGTGAAGCATCGGAATCTATAACTAGTGTCACAGGAATAGTTCAAACATAGGCAGTAAGAAGAGTCAGTCCTCTTGTACCTAAGTCGGCAATGTGCCTTTTCTATTTAATTCCAATGCAATTTCTGTATTTCGTCGCCAATAAGAAGGTCCCAAGAATACAGTAAACCTGAAGTGAAGCATCGGAATCTATAACTAATGTCACAAAAATCGTTCAAAACATAGACAGTAGGAAGAGTCAGTCTTCTTGTACTTTAGTCGGCATTGTGCCTTTTGTAATTAATCCGATGCAATTTCAGTGTTTCATCGTCAATAAGAAGGTCCAAGGGATACAGTAAACATGAAGTGAAGCATCGGAATTTATACCTATTGTCACAGGAATGGTTCAAAACATAGACAGTAGGAAGAGTCAGTCTTCTTGTACTTAAGTCGGCATTGTACCTTTTCTATTTAATTCCGATGCAACTTCAGTGTTTCATCGTCAATAAGAATGTCAGAGGGATACAGTAACCCTGAAGTGAAGCAACGGAATCTGTAACTAGCGTCACAGGAATGGTTCAAAACATAGACAGAAAGAAGAGTCAGTCTTCCTGTACTTAAGTCGGCATTGTGCCTTTTCTATTTAATTCCGATGCAGTTTCTGTGTTTCATCGTTAATGAGAAGGTCCAAGGGATACAGTAAACCAGAAGTGAAGCAGCGGAATCTATAACTAGTGTCACAGGAATGGTTCAAACAGTCAGTAAGAAGAGTCAATCTTCTTGTACTTAAGTCGGCATTGTGCTTTTTGTATTTAATTCCGATGCATTTTCTGTGTTTCATCGTCAACAAGAACGTCCAAGGGATACAATAAATCTGAAGTGAAGCATCGGAATCTATAACTAGTGTCACAGGAATAGTTCAAACATAGGCAGTAAGAAGAGTCAGTCTTCTTGTACTTAAGTCGGCAATGTGCCTTTTCTATTTAATTCCATTGCAATTTCTCTATTTCGTCGCCAATAAGAAGGTCCAAAGGATACAGTAAACCTGAAGTGAAGCATCGGAATCTATAACTAGTGTCACAGGAATGATTCAAAACATAGACAGTAGGAAGAGTCAGTCTTCTTGTACTTAAGTCGGCAATGTCCTTTTCTATTTAATTCCAACGCAAATTCTGTACTTCGTCGCCAATAAGAATGTCCAAAGGATATAGTAAACCAGAAGTGAAGCATCGGAATCTATAACTAATGTCACAGGAATCGTTCAAACATAGACAGTAGGAAGAGTCAGTCTTCTTGTACTTAAGTCGGCATTATGCCTTTTGTATTTAGTTCCGATGCAATTTCTGTGTTTCATCGTCAAAAAGAGGGTCCTAGGGATAGAGTAAACCTGAAGTGAAGCATCGGAATCTATAACTAGTGTCAAAGGAATGGTTCAAAACATAGACAGTAAGAAGGGTCAGTCTTCTTGTACTTAAGTCGGCATTGTGATTTTTGTATTTAATTCCGATGCAATATCAGTGTTTCACCTTTAATAAGAAGGTGCAAGGATACGGTAAACCTGAAGTGAAGCATCGGAATCTATAACTAGTGTCACAGGAATGGTTCCAAACATAGTCAGTAAGAAGAGTCAGTCTTCTTGTAGTTGAATCGGCATTGTGCCTTTTGTATTTCATTCCGAAGCAATTTCTGTACTTCGTCGCCAATAAGAAGGTCCAAAGGATACAGTAGACCTGAAGTGAAGCGTCGGAATCTATAACTAGTGTCACAGGAATTGTTCAAAACATAGACAGTAGGATGAGTCAGTCTTCTTGTACTTAAGTCGGCATTGTACCTTTTCTATTTAATTACGATGCAATTTCAGTGCTTCATCGTCAGTAAGAATGTCAGAGGGATACAGTAACCCTGAAGTGAAGCATCGGAATCTATAACTAGTGTCACAGTAATCGTTCAAAACATAGACAGTAGGAAGAGTCAGTCTTTTTGTACTTCAGTCGGCATTGTGTCTTTTGTTTTTAATTCCGATGCAATTTCTGTATTTCATCGTCAATAAGAAGGTCCAAGGGATACAGTAAACCTGAAGTGAAGCATCGGAATCTGTAACGAGCGTCACAGGAATGCTTCAAAACATAGACAGTAGGATGAATCAGTCTTCTTGTACTTAAGTCGGCATTGTGCCTTTTCTATTTAATTCCGATGCAATTTCTGTGTTTCATCGTCAATAGGAAGGCCCAAGGGATACAGTAAACCTGGAGTGAAGCATCGGAATCTATAACTAGCGTCACAGGAATGGTTGAAAACATAGACAGTAAGAAGAGTCAGTCTTCTTGTACTTAAGTCGGCATTGTGCCTTCTCTATTTAATTCCGATGCAATGTCTGTGTTTCATCGTCAATAGGATGGTCAGAGGGATACAGTAAACCTGAAGTGAGGCATCGGAATCTATACCTAGTGTCACAGGAATGGTTCCAAACATAGTCAGTAAGAAGAGTCAGTCTTCTTGTACATAAGGCAGCATTGTGCCTTTTTTTATTTAATTCCGATGCAATTTCTGTGTTTCATCGTCAATAAGAAGTTCCAAGGGATACAGTAAATCTGAAGTGAATCATCGTAATCTATAACTAGTGTCACAGGAATGGTTCAAAACATAGTCAGTACGAAGAGCCAGTCTTCTTGTACATATGTCGGCATTGTGCCTTTTGTATTTAATTCCGATGCTATTTCTGTGTTTCATGGTCATTAAGAAGGTCAGAGGGATACAGTAAACCTGAAGTGAGGCATCGGAATCTATAACTAGTGTCACAGGAATGGTTCAAAACATAAACAGTAATAACAGTCAGTCTTCTTGTACTTAAGTCGGCATTATGCCTTTTGTATTTAATTCCGATGCAATTTCTGTGTTTCATCGTCAAGATGAAGGTCAGAGGGATACAGTAAACATGAAGTGAAGCATCGGACTCTGTAACTAGCGTCACAGGAATTGTTCAAATCATAGTCAGTAAAAGGAGTCAGTCTTCTTGTACTTAAGTCGGCATTGTGCCTTTTGTATTTAATTCCGATGCAATTTCTGTGTTTCATCGTCAATAAGAACGTCCAAGGGATACAGTAAACCTGAAGTGAAGCATCGGAATGTATAACTAGTGTCACAGGAATGGTTCAAAACATAGACAGTAGGATGAGTCAGTCTTCTTGTACTTACGTCGGCATTGTGCCTTTTCTATTTAATTCCGATGCAATTTCTGTGTTTCATCTTCAATAAGATGGTCAGAGGGATACAGTAAACCTGAAGTGAAGCATCGGAATCTATAACCAGTGTCACAGGAATGGTTCAGAACATAGTCAGTAAGATGAGTCAGTCTTCTTGTACTTAAGTCAGCATTGTGCCTTTTCTATTTAATTCCGATGCAATTTCTGTGCTTCATCGTCAATAAGAAGGTCCAAAGGATACAGTAAACCTGAAGTGAATCATCGTAATCTATAACTAGTGTCACAGGAATGGTTGAAATCATAGTCAGTACGAAGAGTCAGTCTTCTTGTACTTAAGTTGGCATTGTGCCTTTTGTATTTAATTCCGATGCTATTTCTGTGTTTCATGGTCAATAAGAAGGTCAGAGGGGCACACTAAACCTGAAGTGAAGCATCGGAATCAATAACTAGTGTCACAGGAACGGTTCAAAACATAGACAGTAAGAAGGGTCAGTCTTCTTGTACTTAAGTCGGCATTGTGCCTTTTGTATTTCATTCCGATGCAATTTCTGTACTTCGTCGCCAATAAGAAGGTCCAAAGGATACAGGAAACCTGAAGTGAAGCATCGGAATCTATGACTAATGTCACAGGAATTGTTCAAATCATAGTCAGTAAGAGGAGTCAGTCTTCTTGTACTTAAGTCGGCATTGTGCCTTTTGTATTTAATTCCGATGCAATATCTTTGTTTCATCGTCAATAAGATGGTCCAAGGGATACAGTAAACCTGAAGTGAAGCATCGGAATCTGTAACTAGCGTCACAGGAATGGTTCAAAACATAGACAGTAGGATGAGTCAGTCTTATTGTACTTAAGTCGGCATTGTGCCTTTTCTATTTAATTCCGATGCAATTTCTGTGTTTCATCGTCAATAGGAAGGCCCAAGGGATACAGTAAACCTGGAGTGAAGCATCGGAATCTATACCTAGTGTCATAGGAATGGTTCCAAACATAGTCAGTAAGAAGAGTCAGTCGTCTTGTACATAAGGCAGCATTGTGCCTTTTTCTATTTAATTCCGATGCAATTTCAGTGTTTCATCGTCAATAAGAAGGTCCAAGGGATACAGTAAACATGAAGTGAAGCATCGGAATCTATACCTATTGTCACAGGAATGGTTCAAAACATAGACAGTAGGAAGAGTCAGTCTTCTTGTACTTAAGTCGGCATTGTACCTTTTCTATTTCATTCCGATGCAATTTCAGTGTTTCATCGTCAATAAGAATGTCAGAGGGATACAGTAACCCTGAAGTGAAGCATCGGAATCTGTAACTAGCGTCACAGGAATGGTTCAAAACATAGACAGAAAGAAGAGTCAGTCTTCCTGTACTTAAGTCGGCATTGTGCCTTTTCTATTTAATTCCGATGCAGTTTCTGTGTTTCATCGTTAATGAGAAGGTCCAAGGGATACAGTAAACCAGAAGTGATGCAACGGAATCTATAACTAGTGTCACAGGAATGGTTCAAACAGTCAGTAAGAAGAGTCAATCTTCTTGTACTTAAGACGGCATTGTGCCTTTTGTATTTAATTCCGATGCATTTTCTGTGTTTCATCGTCAACAAGAACGTCCAAGGGATACAATAAATCTGAAGTGAAGCATCGGAATCTATAACTAGTGTCACAGGAATAGTTCAAACATAGGCAGTAAGAAGAGTCAGTCTTCTTGTACTTAAGTCGGCAATGTGCCTTTTCTATTTAATTCCATTGCAATTTCCCTATTTCGTCGCCAATAAGAAGGTCCAAAGGATACAGTAAACCTGAAGTGAAGCATCGGAATCTATATCTAGTGTCACAGGAATGATTCAAATCATAGACAGTAGGAAGAGTCAGTCTTCTTGTACCTAAGTCGGCATTGTACCTTTTCTATTTAATTCCGACGCAATCTCAGTGTTTCATCGTCAATAAGAATGTCAGAGGGATACAGTAACCCTGATTGAAGCATCGGAATCTGTAAGTAGCGTCACAGGAAAGGTTCAAAACATAGACAGAAAGAAGAGTCAGTCTTCTTGTACTTAGGTCGGCATTGTGCCTTTTGTATTTAATTCCGTTGCAATTTCTGTGTTTCGTCGTCAATAAGAAGGTCAGAGGGATTCAGTAAACCTGAAGTGAGGCATCGGAATCTATAACTAGTGTCACAGGAATGGTTCAAAACATAGTCAGTAAGAAGAGTCCGTCTTCTTGTACTTAAGTCGGCATTGTGCCTTTTGTATTTAATTCCGATGCAATTTCTGTGTTTCATCGTCAATAAGAAGGTCAGAGGCATACAGTACTCCTTAAGTGAAGCATCGGAATCTATAACTAGTGTCACAGGAATGGTTCAAAACAGTCAGTAAGAAGAGTCAATCTTCTTGTACTTAAGTCGGCATTGTCCCTTTTGTATTTCATTCCGATGCAATTTCTGTACTTCTTCGCCAATAAGAAGGTCCAAAGGATGCAGTAAACCTGAAGTGAAGCAGCGGAATCTTTAACTAAGGTCACAGGAATCGTTCAAATCATAGACAGTAGGAAGAGTCCGTCTTCTTGTACATAAGTCGGCATTGTGCCTTTTGTATTTAATTCCAATGCAGTTTCTGTATTTCGTCGCCAATAAGAAGGTCCAAAGGAAACAGTAAACCTGAAGTGAAGCATCGGAATCTATAACTAGTGTCACAGGAATGGTTCAAAACATAGGCAGTAAGAAGAGTCACTCTTCTTGTACTTAAGTCGGCAATGTCCTTTTCTATTTAATTCCAATGCAAATTCTGTACTTCGTCGCCAATAAGAATGTCCAAAGGATATAGTAAACCAGAAGTGAAGCATCGGAATCTATAACTAATGTCACAGGAATCGTTCAAACATAGACAGTAGGAAGAGTCAGTCTTCTTGTACTTAAGTCGGCATTATGCCTTTTGTATTTAGTTCCGATGCAATTTCTGTGTTTCATCGTCAAAAAGAGGGTCCTAGGGATAGAGTAAACCTGAAGTGAAGCATCGGAATCTATAACTAGTGTCAAAGGAATGGTTTAAAACATAGACAGTAAGAAGGGTCAGTCTTCTTGTACTTAAGTCGGCATTGTGCCTTTTGTATTTAATTCCGATTCAATATCAGTGTTTCACCTTTAATAAGAAGGTGCAAGGGATACAGTAAACCTGAAGTGAAGCATCGGAATCTATAACTAATGTCACAGGAATCGTTCAAACAGAGACAGAAGGAAGAGTCAGTCTTCTTGTACTTAAGTTGGCATTGTGCCTTTTGTATTTAGTTCCGATGCAATTTCTGTGTTTCTTCGTCAATACGAAAGTCCTAGGGATAGAGTAAACCTGAAGTGAGGCATCGGAATCTATAACTAGTGTCACAGGAATGGTTCAAAACATAGTCAGTAAAAAGAGTCAGTCTCTTTGTACTTAAGTCTGCATTCTGCCTTTTGTATTTAATTCCGATGCTATTTCTGTGTTTCATCGTCAATAAGAAGGTCAGAGGGATACAGTGAATCTGAAGTGAAGCATCGGAATCTATAACTAGTGTCACAGGAATGGTTCAAAACATAGGCAGTAAGAAGAGTCACTCTTGTTGTACTTAAGTCGGCAATGTCCTTTTCTATTTAATTCCAATGCAAATTCTGTACTTCGTCGCCAATAAGAATGTCCAAAGGATATAGTAAACCAGAAGTGAAGCATCGGAATCTATAACTAATGTCACAGGAATGGTTCCAAACATAGTCAGTAAGAAGAGTCAGTCTTCTTGTAGTTGAATCGGCATTGTGCCTTTTGTATTTCATTCCGAAGCAATTTCTGTACTTCGTCGCCAATAAGAAGGTCCAAAGGATACAGTAAACCTGAAGTGAAGCGTCGGAATCTATAACTAGTGTCACAGGAATGGTTCAAAACATAGACAGTAGGATGAGTCAGTCTTCTTGTACTTAAGTCGGCATTGTACCTTTTCTATTTTATTACGATGCAATTTCAGTGCTTCATCGTCAGTAAGAATGTCAGAGGGATACAGTAACCCTGAAGTGAAGCATCGGAATCTATAACTAGTGTCACAGTAATCGTTCAAAACATAGACAGTAGGAAGAGTCAGTCTATTTGTACTTCAGTCGGCATTGTGCCTTTTGTTTTTAATTCCGATGCAATTTCTGTATTTCATCGTCAATAAGAAGGTCCAAGGGATACAGTAAACCTGAAGTGAAGCATCGGAATCTGTAACGAGCGTCACAGGAATGCTTCAAAACATAGATAGTAGGATGAATCAGTCTTCTTGTACTTAAGTCGGCATTGTGCCTTTTCTATTTAATTCCGATGCAATTTCTGTGTTTCATCGTCAATAGGAAGGCCCAAGGGATACAGTAAACCTGGAGTGAAGCATCGGAATCTATAACTAGCGTCACAGGAATGGTTGAAAACATAGACAGTAAGAAGAGTCAGTCTTCTTGTACTTAAGTCGGCATTGTGCCTTCTCTATTTAATTCCGATGCAATGTCTGTGTTTCATCGTCAATAAGATGGTCAGAGGGATACAGTAAACCTGAAGTGAGGCATCGGAATCTATACCTAGTGTCACAGGAATGGTTCCAAACATTGTCAGTAAGAAGAGTCAGTCTTCTTGTACATAAGGCAGCATTGTGCCTTTTTTTATTTAATTGCGATGCAATTTCTGTGTTTCATCGTCAATAAGAAGTTCCAAGGGATACAGTAAATCTGAAGTGAATCATCGTAATCTATAACTAGTGTCACAGGAATGGTTCAAAACATAGTCAGTACGAAGAGTCAGTCTTCTTGTACATATGTCGGCATTGTGCCTTTTGTATTTAATTCCGATGCTATTTCTGTGTTTCATGGTCAATAAGAAGGTCAGAGGGATACAGTAAACCTGAAGTGAGGCATCGGAATCTATAACTAGTGTCACAGGAATGGTTCAAAACATAAACAGTAATAACAGTCAGTCTTCTTGTACTTAAGTCGGCATTATGCCTTTTGTATTTAATTACGATGCAATTTCTGTGTTTCATCATCAATAAGAACGTCCAAGGGATACAGTAAACCTGAAGTGAAGCATCGGAATGTATAACTAGTGTCACAGGAATGGTTCAAAACATAGACAGTAGGATGAGTCAGTCTTCTTGTACTTACGTCGGCATTGTGCCTTTTCTATTTAATTCCGATGCAATTTCTGTGTTTCATCTTCAATAAGAAGGTCAGAGGGATACAGTAAACCTGAAGTGAAGCATCGGAATCTATAACCAGTGTCACAGGAATGGTTCAGAACATAGTCAGTAAGATGAGTCAGTCTTCTTGTACTTAAGTCAGCATTGTGCCTTTTCTATATAATTCCGATGAAATTTCTGTGCTTCATCGTCAATAAGAAGGTCCAAAGGATACAGTAAACCTGAAGTGAATCATCGTAATCTATAACTAGTGTCACAGGAATGGTTGAAAACATAGTCAGTACGAAGAGTCAGTCTTCTTGTACTTAAGTCGGCATTGTGCCTTTTGTATTTAATTCCGATGCTATTTCTGTGTTTCATGGTCAATAAGAAGGTCAGAGGGGCACACTAAACCTGAAGTGAAGCATCGGAATCAATAACTAGTGTCACAGGAACGGTTCAAAACATAGACAGTAAGAAGGGTCAGTCTTCTTGTACTTAAGTCGGCATTGTGCCTTTTGTATTTCATTCCGATGCAATTTCTGTACTTCGTCGCCAATAAGAAGGTCCAAAGGATACAGGAAACCTGAAGTGAAGCATCGGAATCTATAACTAATGTCACAGGAATAGTTCAAATCATAGTCAGTAAGAGGAGTCAGTCTTCTTGTACTTAAGTCGGCATTGTGCCTTTTGTATTTAATTCCGATGCAATATCTTTGTTTCATCGTCAATAAGATGGTCCAAGGGATACAGTAAACCTGAAGTGAAGCATCGGAATCTGTAACTAGCGTCACAGGAATGGTTCAAAACATAGACAGTAGGATGAGTCAGTCTTATTGTACTTAAGTCGGCATTGTGCCTTTTCTATTTTATTCCGATGCAATTTCTGTGTTTCATCGTCAATAGGAAGGCCCAAGGGATACAGTAAACCTGGAGTGAAGCATCGGAATCTATACCTAGTGTCACAGGAATGGTTCCAAACATAGTCAGTAAGAAGAGTCAGTCGTCTTGTACATAAGGCAGCATTGTGCCTTTTTCTATTTAATTCCGATGCAATTTCTGTGTTTCATCGTCAATAAGAAGTTCCAAGGGATACAGTAAATCTGAAGTGAATCATCGTAATCTATAACTAGTGTCACAGGAATGGTTCAAAGCATAGTCAGTACGAAGTGTCAGTCTTCTTGTACATAAGTCGGCACTGTGCCTTTTGTACTTAATTCCGATGCTATATCTGTGTTTCATGGTCAATAAGAAGGTAAGAGGGATACAGTAAAACTGAAGTGAAGCATCGGAATCTACAACTAGTGTCACAGGAATGGTTCAAAACATTGACAGTAAGAAGGGTCAGTCATCTTGTACTTAAGTCGGCATTTTGCCTTTTGTACTTAATTCCGATGCAATATCTGAGTTTCATCGTCAACAAGAAGGTGCAAGGGATACAGTAAACCTGAAGTGAAGCATCGGAATCTATAACTAGTGTCACAGGAATAGTTCAAACATAGGCAGTAAGAAGAGTCAGTCCTCTTGTACCTAAGTCGGCAATGTGCCTTTTCTATTTAATTCCAATGCAATTTCTGTATTTCGTCGCCAATAAGAAGGTCCCAAGAATACAGTAAACCTGAAGTGAAGCATCGGAATCTATAACTAATGTCACAAAAATCGTTCAAAACATAGACAGTAGGAAGAGTCAGTCTTCTTGTACTTTAGTCGGCATTGTGCCTTTTGTAATTAATTCCGATGCAATTTCAGTGTTTCATCGTCAATAAGAAGGTCCAAGGGATACAGTAAACATGAAGTGAAGCATCGGAATTTATACCTATTGTCACAGGAATGGTTCAAAACATAGACAGTAGGAAGAGTCAGTCTTCTTGTACTTAAGTCGGCATTGTACCTTTTCTATTTAATTCCGATGCAACTTCAGTGTTTCATCGTCAATAAGAATGTCAGAGGGATACAGTAACCCTGAAGTGAAGCAACGGAATCTGTAACTAGCGTCACAGGAATGGTTCAAAACATAGACAGAAAGAAGAGTCAGTCTTCCTGTACTTAAGTCGGCATTGTGCCTTTTCTATTTAATTCCGATGCAGTTTCTGTGTTTCATCGTTAATGAGAAGGTCCAAGGGATACAGTAAACCAGAAGTGAAGCAGCGGAATCTATAACTAGTGTCACAGGAATGGTTCAAACAGTCAGTAAGAAGAGTCAATCTTCTTGTACTTAAGTCGGCATTGTGCTTTTTGTATTTAATTCCGATGCATTTTCTGTGTTTCATCGTCAACAAGAACGTCCAAGGGATACAATAAATCTGAAGTGAAGCATCGGAATCTATAACTAGTGTCACAGGAATAGTTCAAACATAGGCAGTAAGAAGAGTCAGTCTTCTTGTACTTAAGTCGGCAATGTGCCTTTTCTATTTAATTCCATTGCAATTTCTCTATTTCGTCGCCAATAAGAAGGTCCAAAGGATACAGTAAACCTGAAGTGAAGCATCGGAATCTATAACTAGTGTCACAGGAATGTTTCAAAACATAGACAGTAGGAAGAGTCAGTCTTCTTGTACTTAAGTCGGCAATGTCCTTTTCTATTTAATTCCAACGCAAATTCTGTACTTCGTCGCCAATAAGAATGTCCAAAGGATATAGTAAACCAGAAGTGAAGCATCGGAATCTATAACTAATGTCACAGGAATCGTTCAAACATAGACAGTAGGAAGAGTCAGTCTTCTTGTACTTAAGTCGGCATTATGCCTTTTGTATTTAGTTCCGATGCAATTTCTGTGTTTCATCGTCAAAAAGAGGGTCCTAGGGATAGAGTAAACCTGAAGTGAAGCATCGGAATCTATAACTAGTGTCAAAGGAATGGTTCAAAACATAGACAGTAAGAAGGGTCAGTCTTCTTGTACTTAAGTCGGCATTGTGATTTTTGTATTTAATTCCGATGCAATATAAGTGTTTCACCTTTAATAAGAAGGTGCAAGGATACGGTAAACCTGAAGTGAAGCATCGGAATCTATAACTAGTGTCACAGGAATGGTTCCAAACATAGTCAGTAAGAAGAGTCAGTCTTCTTGTAGTTGAATCGGCATTGTGCCTTTTGTATTTCATTCCGAAGCAATTTCTGTACTTCGTCGCCAATAAGAAGGTCCAAAGGATACAGTAGACCTGAAGTGAAGCGTCGGAATCTATAACTAGTGTCACAGGAATGGTTCAAAACATAGACAGTAGGATGAGTCAGTCTTCTTGTACTTAAGTCGGCATTGTACCTTTTCTATTTAATTACGATGCAATTTCAGTGCTTCATCGTCAGTAAGAATGTCAGAGGGATACAGTAACCCTGAAGTGAAGCATCGGAATCTATAACTAGTGTCACAGTAATCGTTCAAAACATAGACAGTAGGAAGCGTCAGTCTTTTTGTACTTCAGTCGGCATTGTGTCTTTTGTTTTTAATTCCGATGCAATTTCTGTATTTCATCGTCAATAAGAAGGTCCAAGGGATACAGTAAACCTGAAGTGAAGCATCGGAATCTGTAACGAGCGTCACAGGAATGCTTCAAAACATAGACAGTAGGATGAATCAGTCTTCTTGTACTTAAGTCGGCATTGTGCCTTTTCTATTTAATTCCGATGCAATTTCTGTGTTTCATCGTCAATAGGAAGGCCCAAGGGATACAGTAAACCTGGAGTGAAGCATCGGAATCTATAACTAGCGTCACAGGAATGGTTGAAAACATAGACAGTAAGAAGAGTCAGTCTTCTTGTACTTAAGTCGGCATTGTGCCTTCTCTATTTAATTCCGATGCAATGTCTGTGTTTCATCGTCAATAGGATGGTCAGAGGGATACAGTAAACCTGAAGTGAGGCATCGGAATCTATACCTAGTGTCACAGGAATGGTTCCAAACATAGTCAGTAAGAAGAGTCAGTCTTCTTGTACATAAGGCAGCATTGTGCCTTTTTTTATTTAATTCCGATGCAATTTCTGTGTTTCATCGTCAATAAGAAGTTCCAAGGGATACAGTAAATCTGAAGTGAATCATCGTAATCTATAACTAGTGTCACAGGAATGGTTCAAAACATAGTCAGTACGAAGAGCCAGTCTTCTTGTACATATGTCGGCATTGTGCCTTTTGTATTTAATTCCGATGCTATTTCTGTGTTTCATGGTCAATAAGAAGGTCAGAGGGATACAGTAAACCTGAAGTGAGGCATCGGAATCTATAACTAGTGTCACAGGAATGGTTCAAAACATAAACAGTAATAACAGTCAGTCTTCTTGTACTTAAGTCGGCATTATGCCTTTTGTATTTAATTCCGATGCAATTTCTGTGTTTCATCGTCAAGATGAAGGTCAGAGGGATACAGTAAACATGAAGTGAAGCATCGGACTCTGTAACTAGCGTCACAGGAATTGTTCAAATCATAGTCAGTAAGAGGAGTCAGTCTTCTTGTACTTAAGTCGGCATTGTGCCTTTTGTATTTAATTCCGATGCAATTTCTGTGTTTCATCGTCAATAAGAACGTCCAAGGGATACAGTAAACCTGAAGTGAAGCATCGGAATGTATAACTAGTGTCACAGGAATGGTTCAAAACATAGACAGTAGGATGAGTCAGTCTTCTTGTACTTACGTCGGCATTGTGCCTTTTCTATTTAATTCCGATGCAATTTCTGTGTTTCATCTTCAATAAGAAGGTCAGAGGGATACAGTAAACCTGAAGTGAAGCATCGGAATCTATAACCAGTGTCACAGGAATGGTTCAGAACATAGTCAGTAAGATGAGTCAGTCTTCTTGTACTTAAGTCAGCATTGTGCCTTTTCTATTTAATTCCGATGCAATTTCTGTGCTTCATCGTCAATAAGAAGGTCCAAAGGATACAGTAAACCTGAAGTGAATCATCGTAATCTATAACTAGTGTCACAGGAATGGTTGAAATCATAGTCAGTACGAAGAGTCAGTCTTCTTGTACTTAAGTTGGCATTGTGCCTTTTGTATTTAATTCCGATGCTATTTCTGTGTTTCATGGTCAATAAGAAGGTCAGAGGGGCACACTAAACCTGAAGTGAAGCATCGGAATCAATAACTAGTGTCACAGGAACGGTTCAAAACATAGACAGTAAGAAGGGTCAGTCTTCTTGTACTTAAGTCGGCATTGTGCCTTTTGTATTTCATTCCGATGCAATTTCTGTACTTCGTCGCCAATAAGAAGGTCCAAAGGATACAGGAAACCTGAAGTGAAGCATCGGAATCTATGACTAATGTCACAGGAATTGTTCAAATCATAGTCAGTAAGAGGAGTCAGTCTTCTTGTACTTAAGTCGGCATTGTGCCTTTTGTATTTAATTCCGATGCAATATCTTTGTTTCATCGTCAATAAGATGGTCCAAGGGATACAGTAAACCTGAAGTGAAGCATCGGAATCTGTAACTAGCGTCACAGGAATGGTTCAAAACATAGACAGTAGGATGAGTCAGTCTTATTGTACTTAAGTCGGCATTGTGCCTTTTCTATTTAATTCCGATGCAATTTCTGTGTTTCATCGTCAATAGGAAGGCCCAAGGGATACAGTAAACCTGGAGTGAAGCATCGGAATCTATACCTAGTGTCATAGGAATGGTTCCAAACATAGTCAGTAAGAAGAGTCAGTCGTCTTGTACATAAGGCAGCATTGTGCCTTTTTCTATTTAATTCCGATGCAATTTCAGTGTTTCATCGTCAATAAGAAGGTCCAAGGGATACAGTAAACATGAAGTGAAGCATCGGAATCTATACCTATTGTCACAGGAATGGTTCAAAACATAGACAGTAGGAAGAGTCAGTCTTCTTGTACTTAAGTCGGCATTGTACCTTTTCTATTTCATTCCGATGCAATTTCAGTGTTTCATCGTCAATAAGAATGTCAGAGGGATACAGTAACCCTGAAGTGAAGCATCGGAATCTGTAACTAGCGTCACAGGAATGGTTCAAAACATAGACAGAAAGAAGAGTCAGTCTTCCTGTACTTAAGTCGGCATTGTGCCTTTTCTATTTAATTCCGATGCAGTTTCTGTGTTTCATCGTTAATGAGAAGGTCCAAGGGATACAGTAAACCAGAAGTGATGCAACGGAATCTATAACTAGTGTCACAGGAATGGTTCAAACAGTCAGTAAGAAGAGTCAATCTTCTTGTACTTAAGTCGGCATTGTGCCTTTTGTATTTAATTCCGATGCATTTTCTGTGTTTCATCGTCAACAAGAACGTCCAAGGGATACAATAAATCTGAAGTGAAGCATCGGAATCTATAACTAGTGTCACAGGAATAGTTCAAACATAGGCAGTAAGAAGAGTCAGTCTTCTTGTACTTAAGTCGGCAATGTGCCTTTTCTATTTAATTCCATTGCAATTTCCCTATTTCGTCGCCAATAAGAAGGTCCAAAGGATACAGTAAACCTGAAGTGAAGCATCGGAATCTATATCTAGTGTCACAGGAATGATTCAAATCATAGACAGTAGGAAGAGTCAGTCTTCTTGTACCTAAGTCGGCATTGTACCTTTTCTATTTAATTCCGACGCAATCTCAGTGTTTCATCGTCAATAAGAATGTCAGAGGGATACAGTAACCCTGATTGAAGCATCGGAATCTGTAAGTAGCGTCACAGGAAAGGTTCAAAACATAGACAGAAAGAAGAGTCAGTCTTCTTGTACTTAGGTCGGCATTGTGCCTTTTGTATTTAATTCCGTTGCAATTTCTGTGTTTCGTCGTCAATAAGAAGGTCAGAGGGATTCAGTAAACCTGAAGTGAGGCATCGGAATCTATAACTAGTGTCACAGGAATGGTTCAAAACATAGTCAGTAAGAAGAGTCCGTCTTCTTGTACTTAAGTCGGCATTGTGCCTTTTGTATTTAATTCCGATGCAATTTCTGTGTTTCATCGTCAATAAGAAGGTCAGAGGCATACAGTACTCCTTAAGTGAAGCATCGGAATCTATAACTAGTGTCACAGGAATGGTTCAAAACAGTCAGTAAGAAGAGTCAATCTTCTTGTACTTAAGTCGGCATTGTCCCTTTTGTATTTCATTCCGATGCAATTTCTGTACTTCTTCGCCAATAAGAAGGTCCAAAGGATGCAGTAAACCTGAAGTGAAGCAGCGGAATCTTTAACTAAGGTCACAGGAATCGTTCAAATCATAGACAGTAGGAAGAGTCCGTCTTCTTGTACATAAGTCGGCATTGTGCCTTTTGTATTTAATTCCAATGCAGTTTCTGTATTTCGTCGCCAATAAGAAGGTCCAAAGGAAACAGTAAACATGAAGTGAAGCATCGGAATCTATAACTAGTGTCACAGGAATGGTTCAAATCATAGACAGTAAGAAGAGTCAGTCCTCTTGTACTTAAGTCGGCAATGTGACTTTTCTATTAAATTCCAATGGAGTTTCTGTATTTCGTTGCCAATAAGAAGGTCCAAAGGAAACAGTAAACCTGAAGTGAAGCATCGGAATCTATAACTAGTGTCACAGGAATGGTTCAAAACATAGACAGTAAGAAGACTCAGTCTTCTTGTACTTAAGTCGGCAATGTGCCTTTTCTATTTAATTCCAATGCAATTTCTCTATTTCGTCGCCAATAAGAAGGTCCAAAGGATACAGTAAACCTGGAGTGAAGCATCCTAATCTTTAACTAATGTCACAGGAATCGTTCAAAGCATAGACAGTAGGAAGAGTCAGTCTTCTTGTACTTAAGTCGGCATTGTACCTTTTCTAATTAATTCCGATGCAATTTCAGTGTTTCATCGTCAATAAGAATGTCAGAGGGATACAGTAACCCTGAAGTGAAGCATCGGAATCTGTAACTAGCGTCACAGGAATGGTTCAAAACATAGACAGAAAGAAGAGTCAGTCTTCCTGTACTTAAGTGGGTATTGTGCCTTTTCTATTTAATACCGATGCAGTTTCTGTGTTTCATCGTCAATAAGAAGGTCCAAGGGATACAGTGAACCAGAAGTGAAGCATCGGAATCTATAACTAGTGTCACAGGAATGGTTCAAAACATAGACAGTAAGAAGAGTCAGTCTTCTTGTACTTAAGTCGGCATTGTGCCTTTTTTATTTAATTCCGATGCAATTTCTGTGTTTCATCGTCAATAAGAAGGTCAGAGGGATACAGTAAACCTGAATTGAAGCATCGATATCTATAAATAGTGTCACAGGAATGGTTCAAAACATAGTCAGTAAGAAGAGTAGGTTTTCTTGTACTTAAGTCGGCATTGTGCCTTTTCTATTTAATTCCGATGCAATTTCTGTGTTTCATCGTCAATAAGAAGGTCAGAGGGATACAGTAAACCCGACGTGAAGCATCGGAATCTATAACTAGTATCACAGGAATGGTTCAAACAGTCAGTAAAAAGAGTCAATCTTCTTGTACTTAAGTCGGCATTGTGCCTTTTGTATTTAATTCCGATGCATTTTCTGTGTTTCATCGTCAATAAGAAGGTCCAAGGGATACAGTAATTCTGAAGTGAAGCATCGGAATCTATTACTAGTGTCACAGGAATGGTTCAAAACATAGACAGTAGGAAGAGTCAGTCTTCTTGTACTTAAGTCGGCATTGTGCTTTTTGTATTTAATTCCGATGCAATTTCTGTGTTTCATCGGCAAAAAGAAGGTCAGAGGGATACAGTAAACCTGAAGTGAAGCATCCGAATCTGTAACTAGTGTCACAGGAATGGTTCAAAACATAGACAGTAGGAAGAGTCAGTCTTTTTGTACTTAAGTCGGCATTGTGCCTTTTGTATTTAATTCCGATGCAATATCTTTGTTTCATCGTCAATAAGATGGTCCAAGGGATACAGTAAACCTGAAGTGAAGCATCGGAATCTGTAACTAGCGTCACAGGAATGGTTCAAAACATAGACAGTACGATGAGTCAGTCTTCTTGTACTTATGTCGGCATTGTGCCTTTTCTATTTAATTCCGATGCAATTTCTGTGTTTCATCGTCAATAGGAAGGCCCAAGGGATACAGTAAACCTGGAGTGAAGCATCGGAATCTATAACTAGCGTCACAGGAATGGTTGAAAACATAGACAGTAAGAAGAGTCAGTCTTCTTGTACTTAAGTCGGCATTGTGACTTCTCTATTTAATTCCGATGCAATGTCCGTGTTTCATCGTCAATAAGAAGGTCAGAGGGATACAGTAAACCTGAAGTGAGGGATCGGAATCTATACCTAGTGTCACAGGAATGGTTCCAAACATAGTCAGTAAGAAGAGTCAGTCTTCTTGTACTTAAGTCGGCATTGTGCCTTTTGTATTAAATTCCAATGCAATTTCTGTGTTTCATCGTCAATAAGAAGGTCACAAGGATACAGAAAACCTGAAGTGAAGCATCGGAGTCTATAACTAGTTTCACAGGAATGGTTCAAAACAGTCAGTAAGAAGAGTCAATCTTCTTGTACTTAAGTCGGCATTGTGCCTTTTGTATTTAATTCCGATGCATTTTCTGTGTTTCATCGTCAATACGAAGGTCCAAGGGATACAGTAAAGCAGAAGTGAAGCATCGGAATCTATAACTAGTGTCACAGGAATGGTTCAAGTCATAGACAGTAAGAAGAGTCAGTCCTCTTGTACCTAAGTCGGCAATGTGCCTTTTCTATTTAATTCCAATGCAATTTCTGTATTTCGTCGCCAATAAGAAGGTCCCAAGAATACAGTAAACCTGAAGTGAAGCATCGGAATCTATAACTAATGTCACAAAAATCGTTCAAAACATAGACAGTAGGAAGAGTCAGTCTTCTTGTACTTTAGTCGGCATTGTGCCTTTTGTAATTAATTCCGATGCAATTTCAGTGTTTCATCGTCAATAAGAAGGTCCAAGGGATACAGTAAACATGAAGTGAAGCATCGGAATCTATACCTAGTGTCACAGGAATGGTTCAAAACATAGACAGTAGGAAGAGTCAGTCTTCTTGTACTTAAGTCGGCATTGTACCTTTTCTATTTAATTCCGATGCAATTTCAGTGTTTCATCGTCAATAAGAATGTCAGAGGGTTACAGTAACCCTGAAGTGAAGCATCGGAATCTGTAACTAGCGTCACAGGAATGGTTAAAAACATAGACAGAAAGAAGAGTCAGTCTTCCTGTACTTAAGTCGGCATTGTGCCTTTTCTATTTAATTCCGATGCAGTTTCTGTGTTTCATCGTTAATGAGAAGGTCCAAGGGATACAGTAAACCAGAAGTGAAGCATCGGAATCTATAACTAGTGTCACAGGAATGGTTCAAACAGTCAGTAAGAAGAGTCAATCTTCTTGTACTTAAGTCGGCAATGTGCCTTTTGTATTTAATTCCGATGCATTTTCTGTGTTTCATCGTCAACAAGAACGTCCAAGGGATACAATAAATCTGAAGTGAAGCATCGGAATCTATAACTAGTGTCACAGGAATAGTTCAAACATAGGCAGTAAGAAGAGTCAGTCTTCTTGTACTTAAGCCGGCAATGTGCCTTTTCTATTTAATTCCAATGCAATTTATCTATTTCGTCGCCAATAAGAAGGTCCAAAGGATACAGTAAACCTGAAGTGAAGCATCGGAATCTATAACTAGTGTCACAGGAATGGTTCAAAACAGTCAGTATGAAGAGTCAGTCTTCTTGTACTTAAGTCGGCATTGTCCCTTTTGTATTTCATTCCGATGCAATTTCTGTACTTCTTCGCCAATAACAAGGTCCAAAGGATACAGTAAACCTGAAGTGAAGCAGCGGAATCTTTAACTAAGGTCACAGGAATCGTTCAAATCATAGACAGTAGGAAGAGTCCGTCTTCTTGTACATAAGTCGGCATTGTGCCTTTTGTATTTATTTCCGATGCAATATCTGTGTTTCATCGTCAATAAGAAGGTCAGAGGCATACAGTAACCCTGAAGTGAAGCATCGGAATCTGTAAGTAGCGTCACAGGAAAGGTTCAAAATCATATACAGAAAGAAGAGTCAGTCTTCTTGTACTTAAGTCGGCATTGTGCCTTTTGTATTTAATTCCGTTGCAATTTCTGTGTTTCGTCGTCAATAAGAAGGTCAGAGGGATACAGTAAACCTGAAGTGAGGCATCGGAATCTGTAACTAGTGTCACAGGAATGGTTCAAACCATAGTCAGTAAGAAGAGTCCGTCTTCTTGTACTTAAGTCGGCATTGTGCCTTTTGTATTTAATTCCGATGCAATTTCTGTGTTTCATCGTCAATAAGAAGGTCAGAGGCATACAGTAAACCTTAAGTGAAGCATCGGAATCTATAACTAGTGTCACAGGAATGGTTCAAAACAATCAGTAAGAAGAGTCAATCTTCTTGTACTTTAGTCGGCATTGTGCCTTTTGTATTTAATTCCGATACATTTTCTGTGTTTCATCGTCAGTAAGAAGGTCCAAGGGATACATTAAACCTGAAGTGAAGCATCGGAACCTATAACTAGTGTCACAGGAATGGTTCAAAACAGTCAGTGTGAAGAGTCAGTCTTCTTGTACTTAAGTCGGCATTGTCCCTTTTGTATTTCATTCCGATGCAATTTCTGTACTTCTTCGCCAATAAGAAGGTCCAAAGGATACAGAAAACCTGAAGTGAAGCAGCGGAATCTTTAACTAAGGTCACAGGAATCGTTCAAATCATAGACAGTAGGAAGAGTCCGTCTTCTTGTACATAAGTCGGCATTGTGCCTTTTGTATTTAATTCCGATGCAATATCTTTGTTTCATCGTCAAAAAGAAGGTCAGAGGGATACAATAAACCTGAAGTGAAGCATCGGAATCTTTAACTAGTGTCACAGGAATGGTTCAAAACAGTCAGTAGGAATAGTCAATCTTCTTGTACTAAGTCGGCATTGTGCCTTTTGTATTTAATTCCGATTCATTTTCTGTGTTTCATCGTCAATAAGAGGGTCCAAGGGATACAGTAAACCAGAAGTGAAGCATCGGAATCTATAACTAGTGTCACAGGAATGGTTCAAAACATAGACAGTAAGAAGAGTTAGTCCTCTTGTACTTAAGTCGGCAATGTGACTTTTCTATTTAATTCCAATGCAGTTTCTGTATTTCGTCGCCAATAAGAAGGTCCAAAGGAAACAGTTAACCTGAAGTGAAGCATCGGAATCTATAACTAGTGTCACAGGAATGGTTCAAAACATAGACAGTAAGAAGAGTCAGTCTTCTTGTACTTAAGTCGGCAATGTGCCTTTTCTATTTAATTCCAATGCAATTTCTCTATTTCGTCGCCAATAAGAAGGTCCAAAGGATACAGTAAACCTGAAGTGAAGCATCCTAATCTTTAACTAATGTCACAGGAATCGTTCAAAACATAGACAGTAGGAAGAGTCAGTCTTCTTGTACTTATGTCGGCATTGTACCTTTTCTAATTAATTCCGATGCAATTTCAGTGTTTCATCGTCAATAAGAATGTCAGAGGGATACAGTAACCCTGAAGTGAAGCATCGGAATCTGTAACTAGCGTCACAGGAATGGTTCAAAACATAGACAGAAAGAAGATTCAGTCTTCCTGTACTTATGTCGGTATTGTGCCTTTTCTATTTAATTCCGATGCAGTTTCTGTGTTTCATCGTCAATAAGAAGGTCCAAGGGATACAGTAAACCAGAAGTGAAGCATCGGAATCTATAACTAGTGTCACAGGAATGGTTCAAAACATAGACAGTAAGAAGAGTCAGTCTTCTTGTACTTAAGTCGGCATTGTGCCTTTTCTATTTAATTCCGATGCAATTTCTGTGTTTCATCGTCAATACGAAGGTCAGAGGGATACAGTAAACCTGAATTGAAGCATCGATATCTATAAATAGTGTCACAGGATTGGTTCAAAACATAGTCAGTAAGAAGAGTAGAATTTCTTGTACTTAAGTCGGCATTGTGCCTTTTCTATTTAATTCCGATGCAATTTCTGAGTTTCATCGTCAATAAGAAGGTCAGAGGGATACAGTAAAAACGAAGTGAAGCATCGGAATCTATAACTAGTGTCACAGAAATGGTTCAAACAGTCAGTAAAAAGAGTCAATCTTCTTGTACTTAAGTCGGCATTGTGCCTTTTGTATTTAATTCCGATTCATTTTCTGTGTTTCATCGTCAATAAGAAGGTCCAAGGGATACAGTAATTCTGAAGTGAAGCATCGGAATCTATTACTAGTGTCACAGGAATGGTTCCCAACATAGTCAGTAAGAAGAGTCAGTCTTCTTGTGCTTAAGTCGGCATTGTGCCTTTTCTATTTCATTCCGATGCTATTTCTGTGTTTCATCGTCAATAAGAAGGTCCAAGGGGTACAGTAAACCTGAAGTGAATCATCGTAATCTATAACTAGTGTCACAGGAATGGTTCAAAACATAGTCAGTACGAAGAGTCAGTCTTCTAGTACTTAAGTCGGCGTTGTGCCTTTTGTATTTAATTCCGATGCAGTTTCTGTGTTTCATCGTCAATAAGAGGGTCAGAGGGATACAGTAAACCTGAAGTGAAGCATCGGAATCTATAACTAGTGTTACAGGAATGGTTCTAAACATAGACAGTAAGAAGGGTCAGTCTTCTTGTACTTAAGTCGGCATTATGCCTTTTCTATTTAATTCCGATGCAATATCTGTGTTTCATCGTCAATAAGAAGGTCAGAGGGATACAGTAAACCTGAAGTGAGGCATCGGACTCTATAACTAGTGTCACAGGAATGGTTCCAAACATAGTCAGTAAGAAGAGTCAGTCTTCTTGTACTTAAGTCGGCATTGTGCCTTTTCAATTTAATTCCGATGCCATTTCTGTGTTTCATCGTCAATAAGAAGGTCCAAGGGATACAGTAAACCTGAAGTGAATCATCGTAATCTATAACTAGTGTCACAGGAATGGTTCAAAACATAGTCAGTACGAAGAGTCAGTCTTCATGTACTTAAGTCGGCATTGTGCCTTTTGTATTTACTTCCGATGCAATTTCTGTGTTTCATCGTCAATAAGAAGATCAGAGGGATACAGTAAACCTGAAGTGAAGCATCGGAATCTATAACTAGTGTCACAGGAATGGTTCTAAACATAGACAGTAAGAAGGGTCAGTCTTCTTGTACTTAAGTCGGCATTTTGCCTTTTGTATTTAATTCCGATGCAATATCTGTGTTTCATCGTCAATAAGAAGGTGCAAGGGATGCAGTAAACCTGAAGTGAATCATCGTAATCTATAACTAGTGTCACAGGAATGGTTCCAAACATAGTCAGTAAGAAGAGTCAGTCTTCATGTACTTAAGTCGGCATTGTGCCTTTTGTATTTAATTCCGATGCAATTTCTGTGTTTCATCGCCAGAATGAAGGTCATAGGGATACAGTAAACCTGAAATGAAGCATCAGAATCTGTAACTAGTGTCACAGGAATGGTTCAAAACATAGACAGAAAGAAGAGTCAGTCTTCCTGTACTGAAATCGGCATTGTGCCATTTCTATTTAATTCCGATGCAATTTCTGTGTTTCATCGTCAATAAGAAGGTCCAAGGGATACAGTAAACCTGAAGTGAAGCATCGGAATCTATAACTAGTGTCACAAGAATGGTTCAAAACATAGACAGTAAGAAGAGTCAGTCTTCTTGTACTTAAGTCGGCATTGTGCCTTTTGTATTAAATTCCGATGCAATTTCTGTGTTTCATCGTCAATAAGAAGGTCAGAGGGATACAGTAAACCTGAAGTGAAGCATCGGAATCTTGTACTAGTGTCACAGGAATGGTTCGAAACAGTCAGTAGGAAGAGTCAATCTTCTTGTACTTAGTCGGCATTGTGCCTTTTGTTTTTAATTCCGATTCATTTTCTGTGTTTCATCGTCAATAAGAAGGTCCAAGGGATACAGTAAACCAGAAGTGAAGCATCGGAATCTATAACTAGTGTCACAGGAATGGTTCAAAGTATAGACAGTAAGATGAGTTAGTCCTCTTGTACTTAAGTCGGCAATGTGACTTTTCTATTTAATTCCAATGCAATTTCTGTATTTCGTCGCCAATAAGAAGGTCCAAAGGAAACAGTAAACCTGAAGTGAAGCATCGGAATCTATAACTAATGTCACAGGAATCGTTCAAAACATAGACAATAGGAAGAGTCAGTCTTCTTGTACTTATGCCGTGATTGTGCCTTTTGTATTTAATTCCGATGCAATTTCTGTGTTTCATCGTCAATAAGAAGGTCCAAGGGATACAGTGAACATGAAGTGAATCATCGGAATCTATAACTAGTGTCACAGGAATGGTTCAAAACATAGACAGTAGGAAGAGTCAGTCTTCTTGTACTTAAGTCGGCATTGTACCTTTTCTATTTAATTCCGATGCAATTTCAGTGTTTCATCGTCAATAAGAATGTCAGAGGGATACAGTAACCCTGAAGTGAAGCATCGGAATCTGTAACTAGCGTCACAGGAAAGGTTCAAAACATAGACAGAAAGAAGAGTCGGTCTTCTTGTACTTATGTCGGCATTGTGCCTTTTCTATTTAATTCCGATGCAATATCTGTGTTTCATCGTCAATAAGAAGGTCAGAGGGATACAGTAAACCTGAAGTGAGGCATCGGAATCTATAACTTGTGTCACAGGAATGGTTCAAAACATAGTCAGTAAGAAGAGTCGGTCTTCTTGTACTTAAGTCGGCATTGTGCCCTTTTGTATTCAATTCCGATGCAATTTGTGTGTTTCATCGTCAATAAGAAGGTCAGATGGATACAGTAAACCTGAATTTAAGCATCGGAACCTATAACTAGTGTCACAGGAATGGTTCAAAACATAGTCAGTTAGAAGAGTCGGTCTTCTTGTACTTAAGTCGGCATTGTGCCTTTTGTATTTCATTCCGATGCAATATCTGTACTTCGTCGCCAATAAGAAGATCCAAAGGATACAGTAAACCAGAAGTGAAGCATCGGAATCTATAACTAGTGTCACAGGAATGGTTCAAATCATAGACAGTAGGAAGAGTCAGTCTTCTTGTACTTAAGTCGGCATTGTACCATTTCTATTTAATTCCGATGCAATTTCAGTGTTTCATCGTCAATAAGAATGTCAGAGGGATACAGTAACCCTGAAGTGAAGCATCGGAATCTGTAACTAGCGTCACAGGAAACGTTCAAAACATAGACAGAAAGAAGAGTCAGTCTTCTTGTACTTAAATCGGCATTGTGCAATTTCCATTTAATGCCGATGCAATTACTGTGTTTCATCGTCAATAAGAAGGTCAAGGCATACAGTAAACCTGAAGTGAAGCATCGGAATCTATAACGAGTGTCACAGGAATGATTCAAAACATAGACAGTAAGAAGAGTCAGTCTTCTTGTACTTAAATCGGCATTGTGCCTTTTGTATTTAATTCCGATGCAATTTCTGTATTTCATCGTCAATAAGAAGGTCAGAGGGATACAGTAAACCTGAAGTGAGGCATCGGAATCTATAACTAGTGTCACAGGAATGGTTCAAAACAGTCAGTATGAAGAGTCAGTCTTCTTGTACTGAAGTCGGAATTGTGCCTTTTGTATTTAATTCCGATACATTTTCTGTGTTTCATCGGCAATAAGAAGGTCCAAGGGATACAGTAAACCTGAAGTGAAGAATCGGAATCTATAACTAGTGTCACAGGAATGGTTCAAAACATAGACCGTAAGAAGAGTCAGTCTTCTTGTACTTAAATCGGCATTGTGCCTTTTATATTTAAATCCGATACATTTTCTGTGTTTCATCGTCAATAAGAAGGTCCAAGGGATACAGTAACCCTGAAGTGAAGCATCGGAATCTGTAACCAGCGTCACAGGAAAGGTTCAAAACATAGACAGAAAGAAGAGTCAGTCTTCTTGTACTTAAGTCGGCATTGTGCCATTTCTATTTAATGCCGATGCAATTACTGTGTTTCATCGTCAATAAGAAGGGCAAGGGATACAGTAAACCGAAGTGAAGCATCGGAATCTATAACTAGTGTCACAGGAATGGTTCAAAACATAGACAGTAAGAAGAGTCAGTCTTCTTGCACTTTAATCGGCATTATGCCTTTTGTATTCAATTCCGATGCAATTTGTGTGTTTTATCGTCAATAAGAAGGTCAGATGGATACAGTAAACCTGAAGTTAAGCATCGGAACCTATAACTAGTGTCACAGGAATGGTTCAAAACATAGTCAGTAAAAAGAGTCGGTCTTCTTGTACTTATGTCGGCATTGTGCCTTTTCTATTTAATTCCGATGCAATATCTGTGTTTCATCGTCAATAAGAAGGTCAGAGGGATACAGTAAACCTGAAGTGAGGCATCGGAATCTATAACTAGTGTCACAGGAATGGTTCAAAACATAGCCAGTAAGAAGAGTCGGTCTTCTTGTACTTAAGTCGGCATTGTGCCTTTTGTATTTAATTCCGATGCAATTTCTGTGTTTCATCGTCAATAAGAAGGTCAGAGGGATACAGTAAAACTTAAGTGAAGCATCGGAATCTATAACTAGTGTCACAGGAATGGTTCAAAACAGTGAGTATGAAGAGTCAGCCTTCTTGTACTTAAGTCGGAATTGTCCCTTTTGTATTTCATTCCGATGCTATTTCTGTACTTCGTCGCCAATTAGAAGATCCAAAGGATACAGTAAACCAGAAGTGAAGCATCGGAATCTATAACTAGTGTCACAGGAATGGTTCAAAACATAGTCAGTAGGAAGAATCAGTCTTCTTGTACTTAAGTCGGCATTGTACCTTTTCTATTTAATTCCGATGCAATTTCAGTGTTTCATCGTCAATAAGAATGTCAGAGGTATACAGTAACCCTGAAGTGAAGCATCGGAACCTGTAACTAGCGTCACAGGAAAGGTTCAAAACATAGACAGAAAGAAGAGTCAGTCTTCTTGTACTTAAGTCGGCATTGTGCAATTTCTATTTAATGCCGATGCAATTACTGTGTTTCATCGTCAATAAGAAGGTCAAGGCATACAGTAAACCTGAAGTGAAGCATCGGAATCTATAACGAGTGTCACAGGAATGATTCAAAACATAGACAGTAAGATGAGTCAGTCTTCTTGTACTTAAATCGGCATTGTGCCTTTTGGATTTAATTCCGATGCAATTTCTGTATTTCATCGTCAATAAGAAGGTCAGAGGGATACAGTAAACCTGAAGTGAAGCATCGGAGTCTATAACTAGTGTCACAGGAATGGTTCAAAACAGTTAGTAAGATGAGTCAATCTTCCTGTACTTAAGTCGGCATTGTGCCTTTTGTATTTAATTCCGATACATTTTCTGTGTTTCATCGCCAATAAGAAGGTCCAAGGGATACAGTAAACCTGAAGTGAAGCATCGGAATCTATAACTAGTGTCACAGGAATGGTTCAAAACATGGACTGTAAGAAGAGTCAGTCTTCTTGTACTTAAATCGGCATTGTGCCTTTTATATTTAAATCCGATACATTTTCTGTGTTTCATCGTCAATAATAAGGTCCAAGGGATACAGTAAACCTGAAGTGAAGCATCGGAATCTATAACTAGTGTCACAGGAATGGTTCAAAACAGTCAGTATGAAGAGTCAGTCTTCTTGTACTGAAGTTGGCTTTGTCCCTTTTGTATTTCATTCCGATGCAATTTCTGTACTTCGGCGCCAATAAGAAGATCCAAAGGATACAGTAAACCTGAAGTGAAGCATCGGAATCTTTAACTAATGTCACAGGAAACGTTCAAATCATAGACAGTAGGAAGAGTCAGTCTTCTTGTACATAAGTCGGCATTGTGCCTTTTGTATTTAATTCCGATGCAATATCTGTGTTTCATCGTCAAAAAGAAGGTCAAAGGGATACAGTAAACCTGAAGTGAAGCATCTGAATCTGTAACTAGTGTCACAGGAATGGTTCGAAACATAGACAGAAAGAAGAGTCAGTCTTCCTGTACTTAAGTCGGCATTGTGCCTTTTCTATTTAATTCCGATGCAATTTCTGTGTTTCATCGTCAATAAGAAGGTCCAAGGGATACAGTAAACCTGAAGTGAAGCATCGGAATCTATAACTAGTGTCACAGGAATGGTTCAAAACATAGACAGTAAGAAGAGTCAGTCTTCTTGTACTTAAATCGGCATTGTGCCTTTTGTATTTAATTCCGATACTTTTTCTGTGTTTCATCGTCAATAAGAAGGTCCAAGGGATACAGTAAACCTGAAGTGAAGCATCGGAATCTATAACTAGTGTCACAGGAATGGTTCAAAACAGTCAGTATGAAGAGTCAGTCTTCTTGTACTTAAGTCGGCATCGTCCCTTTTGTATTTCATTCCGATGCAATTTCTGTACTTCTTCGCCAATAAGAAGGCCCAAAGGATACAGTAAACCTGAAGTGAAGCATCGGAATCTTTAACTAATGTCGCAGGAATCGTTCAAATCATAGACAGTAGGAAGAGTCAGTCTTCTTGTACATAAGTCGGCATTGTGCCTTTTGTTTTTAATTCCGATGCAATATCTGTGTTTCATCGTCAAAAAGAAGGTCAGAGGGATACAGTAAACCTGAAGTGAAGCATCGGAATCTATAACTAGTATAACAGGAATGGTTCAAAACAGTCAGTAGGAAGAGTCAGTCTTCTTGTACTTAAGTCGGTATTGTGCCTTTTGTATTTCATTCCGATGCAATTTCTGTACTTCGTCGCCAATAAGAAGTTCGAAAGGAAACAGTAAACCTGAAGTGAAGCATCGGAATCAATAACTAGTGTCACAGGAATGGTTCAAAACAGTCAGTAGGAAGAGTCAATCTTCTTGTACTTAGTCGGCATTGGCCTTTCGTATTTAATTCAGATTCATTTTCTGTGTTTCATCGGCAATAAGAAGGTCCAAGGGATACAGTAAACCAGAAGTGAAGCATCGGAATCTATAACTAGTGTCACAGGAATGGATCAAAACAGTCAGTAGGAAGAGTCAATCTTCTTGTACTTAGTCGGCATTGTGCCTTTTGTATTTAATTCCGATTCATTTTCTGTGTTTCATCGTCAATAAAAAGGTCCAAGGGATACGGTAACATGAAGTGAAGCATCGCAATCTATAACTAGTGTCACAGGAATGGTTCAAAACATAGACAGTAGGAAGAGTCAGTCTTCTTGTACTTAAGTCGGCATTGTACCTTTTCTATTTAATTCCGATGCAATTTCAGTGTTTCATCGTCAATAAGAATGTCAGAGGGATACAGTAACCCTGAAGTGAAGCATCGGAATGTGTAACTAGCGTCACAGGAGAGGTTCAAAACATAGACAGAAAGAAGAGTCAGTCTTCTTGTACTTAATTCGGCATTGTGCCAATTCTATTTAATTCCGATGCAATTACTGTGTTTCATCGTCAATAAGAAGGTCCAAGGGATACAGTAAACCTGAAGTGAAGCATCGGAATCTATAACTAGTGTCACAGGAATGGTTCAAAACATAGACAGTAAGAAGAGTCAGTCTTCTTGTGCTTAAATCGTCATTGTGCCTTTTGTATTTATATCCGATGCAATTTCTGTGTTTCATCGTCAATAAGAAGGTCGGATGGATACAGTAAACCTGAAGTGAAGCATCGGAACCTGTAACTAGTGTCACAGGAATGGTTCAATACATAGTCAGTAAGAAGAGTCGGTCTTCTTGTACTTATGTCGGAATTGTGCCTTTTCTATTTAATTCCGTTGCAATATCTGTGTTTCATCGTCAATAAGAAGGTCAGAGGGATACAGTAAACCTGAAGTGAGGCATCGGAATCTATAACTAGTGTCACAGGAATGGTACAAAACATAGTCAGTAAGAACATTCGGTCTTCTTGTACCTAAGTCGGCATTGTGCCTTTTGTATTTAATTCCGATGCAATTTCTGTGATTCATCGTCAATAAGGAGGTCAGAGGGATACAGTAAACCTTAAGTGAAGCATCGGAATCTGTAACTAGTGTCACAGGAATGGTTTAAAACAGTCAGTATGAAGAGTCAGTCTTCTTGTACTTAAGTCGGCATTGTCCCTTTTGTACTTCATTGCGATGCAATTTCTGTACTTCGTCGCCAATAAGAAGGTCCAAAGGATACAGTAAACCTTAAGTGAGGCATCGGAAACTTTAACTAGTGTCACAGGAATCGTTCAAATCATAGACAGTAGGAAGAGTCAGTCTTCTTGTACATAAGTCGGCATTGTGCCTTTTGTATTTAATTCCGATGCAATATCTGTGTTTCATCGTCAAAAAGAAGGTCAGAGGGATACAGTAAACCTAAGTGAAGCATCGGAATCAATAACTAGTATAACAGGAAAGGTTCAAAACAGTCAGTAGCAGGAGTCAGTCTTCTTGTACTTAAGTCGGTATTGTGCCTTTTGTATTTCATTCCGATGCAATTACTGTACTTCGTCGCCAATAAGAAGTTCCAAAGGATACAGTAAACCTGAAGTGAAGCATCGGAATCTATAACTAATGTCAGAGGAATCGTTCAAAGCATAGACAGTAGGAAGAGTCAGTCTTCTTGTACATAAGTCGGCATTGTGCCTTTTGTATTTCATTCCGATGCAATTTCTGTGTTTCATCGTCAGAACGAAGGTCAGAGGGATACAGTAAACCTGAAGTGAAGCATCAGAATCTGTAACTAGTGTCACAGGAATGGTTCAAAACATAGACAGTAGGAAGAGTCAGTCCTTTTGCACTTGAGCCGGCATTGTGCCTTTTGTATTTAATTCCGATGCAATATCTGTGATTCATCGTCAATAAGAAGGTCCAAGGGATACAGTTAACCTGATGTCAAGCATCGTAATCTGTAACTAGCGTCACAGGAATGGTTCAAACATAGTCAGTAAGAAGAGTCAGTCTTCTTGTACTTAAGTCGGCATTGTGCCTTTTCTATTTAATTCCGATGCAATATCTGTGTTTCATCGTCAGTAAGAACGTCCAAGGGATACAGTAAACATGAAGTGAAGCATCAGAATCTATAACTAGTGTCACAGGAATGGTTCAAAACATAGACAGTAGGATGAGTCAGTCTTCTTGTGCTTAAGTCGGCATTGTACCTTTTCTATTTAATTCCGATGCAATTTCACTGTTTCATGATCAATAAGAATGTCAGAGGGATACACTAACCCTGAAGTGAAGCATCGGAATCTGTAACTAGCATCACAGGAATGGTTCAAAACATGGACAGAAAGAAGTGTCAGTCAGCTTGTACTTAAGTCGGCATTGTGCCTTTTCTATTTAATTCCGATCCAATTTTTGTGTTTCATCGTCAATAAGAAGGCCCAAGGGATACAGTATACCTGAAGTGAAGCATCGGAATCTATAACTAGTGTCACAGGAATGGTTCAAAGCATAGACAGTAAGAAGAGTCAGTCTTCTTGTTCTTAAGTCGGCATTGTGCCTTTTCTATTTAATTCCGATTAAATTTCTGTGTTTCATCGTCAATAAGTAGGTCAGAAGGATACAGTAAACCTGAAGTGAAGCATCGGAAACTATAACTAGTGTCACAGGAATGGTTCAAAACATAGTCAGTAAGAAGGGTCGGTCTTCTTGTACTTAAGTCCGCATTGTGCCTTTTGTATTTAATTCCGATGCATTTTCTGTGTTTCATCGTCAATAAGAAGGTCCAAGGGATATAGTAAACCAGAAGTGAAGCATCGGAATCTATAACTAGTGTCACTGGAATGGTTCATAACATAGACAGTAAGAAGAGTCAGTCTTCTTGCACTTAAATCGGCATTGTGCCTTTTCTATTTAATTCCGATGCAATTTCTGTGTTTCATCGTCAATAAGAAGGTCAGAGGGATACAGTAAACCTGAAGTGAAGCGTCGGAATCTATAACTAGTGTCACAGGAATGCTTCAAAACATAGTCAGTAAGAAGAGTCGGTCTTCTTGTAGTTAAGTCGGCATTGTGCCTTTTCTATTTAATTCCGATGCAATATCTGTGCTTCATCGTCAATAAGAAGGTCAGAGGGATACAGTGAACATGAAGTGAGGCATCGGAATCTATAACTAGTGTCACAGGAATGGTTCAAAACATAGTCAGTAAGAAGAGTAGGTCTTCTTGTACTTCAGTCGGCATTGTGCCTTTTGTATTTAATTCCGATGCAATTTCTGTGTTTCATCGTCAATAAGAAGGTCAGAGGGATACAGAAAACCTGAAGTGAAGCATCGGAGTCTATAACTAGTGTCACAGGAATGGTTCAAAACAGTCAGTAAGAAGAGTCAATCTTCCTGTACTTAAGTCGGCATTGTGCCCTTTGTATTTAATTTCGATGCATTTTCTGTGTTTCATCGTCAATAAGAGGGTCCAAGGGATACAGTAAACCAGAAGTGAAGCATCGGAATCTATAACTAGTGTCTCAGGAATGGTTCAAATCACAGACAGTAAGAAGAGTCAGTCTTCTTGTACTTAAGTAGGCAATGTGCCTTTTCTATTTAATTCCAATTCAATTTCTGTATTTCGTCGCCAATAAGAAGGTCCAAAGGATACAGTAAACCTGAAGTGAAGCATCGGAATCTACAACTAAAGTCACAGGAATCGTTCAAAACATAGACAGTAGGAAGAGTCAGTCTTCTTGTACTTAAGTCGGCATTGTGCCTTTTGTATTTAATTCCGAAGCAATTTCTGTGTTTCATCGTCAAAAAGAAGGTCAGAGGGATACAGTAAGCCTGAAGTGAAGCATCGGAATCAATAACTAGTCTCACAGGAATGGTTTAAAAGTGTCAGGAGGAAGAGTCAGTCTACTTGTACTTAAGTCGGCATTGTGCCTTTTGTATTTCATTCCGATGCAATTTCTGTACTTCGTCGCCAATAAGAAGGTCCAAAGTATACAGTAAACATGAAGTGAAGCATCGGAATCTATAACTAATGTCACAGGAATTGTTCAAAACATAGACAGTAGGAAGAGTCAGTCTTCTTGTACTTAAGTCGGCATTGTGCCTTTTGTATTTAATTTCGATGCAATTTCTGTGTTTCATCGAAAACGAAGGTCAGAGGGAGACAGTAAACCTGAAGTGGAGCATCGGAATCTGTAACTAGTGTCACAGGAATGGCTCAAAACATAGACAGTAGGAAGAGTCAGTCTTTTTGTACTTAAGTTGGCACTGTGCCTTTTGTATTTAATCCCGATGCAATATCTGTGATTCATCGTCAATAAGAAGGTCCAAGGGATACAGTAAACCTGAAGTGAAGCATCGGAATCTGTAACTAGCGTCACAGGAATGGTTCAAAACATAGTCAGTAAGAAAAGTCAGTCTTCTTGTACTTAAGTCGGCATTGTGCCTTTTCTATTTAATTCCGATGCAATTTCTGTGTTTCATCGTCAATAAGAACGTCCAAGGGATACAGTAAACCTGAAGTGAAGCATCGGAATCTATAACTAGTGTCACAGGAATGGTTCAAAACGTACACAGCAGGATGAGTCAGTCTTCTTGTACTTAAGTCGGCATTGTACCTTTTCTATTTAATTCCGATGCAATTTCAGTGTTTCATCGTCAATAAGAATGTCAGAGGGATACAGTAATCCTGAAGTGAAGCATCGGAATCTGTAACTAGCGTCACAGGAATGGTTCAAATCATGGACAGAAAGAAGAGTCAGTCTGCTTGTACTTAAGTCGGCATTGTGCCTTTTCTATTTAATTCCGATGCAACATCTGTGTTTCATCGTCAATTAGAAGGTCAGAGGGATACAGTAAACCTGAAGTGAGGCATCGGAATCTATAACTAGTGTCACAGGAATGGTTCAAAGCATAGCCAGTAAGATGAGTCGGTCTTCTTGTACTTAAGTGGGCATTGTGCACTTTTTTATTTAATTCCGATGCAATATCTGTGTTTCATCGTCAATAAGAAGGTCAGAGGGATACAGTAAACCTGAAGTGAAGCATCGGAATCTATAACTAGTGTCACAGGAATGGTTCAAAACAGTCAGTAAGAAGAGTCAATCTTCTTGTACTTAAGTCGGCATTGTGCCTTTTGTATTTAATTCCGATTCATTTACTGTGTTTCATCGTCAATAAGAAGGTCCAAGGGATACAGTAAACCAGAAGTGAAGCATCGGAATCTATAACTAGTGTCACAGGAATGGTTCAAAACATAGACAGTAAGAAGAGTTAGTCCTCTTGTACTTAAGTCGGCAATGTGACTTTTCTATTTATTTCCAATGCATTTTCTGTATTTCGTCGCCGATAAGAAGGTCCAAAGGAAACAGTAAACCTGAAGTGAAGCATCGGAATCTTTAACTAATGTCACAGGAATCGTTCAAAACATAGACAGTAGGAAGAGTCAGTCTTCTTGTACTTAAGTCGGCATTGTACCTTTTCTATTTAATTCCGATGCAATTTCAGGGTTTCATCGACAATAAGAAGGTCCAAGGGATACAGTAAAGCAGAAGTGAAGCATCGGAATCTATAACTAGTGTCACAGGAATGGTTCAAAACATAGACAGTAAGAAGAGTCAGTCTTCTTGTACTTAAATCGGCATTGTGCCTTTTCTATTTAATTCCGATGCAATTTCTTTGTTTCATCGTCAATAAGAAGGTCAGAGGGATACAGTAAACCTGAAGTGAACAATCGGAATCTATAACTAGTGTCACAGGAATGGTTCAAGATATTGTCAGTAAGAAGAGTCGGTCTTCTTGTAGTTAAGTCGGCATTGTGCCTTTTCTATTTAATTCCGATGCAATATCTGTGTTTCATCGTCAATAAGAAGGTCAGAGGGATAGAGTAAACATGAAGTGAGGCATCGGAATCTATAACTAGTGTCACAGGAATGGTTAAAACATAGTCAGTAAGAAGAGTAGGTCTTCTTGTACTTCAGTCGGCATTGTGCCTTTTGTATTTAATTCCGATGCAATTTCTGTGTTTCATCGGCAATAAGAAGGTCAGAGGGATACAGTAAACCTTAAGTGAAGCATCGGAATCTATAACTAGTGTCACAGGAATGGTTCAAAACAGTCAGTAAGAAGAGTCAATCTTCTTGTACTTAAGTCAGCATTGTGCCTTTTGTATTTAATTCCGATTCATTTACTGTGTTTCATCGTCAATAAGAAGGTCCAAGGGATACAGTAAACCAGAAGTGAAGCATCGGAATCTATAACTAGTGTCACAGGAATGGTTCAAAACATAGACAGTAAGAAGAGTTAGTCCTCTTGTACTTAAGTCGGCAATGTGACTTTTCTATTTAATTCCAATGCATTTTCTGTATTTCGTCGCCAATAAGAAGGTCCAAAGGAAACAGTAAACCTGAAGTGAAGCATCGGAATCTTTAACTAATGTCACAGGAATCGTTCAAAACATAGACAGTAGGAAGAGTCAGTCTTCTTGTACTTAAGTCGGCATTGTACCTTTCCTGTTTAATTCCGATGCAATTTCAGTGTTTCATCGACAATAAGAAGGTCCAAGGGATACAGTAAACCAGAAGTGAAGCATCGGAATCTATAACTAGTGTCACAGGAATGGTTCAAAACATAGACAGTAAGAAGAGTCAGTCTTCTTGTACTTAAATCGGCATTGTGCCTTTTCTATTTAGTTCCGATGCAATTTCTGTGTTTCATCGTCAATAAGAAGTTCAGAGGGATACAGTAAACCTGAAGTGAACAATCGGAATCTGTAACTAGTGTCACAGGAATGGTTCAAAATATTGTCAGTAAGAAGAGTCGGTCTTCTTGTAGTTAAGTCGGCATTGTGCCTTTTCTATTTAATTCCGATGCAATATCTGTGTTTCATCGTCAATAAGAAGGTCAGAGGGATACAGTAAACATGAAGTGAGGCAAGGGAATCTATAACTAGTGTCACAGGAATGGTTCAAACATAGTCAGTAAGAAGAGTAGGTCTTCTTGTACTTCAGTCGGCATTGTGCCTTTTGTTTTTAATTCCGATGCAATTTCTGTGTTTCATCGTCAATAAGAAGGTCAGAGGGATACAGTAAACCTGAAGTGAAGCATCGGAATCTATAACTAATGTCACAGGAATGGTTCAAAACAGTCAGTAAGAAGAGTCAATCTTCCTGTACTTAAGTCGGCATTGTGCCCTTTTTGTATTTAATTCCGATGCATTTTCTGTGTTTCATCGTCAATAAGAAGGTCCAAGGGATACAGTAAACCAGAAGTGAAGCATCGGAATCTATAACTAGTGTCTCAGGAATGGTTCAAATCATAGACAGTATGAAGAGTCAGTCTTCTTGTACTTAAGTCGGCAATGTGCCTTTTCTATTTAATTCCAATTCATTTTCTGTATTTCGTCGCCAATAAGAAGGTCCAAAGGTTACAGTAAACCTGAAGTGAAGCATCGGAATCTATAACTAATGTCACAGGAATCGTTCAAAACATAGACAGTAGGAAGAGTCAGTCTTCTTGTACTTAAGTCGGCATTGTGCCTTTTGTATTTAATTCCGATGCAATTTCTGTGTTTCATCGTCAAGAAGAAGGTCAGAGAGTTACAGTAAACCTGAAGTGAAGCATCGGAATCAATAACTAGTGTCACAGGAATGGTTCAAAACAGTCAGTAAGAAGAGTCAGTCTACTTGTACTTAAGTCGGCATTGTGCCTTTTGTATTTCATTCCGAAGCAATTTCTGTACTTCGTCGCCAATAAGAAGGTCCAAAGTATACAGTAAACCTGAAGTGAAGCATCGGAATCTATAACTAATGTCACAGGTATCGTTCAAAACATAGACAGTAGGAAGAGTCAGTCTTCTTGTACTTAAGTCGGCATTGTGCCTTTTGTATTTCATTCCGATGCAATTTCAGTGTTTCATCGAAAACGAAGGTCAGAGGGAGACAGTAAACCTGAAGTGGAGCATCGGAATCTGTAACTAGTGTCACAGGAATGGCTCAAAACATAGACAGGAGGAAGAGTCAGTCTTTTTGTACTTACGTTGGCACTGTGCTTTTTGTATTTAATCCCGATGCAATATCTGTGATTCATCGTCAATAAGAAGGTCCAAGGGATACAGTAAACCTGAAGTGAAGCATCGGAATCTGTAACTAGCGTCACAGGAATGGTTCAAAACATAGTCAGTAAGAAAAGTCAGTCTTCTTGTACTTAAGTCGGCATTGTGCCTTTTCTATTTAATTCTGATGCAATTTCTGTGTTTCATCGTCAATAAGAACGTCCAAGGGATACAGTAAACCTGAAGTGAAGCATCGGAATCTATAACTAGTGTCACAGGAATGGTTCAAAACGTAGACAGTAGGATGAGTCAGTCTTCTTGTACATAAGTCGGCATTGTACCTTTTCTATTTAATTCCGATGCAATTTCAGTGTTTCATCGTCAATAAGAATGTCAGAGGGATACAGTAATCCTGAAGTGAAGCATCGGAATCTGTAACTAGCGTCACAGGAATGGTTCAAAACATGGACAGAAGGAAGAGTCAGTCTGCTTGTACTTAAGTCGGCATTGTGCCTTTTCTATTTAATTCCGATGCAACATCTGTGTTTCATCGTCAATTAGAAGGTCAGAGGGATACAGTAAACCTGAAGTGAGGCCTCGAAATCTATAAATAGTGTCACAGGAATGGTTCCAAACATAGTCAGTAAGAAGATCAGTCTTCTTCACTTAAGTCGGCGTTGTGCCTTTTCTATCTAAATCCGTTGCAATTTCTGTGTTTCATCGTCAATAAGAAGGTCAGAGGGATACAGTAAACCTTAAGTGAAGCACCGGAATCTATAACTAGTGTCACAGGAATGGTTCAAAACATAGACAGTAAGAAGAGTTAGTCCTCTTGTACTTAAGTCGGCAATGTGACTTTTCTATTTAATTCCAATGCATTTTCTGTATTTCGTCGCCAATAAGAAGGTCCAAAGGAAACAGTAAACCTGAAGTGAAGCATCGGAATCTATAACTAATGTCACAGGAATCGTTCAAATCATAGACAGTGGGAAGAGTCAGTGTTCTTGTACTTATGTGGGGATTGTGCCCTTTGTATTTAATTCCGATGCAATTTCTGTGTTTCATCGTCAATAAGAAGGTCCAAGGGATACAGTAAACATGAAGTGAAGCATCGGAATCTATAACTAGTGTCACAGGAATGGTTCAAATCATAGACAGTAGGAAGAGTCAGTCTTCTTGTACTTAAGTCATCATTGTACCTTTTCTATTTAATTCCGATGCAATTTCAGTGTTTCATCGACAATAAGAACGTCCAAGGGATACAGTAAACCTGAAGTGAAACATCGGAATCTATGACAATTGTCACAGGAATGGTTCAAAACATAGTCAGTAAGAAGAGTCAGTCTTGTTGTACTTAAGTCGGCATTGTGCCATTTCTATTTAATTCCGATGCAATTTCTGTGTTTCATCGACAATAAGAACGTCCAAGGGATACAGTAAACCTGAAGTGAAACATCGGAATCTATGACTAGTGTCACAGGAATGGTTCAAAACATAGTCAGTAAGAAGAGTCAGTCTGCTTGTACTTAAGTCATCATTGTGCCTTTTCTATTTAATTCCGATGCAACATCTGTGTTTCATCGTCAATTAGAAGGTCAGAGGGATACAGTAAACCTGAAGTGAGGCATCGGAATCTATAACTAGTGTCACAGGAATGGTTCAAAGCATAGCCAGTAAGATGAGTCGGTCTTCTTGTACTTAAGTGGGCCTTGTGCATTTTGTATTTAATTCCGATGCAATTTCTGTGTTTCATCGTCAATAAGAAGGTCAGAGGGATACAGTAAACCTGAAGTGAAGCATCGGAATCTATTACTAGTGTCACAGGAATGGTTCAAAACAGTCAGTAAGAAGAGTCAATCTTCTTGTACTTAAGTCGGCATTGTGCCTTTTGTATTTAATTCCGATTCATTTACTGTGTTTCATCGTCAATAAGAAGGTCCAAGGGATACAGTAAACCAGAAGTGAAGCATCGGAATCTATAACTAGTGTCACAGGAATGGTTCAAAACATAGAGAGTAAGAAGAGTTAGTCCTCTTGTACTTAAGTCGGCAATGTGACTTTTCTATTTAATTCCAATGCATTTTCTGTATTTCGTCGCCGATAAGAAGGTCCAAAGGAAACAGTAAACCTGAAGTGAAGCATCGGAATCTTTAACTAATGTCACAGGAATCGTTCAAAACATAGACAGTAGGAAGAGTCAGTCTTCTTGTACTTAAGTCGGCATTGTACCTTTTCTATTTAATTCCGATGCAATTTCAGGGTTTCATCGACAATAAGAAGGTCCAAGGGATACAGTAAAGCAGAAGTGAAGCATCGGAATCTATAACTAGTGTCACAGGAATGGTTCAAAACATAGACAGTAAGAAGAGTCAGTCTTCTTGTACTTAAATCGGCATTGTGCCTTTTCTATTTAACCCGATGCAATTTCTGTGTTTCATCGTCAATAAGAAGGTCAGAGGGATACAGTAAACCTGAAGTGAACAATCGGAATCTATAACTAGTGTCACAGGAATGGTTCAAAATATTGTCAGTAAGAAGAGTCGGTCTTCTTGTAGTTAAGTCGGCATTGTGCCTTTTCTATTTAATTCCGATGCAATATCTGTGTTTCATCGTCAATAAGAAGGTCAGAGGGATAGAGTAAACATGAAGTGAGGCATCGGAATCTATAACTAGTGTCACAGGAATGGTTAAAACATAGTCAGTAAGAAGAGTAGGTCTTCTTGTACTTCAGTCGGCATTGTGCCTTTTGTATTTAATTCCGATGCAATTTCTGTGTTTCGTCGGCAATAAGAAGGTCAGAGGGATACAGTAAACCTTAAGTGAAGCATCGGAATCTATAACTAGTGTCACAGGAATGGTTCAAAACAGTCAGTAAGAAGAGTCAATCTTCTTGTACTTAAGTCGGCATTGTGCCTTTTGTATTTAATTCCGATTCATTTACTGTGTTTCACCGTCAATAAGAAGGTCCAAGGGATACAGTAAACCAGAAGTGAAGCATCGGAATCTATAACTAGTGTCACAGGAATGGTTCAAAACATAGACAGTAAGAAGAGTTAGTCCTCTTGTACTTAAGTCGGCAATGTGACTTTTCTATTTAATTCCAATGCATTTTCTGTATTTCGTTGCCAATAAGAAGGTCCAAAGGAAACAGTAAACCTGAAGTGAAGCATCGGAATCTTTAACTAATGTCACAGGAATCGTTCAAAACATAGACAGTAGGAAGAGTCAGTCTTCTTGTACTTAAGTCGGCATTGTACCTTTTCTATTTAATTCCGATGCAATTTCAGTGTTTCATCGACAATAAGAAGGTCCAAGGGATACAGTAAACCAGAAGGGAAGCATCGGAATCTATAACTAGTGTCACAGGAATGGTTCAAAACATAGACAGTAAGAAGAGTCGGTCTTCTTGTAGTTAAGTCGGCATTGTGCCTTTTCTATTTAATTCCGATGCAATATCTGTGTTTCATCGTCAATAAGAAGGTCAGAGGGATACAGTAAACATGAAGTGAGGCATAGGAATCTATAACTAGTGTCACAGGAATGGTTCAAAACATAGTCAGTAAGAAGAGTAGGTCTTCTTGTACTTCAGTCGGCATTGTGCCTTTTGTTTTTAATTCCGATGCAATTTCTGTGTTTCATCGTCAATAAGAAGGTCAGAGGGATACAGTAAACCTGAAGTGAAGCATCGGAATCTATAACTAATGTCACAGGAATGGTTCAAAACAGTCAGTAAGAAGAGTCAATCTTCCTGTACTTAAGTCGGCATTGTGCCCTTTTTGTATTTAATTCCGATGCATTTTCTGTGTTTCATCGTCAATAAGAAGGTCCAAGGGATACAGTAAACCAGAAGTGAAGCATCGGAATCTATAACTAGTGTCTCAGGAATGGTTCAAATCATAGACAGTATGAAGAGTCAGTCTTCTTGTACTTAAGTCGGCAATGTGCCTTTTCTATTTAATTCCAATTCAATTTCTGTATTTCGTCGCCAATAAGAAGGTCCAAAGGTTACAGTAAACCTGAAGTGAAGCATCGGAATCTATAACTAATGTCACAGGAATCGTTCAAAACATAGACAGTAGGAAGAGTCAGTCTTCTTGTACTTAAGTCGGCATTGTGCCTTTTGTATTTAATTCCGATGCAATTTCTGTGTTTCATCGTCAAAAAGAAGGTCAGAGAGTTACAGTAAACCTGAAGTGAAGCATCGGAATCAATAACTAGTGTCACAGGAATGGTTCAAAACAGTCAGTAAGAAGAGTGAGTCTACTTGTACTTAAGTCGGCATTGTGCCTTTTGTATTTCATTCCGAAGCAATTTCTGTACTTCGTCGCCAATATGAAGGTCCAAAGTATACAGTAAACCTGAAGTGAAGCATCGGAATCTATAACTAATGTCACAGGTATCGTTCAAAACATAGACAGTAGGAAGAGTCAGTCTTCTTGTACTTAAGTCGGCATTGTGCCTTTTGTATTTCATTCCGATGCAATTTCAGTGTTTCATCGAAAACGAAGGTCAGAGGGAGACAGTAAACCTGAAGTGGAGCATCGGAATCTGTAACTAGTGTCACAGGAATGGCTCAAAACATAGACAGTAGGAAGAGTCAGTCTTTTTGTACTTAAGTTGGCACTGTGCTTTTTGCATTTAATCCCGATGCAATATCTGTGATTCATCGTCAATAAGAAGGTCCAAGGGATACAGTAAACCTGAAGTGAAGCATCGGAATCTGTAACTAGCGTCACAGGAATGGTTCAAAACATAGTCAGTAAGAAAAGTCAGTCTTCTTGTACTTAAGTCGGCATTGTGCTTTTTCTATTTAATTTTGATGCAATTTCTGTGTTTCATCGTCAATAAGAACGTCCAAGGGATACAGTAAACCTGGAGTGAAGCATCGGAATCTATAACTAGTGTCACAGGAATGGTTCAAAACGTAGACAGTAGGATGAGTCAGTCTTCTTGTACATAAGTCGGCATTGTACCTTTTCTATTTAATTCCGATGCAATTTCAGTGTTTCATCGTCAATAAGAAGGTCCAAGGGATACAGTAAACATGAAGTGAAGCATCGGAATCTATAACTAGTGTCACAGGAATGGTTCAAATCATAGACAGTAGGAAGAGTCAGTCTTCTTGTACTTAAGTCATCATTGTACCTTTTCTATTTAATTCCGATGCAATTTCAGTGTTTCATCGACAATAAGAACGTCCAAGGGATACAGTAAACCTGAAGTGAAACATCGGAATCTATGACTAGTGTCACAGGAATGGTTCAAAACATAGTCAGTAAGAAGAGTCAGTCTTGTTGTACTTAAGTCGGCATTGTGCCATTTCTATTTAATTCCGATGCAATTTCTGTGTTTCATCGACAATAAGAACGTCCAAGGGATACAGTAAACCTGAAGTGAAACATCGGAATCTATGACTAGTGTCACAGGAATGGTTCAAAACGTAGTCAGTAAGAAGAGTCAGTCTTGTTGTACTTAAGTCGGCATTGTGCCTTCTCTATTTAATTCCCCTGCAATATCTGTTTTTCATCGTCAATAAGAAGGTCAGAGGGATACAGTAAACCTGAAGTGAGGCCTCGGAATCTATAAATAGTGTCACAGGAATGGTTCCAAACATAGTCAGTAAGAAGATCAGTCTTCTTGCACTTAAGTCGGCGTTGTGCCTTTTCTATCTAAATCCGTTGCAATTTCTGTGTTTCATCGTCAATAAGAAGGTCCAAGGGATACAGTAAACCTGAAGTGAAGCATCGGAATCTATAGCTAGTGTCACAGGAATAGTTCTAAGCATAGACAGTAAGAAGGGTCCGTCTTCTTGTACTTAAGTCTGCATTGTGCCTTTTGTTTTTAATACCGATGCAATATCGGTGTTTCATCGTCAATAAGAAGGTGCAAGGGTTACAGTAAACCCGAAATGAAGCATTGGAATCTATAACTAGTGTCACAGGAATGGGTCAAAACATAGACAGTAAGAAGAGTCAGCCTTCTTGTACTTAAGTCGGCATTGTGCCTTTTGTATTTAATTCAGATGCAATTTCTGTGTTTCATCGTCAATAAGGAGGTCAGAGGGATACAGTTAACCTGAAGTGAAGCATCGGAATCTATAACTAGTGTCACAGGAATGATTCAAAACAGTCAGTAAGAAGAGTCAATCTTCTTGTACATAAGTCGGCATTGTGCATTTTGTATTTAATTCCGATGCATTTTCTGTGTTTCATCGTCAATTGGAATATCCAAGGTATACAGTAAACTTGAAGTGAAGCATCGGAATCTATAACTAGTGTCACAGGAATGGTTCAAATCATAGACAATAAGAAGAGTCAGTCTTCTTGTGCTTAAATCGTCATTGTGCCTTTTGTATTTATATCCGATGCAATTTCTGTGTTTCATCGTCAAAATGAAGGTCAGATGGATACAGTAAACCTGAAGTGAAGCATCGGAAACTATAACTAGTGTCACAGGAATGGTACAAAACATAGTCAGTAAGAACAGTCGGTCTTCTTGTACTTAAGTCGGCATTGTGCCTTTTGTATTTAATTCCGATGCAATTTCTGTGTTTCATCGTCAATAAGAAGGTCAGAGGGATACAGTAAACCTTAAGTGAAGTATCGGAATCTATAACTAGTGTCACAGGAATGGTTTAAAACAGTCAGTATGAAGAGTGAGTCTTCTTGTACTTAAGTCGGCATTGTCCCTTTTGTACTTCATTCCGATGCAATTTCTGTACTTCGTCGCCAATAAGAAGGTCCAAAGGATACAGTAATCCTTAAGTGAGGCATCGGAAACTTTAACTAATGTCACAGGAATCGCTCAAATCATAGGCAGTAGGAAGAGTCAGTCTTCTTGTACATAAGTCCGCATTGTGCCTTTTGTATTTAATTCCGATGCAATATCTGTGTTTCATCGTCAAAAAGAAGGTCAGAGGGATACAGTAAACCTAAGTGAAGCATCGGAATCAATAACTAGTATAACAGGAAAGGTTCAAAACAGTCAGTAGGAAGAGTCAGTCTTCTTGTACTTAAGTCGGTATTGTGCCTTTTGTATTTCATTCCGATGCAATTTCTGAACTTCGTCGCCAATAAGAAGTTCCAAAGGATACAGTAAACCTGAAGTGAAGCATCGGAATCTATAACTAATGTCAGAGGAATCGTTCAAAGCATAGACAGTAGGAAGAGTCAGTCTTCTTGTACATAAGTCGGCATTGTGCCTTTTGTATTTAATTCCGATGCAATTTCTGTGTTTCATCGTCAGAACGAAGGTCAGAGGGATACAGTAAACCTGAAGTGAAGCATCAGAATCTGTAACTAGTGCCACAGGAATGGTTCAAAACATAGACAGTAGGAAGAGTCAGTCCTTTTGTACTTGAGCCGGCATTGTGCCTTTTGTATTTAATTCCGATGCAATATCTGTGATTCATCGTCAATAAGAAGGTCCAAGGGATACAGTAAACCTGAAGTCAAGCATCGGAATCTCTAACTAGCGTCACAGGAATGGTTCAAAACATAGTCAGTAAGAAGAGTCAGTCTTCTTGTACTTAAGTCGGCATTGTGCCTTTTCTATTTAATTCCGATGCAATAGCTGTGTTTCATCGTCAGTAAGAACGTCCAAGGGATACAGTAAACATGAAGTGAAGCATCAGAATCTATAACTAGTGTCACAGGAATGGTTCAAAACATAGACAGTAGGATGAGTCAGTCTTCTTGTACTTAAGTCGGCATTGTACATTTTCTATTTAATTCCGATGCAATTTCACTGTTTCATGATCAATAAGAATGTCAGAGGGATACACTAACCCTGAAGTGAAGCATCGGAATCTGTAACTAGCATCACAGGAATGGTTCAAAACATGGACAGAAAGAAGTGTCAGTCAGCTTGTACATAAGTCGGCATTGTGCCTTTTCTATTTAATTCCGATCCAATTATTGTTTTCATCGTCAATACGAAGGCCCAAGGGATACAGTACACCTGAAGTGAAGCGTCGGAATCTATAACTAGTGTCACAGGAATGGTTCAAAACATAGACAGTAAGAAGAGTCAGTCTTCTTGTCCTTAAGTCGGCATTGTGCCTTTTCTATTTAATTCCGATTAAATTTCTGTGTTTCATCGTCAAAAAGTAGGTCAGAAGGATACAGTAAACCTGAAGTGAAGCATCGGAAACTATAACTAGTGTCACAGGAATGGTTCAAAACATAGTCGGTAAGAAGAGTCGGTCTTCTTGTACTTAAGTCCGCATTGTGCCTTTTGTATTTAATTCCGATGCATTTTCTGTGTTTCATCGTCAATAAGAAGGTCCAAGGGATATAGTAAACCAGAAGTGAAGCATCGGAATGTATAACTAGTGTCACAGGAATGGTTCAAAACATAGACAGTAAGAAGAGTCAGTCTTCTTGTACTTAAATCGGCATTGTGCCTTTTCTATTTAATTCCGATGCAATTTCTGTGTTTCATCGTCAATAAGAAGGTCAGAGGGATACAGTAAACCTGAAGTGAAGCATCGGAATCTATAACTAGTGTCACAGGAATGGTTCAAAACATAGTCAGTAAGAAGAGTCGGTCTTCTTGTAGTTAAGTCGGCATTGTGCCTTTTCTATTTAATTCCGATGCAATATCTGTGTTTCATCGTCAATAAGAAGGTCAGAGGGATACAGTAAACATGAAGTGAGGCATCGGAATCTATAACTAGTGTCACAGGAATGGATCAAAACATAGTCAGTAAGAAGAGTAGGTCTTCTTGTACTTCAGTCGGCATTGTGCCTTTTGTATTTAATTCAGATGCAATTTCTGTGTTTCATCGTCAATAAGAAGGTCAGAGGGATACAGTAAACCTGAAGTGAGGCATCGGAATCTATAACTAGTGTCACAGGAATGGTACAAAACATAGTCAGTAAGAACAGTCGATTTTCTTGTACTTAAGTCGGCATTGTGCCTTTTGTATTTAATTCCGATGCAATTTCTCTGTTTCATCGTCAATAAGAAGGTCAGAGGGATACAGTAAACCTTAAGTGAAGCATCGGAATCTATAACTAGTGTCACAGGAATGGTTTAAAACAGTCAGTATGAAGAGTGAGTCTTCTTGTACTTAAGTCGGCATTGTCCCTTTTGTACTTCATTCCGATGCTATTTCTGTACTTCGTCGCCAATAAGAAGGTCCAAAGGATACAGTAAACCTTAAGTGAGGCATCGGAAACTTTAACTAATGTCACAGGAATCGTTCAAATCATAGGCAGTAGGAAGAGTCAGTCTTCTTGTACATATGTCGGCATTGTGCCTTTTGTATTTAATTCCGATGCAATATCTGTGTTTCATCGTCAAAAAGAAGGTCAGAGGGATACAGTAAACCTAAGTGAAGCATCGGAATCAATAACTAGTATAACAGGAAAGGTTCAAAACAGTCAGTAGGAAGAGTCAGTCTTCTTGTACTTAAGTCGGTATTGTGCCTTTTGTATTTCATTCCGATGCAATTTCTGTACTTCGTCGCCAATAAGAAGTTCCAAAGGATACAGTAAACCTGAAGTGAAGCATCGGAATCTATAACTAATGTCAGAGGAATCGTTCAAAGCATAGACAGTAGGAAGAGTCAGTCTTCTTGTACATAAGTCGGCATTGTGCCTTTTGTATTTAATTCCGATGCAATTTCTGTGTTTCGTCGTCAGAACGAAGGTCAGAGGGATACTGAAAACCTGAAGTGAAGCATCAGAATCTGTAACTAGTGTCACAAGAATGGTTCAAAACATAGACAGTAGGAAGAGTCAGTCCTTTTGTACTTGAGCCGGCATTGTGCCTTTTGTATTTAATTCCGATGCAATATCTGTGATTCATCGTCAATAAGAAGGTCCAAGGGATACAGTAAACCTGAAGTCAAGCATCGGAATCTGTAACTAGCGTCACAGGAATGGTTCAAAACATAGTCAGTAAGAAGAGTCAGTCTTCTTGTACTTAAGTCGGCATTGTGCCTTTTCTATTTAATTCCGATGCAATAGCTGTGTTTCATCGTCAGTAAGAACGTCCAAGGGATACAGTAAACATGAAGTGAAGCATCAGAATCTATAACTAGTGTCACAGGAATGGTTCAAAACATAGACAGTAGGATGAGTCAGTCTTCTTGTACTTAAGTCGGCATTGTACCTTTTCTATTTAATTCCGATGCAATTTCACTGTTTCATGATCAATAAAAATGTCAGAGGGATACACTAACCCTGAAGTGAAGCATCGGAATCTGTAACTAGCATCACAGGAATGGTTCAAAACATGGACAGAAAGAAGTGTCAGTCAGCTTGTACTTAAGTCGGCATTGTGCCTTTTCTATTTAATTCCGATCCAATTATTGTGTTTCATCGTCAATAAGAAGGCCCAAGGGATACAGTATACCTGAAGTGAAGCGTCGGAATCTATAACTAGTGTCACAGGAATGGTTCAAAACATAGACAGTAAGAAGAGTCAGTCTTCTTGTCCTTAAGTCGGCATTGTGCCTTTTCTATTTAATTCCGATTAAATTTCTGTGTTTCATCGTCAAAAAGTAGGTCAGAAGGATACAGTAAACCTGAAGTGAAGCATCGGAAACTATAACTAGTGTCACAGGAATGGTTCAAAACATAGTCAGTAAGAAGAGTCGGTCTTCTTGTACTTAAGTCCGCATTGTGCCTTTTGTATTTAATTCCGATGCATTTTCTGTGTTTCATCGTCAATAAGAAGGTCCAAGGGATATAGTAAACAAGAAGTGAAGCATCGGAATGTATAACTAGTGTCTCAGGAATGGTTCAAATCATAGACAGTAAGAAGAGTCAGTCTTCTTGTACTTAAGTCGGCAATGTGCCTTTTCTATTTAACTCCAATTCAATTTCTGTATTTCGTCGCCAATAAGAAGGTCCAAAGGATACAGTAAACCTGGAGTGAAGGATCGGAATCGATAACTAATGTCACAGGAATCGTTCAAAACATAGACAGTAGGAAGAGTCAGTCTTCTTGTACTTAAGTCGGCATTGTGCCTTTTGTATTTAATTCCGATGCAATTTCTGTGTTTCATCGTCAAAAAGAAGGTCAGAGGGATACAGTAAACCTGAAGTGAAGCATCGGAATCAATAACTAGTCTCACAGGAATGGTTCAAAACTGTCAGTAAGAAGAGAGAGTCTGCTTGTACTTAAGTCGGCATTGTGCCTTTTGTATATCATTCCGATGCAATTTCTGTACTTCGTCGCCAATAAGAAGGTCCAAAGTATACAGTAAACATGAAGTGAAGCATCGGAATCTATAACTAATGTCACAGGAATTGTTCAAAACATAGACAGTAGGAAGAGTCAGTCTTCTTGTACTTAAGTCGGCATTGTGCCTTTTGTATTTAATTCCGATGCAATTTCTGTGTTTCATCGAAAACGAAGGTCAGAGGGAGACAGTAAACCTGAAGTGGAGCATCGGAATCTGTAACTAGTGTCACAGGAATGGCTCAAAACATAGACAGTAGGAAGAGTCAGTCTTTTTGTACTTAAGGTGGAACTGTGAATTTTGTATTTAATCCCGATGCAATATCTGTGATTCATCGTCAATAAGAATGTCAGAGGGATACAGTAATCCTGAAGTGAGGCATCGGAATCTGTAACTAGCGTCACAGGAATGGTTCAAAACATGGACAGAAAGAAGAGTCAGTCTGCTTGTACTTAAGTCGGCATTGTGCCTTTTCTATTTAATTCCGATGCAACATCTGTGTTTCATCGTCAATTAGAAGGTCAGAGGGATACAGTAAACCTGAAGTGAGGCATCGGAATCTATAACTAGTGTCACAGGAATGGTTCAAAACATAGCCAGTTAGATGAGTCGGTCTTCTTGTACTTAAGTCTTCATTGTGCCTTTTGTATTTAATTCCGATGCAATTTCTGTGTTTCATCGTCAATAAGAAGGTAAGAGGGATACAGTAAACCTTAAGTGAAGCATCGGAATCTATAACTAGTGTCACAGGAATGGTTCAAATCAGTCAGTAAGAAGAGTCAATTTTCTTGTACTTAAGTCGGCATTGTGCCTTTTGTATTTAATTCCGATTCATTTACTGTGTTTCACATCGTCAATTAGAAGGTCAGAGGGATACAGTAAACCTGAAGTGAGGCATCGGAATCTATAACTAGTGTCACAGGAATGGTTCAAAACATAGCCAGTAAGATGAGTCGGTCTTCTTGTACTTAAGTCTTCATTGTGCCTTTTGTATTTAATTCCGATGCAATTTCTGTGTTTCATCGTCAATAAGAAGGTCAGAGGGATACAGTAAACCTTAAGTGAAGCATCGGAATCTATAACTAGTGTCACAGGAATGGTTCAAAACAGTCAGTAAGAAGAGTCAATTTTCTTGTACTTAAGTCGGCATTGTGCCTTTTGTATTTAATTCCGATTCATTTACTGTGTTTCATCGTCAATAAGAAGGTCCAAGGGATACAGTAAACCAGAAGTGAAGCATCGGAATCTATAACTAGTGTCACAGGAATGGTTCAAAACATAGACAGTAAGAAGAGTCAGTCTTCTTGTACTTAATCGGCATTGTGCCTTTTCTATTTAATTCCAATGCATTTTCTGTATTTCGTCGCCAATAAGAAGGTCCAAAGGAAACAGTAAAAATGAAGTGAAGCATCGGAATCTTTAACTAATGTCACAGGAATCGTTCAAAACATAGACAGTAGGAAGAGTCAGTCTTCTTGTACTTAAGTCGGCAATGTGCCTTTTCTATTTAATTCCAATTCAATTTCTGTATTTCACCGCCAATAAGAAGGTCCAAAGGTTACAGTAAACTTGAAGTGAAGCATCGGAATCTATAACTAATGTCACAGGAATCGTTCAAAACATAGACAGTATTAAGAGTCAGTCTTCTTGTACTTAAGTCGGCATTGTGCCTTTTGTATTTAATTCCGATGCAATTTCAGTGTTTCATCGAAAACGTAGGTCAGAGGGAGACAGTGAACCTGAAGTGGAGCATCGGAATCTGTAACTAGTGTCACAGGAATGGCTCAAAACATAGACAGTAGGAAGAGTCAGTCTTTTTGTACTTAAGTTGGCACTGTGCCTTTTGTATTTAATCCCGATGCAATATCTGTGATTCATCGTCAATAAGAAGGTCCAAGGGATACAGTAAACCTGAAGTGAAGCATCGGAATCTGTAACTAGCGTCACAGGAATGGTTCAAAACATAGTCAGTAAGAAAGTCAGTCTTCTTGTACTTAAGTCGGCATTGTGACTTTTCTATTTAATTCCGATGCAATTTCTGTGTTTCATCGTCAATAAGAACGTCCAAGGGATACAGTAAAACTGAAGTGAAGCATCGGAATCTATAACTAGTGTCACAGGAATGGTTCAAAACGTAGACAGTAGGATGAGTCAGTCTTCTTGTACATAAGTCGGCATTGTATCTTTTCTATTTAATTCCGATGCAATTTCAGTGTTTCATCGTCAATAAGAATGTCAGAGGGATACAGTAATCCTGAAGTGAAGCATCGGAATCAGTAACTAGCGTCACAGGAATGGTTCAAAACATGGACAGAAGGAAGAGTCAGTCTGCTTGTACTAAAGTCGGCATTGTGCCTTTTCTATTTAATTCCGATGAGACATCTGTGTTTCATCGTCAATTAGAAGGTCAGAGGGATACAGTAAACCTGAAGTGAGGCATCGGAATCTATAACTAGTGTCACAGAATGGTTCAAAACATAGCCAGTAAGATGAGTCGGTCTTCTTGTACTTAAGTCGGCATTGTGCCTTTTGTATTTAATTCCGATGCAATTTCTGTGTTTCATCGTCAATAAGAAGGTCAGAGGGATACAGTAAACCTTATGTGAAGCATCGGAATCTATAACTAGTGTCAGGAATGGTTCAAAACAGTCAGTAAGAAGAGTCAGTCTTCTTGTATTTAAGTCGGGATTGTGCCTTTTGTATTTAATTCCGATCATTTTCTGTGTTTCATCGTCAATAAGAAGGTCCAAGGGATACAGTAAACCAGAAGTGAAGCATCGGAGTCTATAACTAGTGTCACAGGAATGGTTCAAAACATAGACAGTAAGAAGAGTTAGTCCTCTGTACTTAAGTCGGCAATGTGACTTTTCTATTTAATTCCAATGCATTTTCTGTATTTCGTCGCCAATAAGAAGGTCCAAAGGAAACAGTAAACCTGAAGTGAAGCATCGGAATCTATAACTAATGTCACAGGAATCGTTCAAATCATAGACAGTAGGAAGAGTCAGTGTTCTTGTACTTATGTGGGGATTGTGCCCTTTGTATTTAATTCCGATGCAATTTCTGTGTTTCATCGTCAATAAGAAGGTCCAAGGGATACAGTAAACATGACGTGAAGCATCGGAATCTATAACTAGTGTCACAGGAATGGTTCAAATCATAGACAGTAGGAAGAGTCAGTCTTCTTGTACTTAAGTCGGCATTGTACCTTTTCTATTTAATTCCGATGCAATTTCAGTGTTTCACCGACAATAAGAACGTCCAAGGGATACAGCAAACCTGAAGTGAAACATCGGAATCTATGACTAGTGTCACAGGAATGGTTCAAAACATAGTCAGTAAGAAGAGTTTGTCCTGTTGTACTTAAGTCGGCATTTTGCCATTTCTATTTAATTCCGATGCAATTTCTGAGTTTCATCGACAATATGAACGTCCAAGGGATACAGTAAACCTGAAGTGAAACATCGGAAACTATGACTAGTGTCACAGGAATGGTTCAAAACATAGTCAGTAAGAAGAGTCAGTCTTGTTGTACTTAAGTCGGCATTGTGCCTTCTCTATTTAATTCCCCTGCAATATCTGTTTTTCATCGTCAATAAGACAGGTCAGAGGGATACAGTAAACCTGAAGTGAGGCCTCGGAATCTATAACTAGTGTCACAGGAATGGTTCCAAGCATAGTCAGTAAGAAGATCAGTCTTCTTGCACTTAAGTCGGCATTGTGCCTTTTCTATTTAATTCCGATGCAATTTCTGTGTTTCATCGTCAATAAGAAGGTCAGAGGGATACAGTAAATATGAAGTGAAGCATCGGAATCTATAACTAGTGTCACAGGAATGGTTCAAAACATAGTCAGTAAGAAGAGTCAGTCTTCTTGTACTTAAGTCGGCATTGTGCCTTTTCTATTTAATTCCGATGCAATTTCCGTGTTTCATTGTCAATAAGAAGGTCCAAGGGATACAGTAAACCTGAAGTGAATCATCGTAATCTATAACTAGTGTCACAGGAATGGTTCAATACATAGTCAGTACGAAGAGTCAGTCTTCTTGTACTTAAGTCGGCATTGTGCCTTTTGTATTTAATTCCGATGCTATTTCTGTGTTTCATGATCAATAAAAAGGTCAGAGGGATACAGTAAACCTGAAGTGAAGCATCGGAATCTATAACTAGTGTCACAGGAATGGTTCAAAACAGTCAGTAAGAAGAGTCAGTCTTCTTGTACGTAAATCGGCATTGTGCCTTTTGTATTTAATTGCGATGCATTTTCTGTGTTTCATCGTCAATAAGAAGGTCTAAAGGATACAGTAAACCTGAAGTGAAGCATCGGAATCTGTAACTAGTGTCACAGGAATGGTTCAAATCATAGACAGTAGAAGAGTCAGTCAACTTGTACTTAAGTCGGCATTGTGCATTTTGTATTTAATTCCGATGCAATTTCTGAGTTTCATCGTCAATAAGAACGTCCAAGGGATACAGTAAACCTGAAGTGAAGCATCGGAATCATAACTAGTGTCACAGGAATGGTTCAAAACATAGGACAGTAGGAAGAGTCAGTCTTCTTGTACTTAAGTCGGCATTGTGCATTTTCTATTTAATTCCGATGCAACTTCAGTGTTTCATCGTCAATACGAATGTCAGAGGGATGCAGTAACCCTGAAGTGAAGCATCGGTATCTGTAACTAGCGTCACAGGAGTGGTTCATAACATAGACAGAAAGAAGAGTCTGACTTCTTGCACTTAAGTCGGCATTGTGACTTTTGTATTTAATTCCGATGCAATTTCTGTGTTTCATCGTCAATAAGAAGGTCCAAGGGATACAGTAAACCTGAAGTGAAGCATCGGAATCTATAACTACTGTCACAGGAATGGTTCAAAACATAGACAGTAAGAAGGGTCAGTCTTCTTGTACTTAAGTCGGCACTGTGCCTTTTCTATTTGATTTCCGATGCAATTTCTGTGTTTCAATCGTCAATAAGAAGGTCAGAGGGATACAGTAAACCTGAAGTGAAGCATCGGAATCTATAACTAGTGTCACAGGAATGGTTCAAAACATAGTCAGTAAGAAGAGTCAGTCTTCTTGTACTTAAGTCGGCATTGTGCCTTTTCTATTTAATTCCGATGCAATATCTGTGTTTCATCTTCAATAAGAAGGTCAGAGGGATACAGTACACCTGAAGTGAGGCATCGGAATCTATAACTAGTGTCACAGGAATGGTTCCAAACATAGTCAGTAAGAAGAGTCAGTCTTCTTGTACTTAAGTCGGCATTGAGCCTTTTCTATTTAATTCCGATGCAATTTCTGTGTTTCATCGTCAATAAGAAGGTCCAAGGGATACAGTAAACCTGACGTGAATCATCGTAATCTATAACCAGTGTCACAGGAATGGTTCAAAACATAGTCAGTACGAAGAGTTAGTCTTCTTGTACTTAAGTCGGCATTGTGCCATTTGTATTTAATTCCGATGCAATTTCTGTGTTTCATCGTCAAAATTGAGGTCAGAGGGATACAGTAAACCTGAAGTGAAGCATCGGAATCCGTAACAAGTGTCACAGGAATGGTTCAAAACAGTCAGTAAGAAGAACCAATCTTCTTGTACTTAAGTCGGCATTGTGCCTTTTGTATTTAATTCCGAAGCTATTTACGCATTTCGTCGCCAATTAGAAGGCCCAAGGGATACAGTAAACCTGAAGTGAAGCATCGGAATCAATAACTAATGTCACAGGAATCGTTCAAACATAGAGAGTAGGAAGAGTGAGTCTTCTTGTACTTAACTCGGCATTGTGCCTCTTGTATTTAATTCCGATGAAATTTCTGTGTTTCATCGTCAAAAAGGAGGTCAGAGGGATACAGGTAACCTAAGTGAGGCGTCGGAATCTGTAACTAGTGTCACAGGAATGGTTCAAAACATAGACAGTAGAAAGAGTCAGTCTTCTTGTACTAAGTCGGCATTGTGCCTTTTGTATTTAATTCCGATGCAATATCTGTGTTTCATCGTCAATAAGAAGGTCCAAGGGATACAGTAAACCTGAAGTGAAGCATCGGAATCTGTAACTAGCGTCACAGGGATGGTTCAAAGCATAGTCAGTAAGAAGAGTCAGTCTTCTTGTACTTAAGTCGGCATTGTGCCTTTTCTATTTAATTCCGATGCAATTTCTGTGTTTCATCGTCAATAAGAAGGTCCAAGGGATACAGTAAACCTGAAGTGAATCATCGTAATCTATAACTAGTGTCACAGGAACGGTTCAAAACATAGTCAGTACGAAGAGTCAGTCTTCTTGTACTTAAGTCGGCATTGTGCCTTTTGTATTAAATTCCGATGCAATTTCTGTGTTTCACCGTCAACAAGGTCAGAGGGATACGGTAAACCTGAAGTGAAGCATCGGAATCTATAACTAGTGTCACAGGAATGGTTTTAAACATAGACAGTAAGAAGGGTCAGGCTTCTTGTACTTAGGTCGGCATTGTGCCTTTTGTATTTAATTCTGATGCAATATCTGTGTTTCATCGTCAATAAGAAGGTGCAAGGGATACAGTAAACCTGAAGTGTAGCATCGGAATCTATGACAAGTGTCACAGGAATGGTTCAAAACATTGACAGTAAGAAGAGTCAGTCTTCTTGTACTTAAGACGGCATCGTGCCTTTTGTATTCATTCCGATGCAATTTCTGTGCTTCATTGTCAATAAGATGGTCAAAGGGATACAGTAAACCTGAAATGAAGCATCGGAATCTATAACTAGTGTCACAGGAATGGTTCGAAACAGTCAGTAAGAGGAGTCAATCTTCTTGTACTTAAGTCGGCATTGTGCCTTTTGTATCTAATTCCGATGCATTTTCTGTGTTTCATCGTCAATAAGAAGGTCCATGGGATACAGTAAACCTGAAGTGAAGCATCGGAATCTATAACTAGTGTCACAGGAATGGTTCAAAACATAGAGAGTAAGAGGAGTCAGTCTTCTTGTACTTAAGTCGGCAATGTGCCTTTTCTATTTAATTCCAATGCAATTTCTGTATTTCGTCGATAATAAGAAGGTCCAAAGGATATAGTAAACCTGAAGTGAAGCATCGGAATCTATAACTAATGTCACAGGAATCGTTCAGACATAGACAGTAGGAAGAGTCAGTCTTCTTGTACTTAAGTCGGCATTGTGCCTTTTGTATTTAGTTCCGATGCAATTTCTGTGTTTCATCGTCAATAAGAAGGTCCTAGGGATAGAGTAAACCATAAGTGAAGCATCGGAATCTATAACTAGTGTCACAGGAATGGTTCCAAACATAGTCAGTAATAAGAGTCAGTCTTCTTGTACTTAAGTCGGCATTGTGCCTTTTGTATTTAATTCCGATGCAATTTCTGTGTTTCATCGAAAACGAAGGTCAGAGGGAGACAGTAAACCTGAAGTGGAGCACCGGAATCTGTAACTAGTGTCACAGGAATGGCTCAAAACATAGTCAGTAGGAAGAGTCAGTCTTTTTGTACTTAAGGTGGAACTGTGCCTTTTGTATTTAATCCCGATGCAATTTCTGTGTTTCATCGTCAATAAGAAGGTCCAAGGGATACAGTAAACCTGAAATGAAGCATCGGAATCTATAACTAGTGTCTCAGGAATGGTTCAAAACATGGACAGAAAGAAGAGTCAGTCTGCTTGTACTTAAGTCGGCATTGTGCCTTTTCTATTTAATTCCGATGCAACATCTGTGTTTCATCGTCAATTAGAAGGTCAGAGGGATACAGTAAACCTGAAGTGAGGCATCGGAATCTATAACTAGTGTCACAGGAATGGTTCAAAACATAGCCAGTAAGATGAGTCGGTCTTCTTGTACTTAAGTCTTCATTGTGCCTTTTGTATTTAATTCCGATGCAATTTCTGTGTTTCATCGTCAATAAGAAGGTCAGAGGGATACAGTAAACCTTAAGTGAAGCATCGGAATCTATAACTAGTGTCACAGGAATGGTTCAAAACAGTCAGTAAGAAGAGTCAATTTTCTTGTACTTAAGTCGGCATTGTGCCTTTTGTATTTAATTCCGATTCATTTACTGTGTTTCATCGTCAATAAGAATGTGCAAGGGATACAGTAAACCAGAAGTGAAGCATCGGAATCTATAACTAGTGTCACAGGAATGGTTCAAAACATAGACAGTAAGAAGAGTTAGTCCTCTTGTACTTAAGTCGGCAATGTGACTTTTCTATTTAATTCCAATGCATTTTCTGTATTTCGTCGCCAATAAGAAGGTCCAAAGGAAACAGTAAAAATGAAGTGAAGCATCGGAATCTTTAACTAATGTCACAGGAATCGTTCAAAACATAGACAGTAGGAAGGGTCAGTCTTCTTGTACTTAAGTCGGCATTGTACCTTTTCTATTTAATTCCGATGCAATTTCAGTGTTTCATCGACAATAAGAAGGTCCAAGGGATACAGTAAACCAGAAGTGAAGCATCGGAATCTATAACTAGTGTCACAGGAATGGTTCAAAACATAGACAGTAAGAAGAGTCAGTCTTCTTGTACTTAAATCGGCATTGTGCCTTTTCTATTTAATTCCGATGCAATTTCTGTGTTTCATCGTCAATAAGAAGGTCAGAGGGATACAGTAAACCTAAAGTGAACAATCGGAATCTATAACTAGTGTCACAGGAATGGTTCAAAATATTGTCAGTAAGAAGAGTCGGTCTTCTTGTAGTTAAGTCGGCATTGTGCCTTTTCTATTTAATTCCGATGCAATATCTGTGTTTCATCGTCAATAAGAAGGTCAGAGGGATACAGTAAACATAAAGTGAGGCATCGGAATCTATAACTAGTGTCACAGGAATGGTTCAAGACATAGTCAGTAAGAAGAGTAGGTCTTCTTGTACTTCAGTCGGCATTGTGCCTTTTGTATTTAATTCCGATGCAATTTCTGTGTTTCATCGTCGATAAGAAGGTCAGAGGGATACAGTAAACCTGAAGTGAAGCATCGGAATCTATAACTAGTCTCACAGGAATGGTTCAAAACAGTCAGTAAGAAGAGTCAAACTTCCTGTACTTAAGTCGGCATTGTGCCCTTTTTGCATTTAATTCCGATGCATTTTCTGTGTTTCATCGTCAATAAGAAGGACCAAGGGATACAGTAAACCAGAAGTGAAGCATCGGAATCTATAACTAGTGTCTCAGGAATGGTTCAAATCATAGACAGTAAGAAGAGTCAGTCTTCTTGTACTTAAGTCGGCAATGTGCCTTTTCTATTTAATTCCAATTCAATTTCTGTATTTCGTCGCCAATAAGAAGGTCCAAAGGTTACAGTAAACCTGAAGTGAAGCATCGGAATCTATAACTAGTCTCACAGGAATGGTTCAAAACAGTCAGTAAGAAGAGTCAAACTTCCTGTACTTAAGTCGGCATTGTGCCCTTTTTGCATTTAATTCCGATGCAATTTCTGTGTTTCATCGTCAATAAGAACGTCCAAGGGATACAGTAAAACTGAAGTGAAGCATCGGAATCTATAACTAGTGTCACAGGAATGGTTCAAAACGTAGACAGTAGGATGAGTCAGTCTTCTTGTACATAAGTCGGCATTGTATCTTTTCTATTTAATTCCGATGCAATTTCAGTGTTTCATCGTCAATAAGAATGTCAGAGGGATACAGTAATCCTGAAGTGAAGCATCGGAATCTGTAACTAGCGTCACAGGAATGGTTCAAAACATGGACAGAAGGAAGAGTCAGTCTGCTTGTACTAAAGTCGGCATTGTGCCTTTTCTATTTAATTCCGATGCAACATCTGTGTTACATCGTCAATTAGAAGGTCAGAGGGATACAGTAAACCTGAAGTGAGGCATCGGAATCTATAACTAGTGTCACAGGAATGGTTCAAAACATAGCCAGTAAGATGAGTCGGTCTTCTTGTACTTAAGTCGGCATTGTGCCTTTTGTATTTAATTCCGATGCAATTTCTGTGTTTCATCGTCAATAAGAAGGTCAGAGGGATACAGTAAACCTTAAGTGAAGCATCGGAATCTATAACTAGTGTCACAGGAATGGTTCAAAACAGTCAGTAAGAAGAGTCAATCTTCTTGTATTTAAGTCGGCATTGTGCCTTTTGTATTTAATTCCGATTCATTTCCTGTGTTTCATCGTCAATAAGAAGGTCCAAGGGATACAGTAAACCAGAAGTGAAGCATCGGAGTCTATAACTAGTGTCACAGGAATGGTTCAAAACATAGACTGTAAGAAGAGTTAGTCCTCTTGTACTTAAGTCGGCAATGTGACTTTTCTATTTAATTCCAATGCATTTTCTGTATTTCGTCGCCAATAAGAAGGTCCAAAGGAAACAGTAAACCTGAAGTGAAGCATCGGAATCTATAACTAATGTCACAGGAATCGTTCAAATCAAAGACAGTAGGAAGAGTCAGTGTTCTTGTACTTATGTGGGGATTGTGCCCTTTGTATTTAATTCCGATGCAATTTCTGTGTTTCATCGTCAATAAGAAGGTCCAAGGGATACAGTAAACATGAAGTGAAGCATCGGAATCTATAACTAGTGTCACAGGAATGGTTCAAATCATAGACAGTAGGAAGAGCCAGTCTTCTTGTACTTAAGTCGGCATTGTACCTTTTCTATTTAATTCCGATGCAATTTCAGTGTTTCATCGACAATAAGAACGTCCAAGGGATACAGCAAACCTGAAGTGAAACATCGGAATCTATGACTAGTGTCACAGGAATGGTTCAAAACATAGTCAGTAAGAAGAGTTTGTCTTGTTGTACTTAAGTCGGCATTGTGCCATTTCTATTTAATTCCGATGCAATTTCTGAGTTTCATCGACAATAAGAACGTCCAAGGGATACAGTAAACCTGAAGTGGAACATCGGAATCTATGACTAGTGTCACAGGAATGGTTCAAAACATAGTCAGTAAGAAGAGTCAGTCTTGTTGTACTTAAGTCGGCATTGTGCCTTCTCTATTTAATTCCCCTGCAATATCTGTTTTTCATCGTCAATAAGAAGGTCAGAGGGATACAGTAAACCTGAAGTGAGGCCTCGGAATCTATAACTAGTGTCACAGGAATGGTTCAAAACATAGTCAGTAAGAAGAGTCAGTCTTCTTGTACTTAAGTCGGCATTGTGCCTTTTCTATTTAATTCCGATGCAATTTCCGTGTTTCATTGTCAATAAGAAGGTCCAAGGGATACAGTAAACCTGAAGTGAATCATCGTAATCTATGACTAGTGTCACAGGAATGGTTCCAAACAGTCAGTACGAAGAGTCAGTCTTCTTGTACTTAAGTCGGCATAGTGCCTTTTCTCTTTAATTCCGATGCAATTTCTGTGTTCTTCGTCAATAAGAAGGTCCAAGGGATACGGTAAACCTAAAGTGAAGCATCGGAATCTATAAATAGTGTCACAGGAATGGTTCAAAACATAGGCAGTAAGAAGAGTCAGTCTCCTTGTTCTTAAGTCGGCATTGTGTCTTTTGTATTTAATTCGGATGCAATTTCTGTGTTTCATCGTCAATAAGAGGGTCCTAGGGATAGAGTAAACCTGAAGTGAAGCATCGGAATCTATGACTAGTGTCACAGGAATGGTTCAAAACATAGTCAGTAAGAAGAGTCAGTCTTCTTCTACTTAAGTCGGCATTGTGCCTTTTGTATTTAATTCCGATGCAATTTCTGTATTTCATCGTCAATACGTAGGTCGAAGGGTTACAGTAAACCTGAAGTGAAGCATCGGAATCTATAAGTAGTGTCACAGGATTGGTTCAAAACATGGTCAGTAAGAAGAGTCAGTCTTCTTGTACTATGTTGGCATTGTGCCTTTCGTATTTAATTCCGATGCAATTTCTGTGTTTCATAGTCAATAAGAAGGTCAGAGGGATACAGTAAACCTGAAGTGAAGCATCGGAATCTATAACTAGTGTCACAGGAATGGTTCCAAACAGTCAGTACGAAGAGTCAGTCTTCTTGTACTTAAGTCGGCATAGTGCCTTTTCTCTTTAATTCCGATGCAATTTCTGTGTTCTTCGTCAATAAGAAGGTCCAAGGGATACGGTAAACCTAAAGTGAAGCATCGGAATCTATAAATAGTGTCACAGGAATGGTTCAAAACATAGGCAGTAAGAAGAGTCAGTCTCCTTGTTCTTAAGTCGGCATTGTGTCTTTTGTATTTAATTCGGATGCAATTTCTGTGTTTCATCGTCAATAAGAAGGTCCAAGGCATACAGTAAACCTGGTGTGAAGCATCGGAATCTACAACTAGTGTCACAGGAATGTTTCACAGCATAGACAGTAAGAAGAGTCAGTCTTCTTGTACTTAAGTCGGCATTGTGCCTTTTGTATTTTATTCCGATGCAATTTCTGTGTTTCATCGTCAATAAGAAGGTTTAAGGGATTCAGTAAAACTGAAGTGAAGCATCGGAATCTATAAATAGTGTCACAGGAATGGTTCAAAATATAGACAGTAGGAAGAGTCAGTCTTCATGTACTTAAGTCGCCATTGTGCCGTTTGTATTTAATTCCGATGCAATTTCTGTGTTTCATCGTCAATAAGAATGTCAGAGGGATACAGTAATCTGAAGTGAAGCATCGGAATCTATAACTAGTGTCACAGGAATGGTTCAAAACATAGTCAGTAAGAAGAGTCAGTCATCTTGTACTTAAGTCGGCATTGTGCCTTTTGTATTTAATTCCGATGCAATTTCTGTGTTTCATCGTCAATAAGAAGGTCCAAGGGATACAGTAAACCTGAAGTGAAGCATCGGAATCTATAACTAGAGTCACAGGAACGGTTCAAAACATAGGCAGTAAGAAGAGTCAGTCTTCTTGTACTTAAGTCGGCATTGTGCCTTTTCAATTTAATTCCGATGCCATTTCTGTGTTTCATCGTCAATTAGAAGGTCCTAGGGTTTCAGTAAACCTGAAGTGAAGCATCGGAATCTATAATTAGTGTCACAGGAATGGTTCATAACATAGGCTGTAAGAAGAGTCAGTCTTCTTGTACTTAAGTCGGTATTGTGCCTTTTGTATTTAATTCCGATGCAATTTCTGTGTTTCATCGTCAATAAGAAGGTCCAAGGGATACAGTAAACCTGAAGTGTAGCATCGGAACCTATAACTAGTGTCACAGGAATGGTTCAAAACGTAGACAGAAGGAAGAGTCAGCCTTCTTGTACTTAAGTCGGCATTGTGCCTTTTCTATTTATTTCCGATTCAATTTCTGTGTTTCATCGTAAGTAAGAAGGTCAGAGGGATACAGTAAACCTGAAGTGAAGCATCGGAATCTATAACTAGTGTCACAGGAGTGGTTCAAAGCATAGACAGTAAGAAGAGTCAGTCTTCTTGTCTTTAAGTCGGCATTGTGCCTTTTGTATTTAATTCCGATGCCATTTCTGTGCTTCATCGACAATAAGAAGGTCCAAGGGATACAGTAAACCTGAAGTGAAGCATCGGAATCTATAACTGGTGTCACAGGAATGGTTCAAAACATGGTCAGTAAGAAGAGTCAGTCTTCATGTACTTAAGTCGGCATTGTGCCTTTTGTATTTAATTCCGATGCAATTTCATTATATCATCGTCAATAAGAAGATCCAAGGGAAACAGTAAACCTGAAGTGAAGCATCGGAATCTATAACTAGTGTCAATGGAATGGTTGAAACATAGACAGTAGGAAGAGTCAGTCTTCCTCTACTTAAGTCGGCATTGTGCCTTTTGTATTTAATTCCGAGGCAATTTCTGTGTTTCACCGTCAATAAGAAGGTCCAAGGGATACAGTAAACCCGAAGTAAAGCATCGGAATCTATAACTAGTGTCACAGGAATGGTTCACAGAATAGACAGTAAGTAGAGTCAGTCTTCATGTACTTAAGTCAGCATTGTGCCATTTGTATTTAATTCCGATGCAATTTTTGTGTTTCATCGTTAATAAGATGGTCCAAGGGATTCAGTAAACCTGAAGCGAAGCATCAGAATCTATAACTAGTGTCACAGGAATGGTTCAAAACATAGACAGTGAGACGAGTCAGTCTTCTTGCACTTAAGTCGGCATTGTGCTTTTTGTATTTAAGTCCGATGCAATTTCTGTGTTTCACCGTCAATAAGAAGGTCAGAGGGATACAGTAAACCTGAAGTGAAGCATCGGAATCTAAAACTAGTGTCACAGGAATGGTTCAAAACATAGACAGTAAGAAGAGTCAGTCTTCTTGCACTTAAGTCGGCATTGTGCGATTTCTATTTAATTCCGATGCAATTTCTGTGTTTCATCGTCAATAAGAGGGTCAGAGGGATACAGTAAACCCGAAGTGAAGCATCGGAATCCATAAATAGTGTCACAGGAATTTTTCAAAGCATAGGCAGTAAGTAGAGTCAGTCTTCTTGTTCTTAAGTCGGCATTGTGCCTTTTGTATTTAATTCCGATGCAATTTCTGTGTTTCATCGGCAATAAGAAGGTCCAAGGGACACAGTAAACCTGGAGTGAAGCATCATAATCTATAACTAGTGTCACAGGAATGGTTCAAAACATAGACAGTAAGATGAGCCAGCCTTCTTGTACTTAAGTCGGCATTGTGCCTTTTGTATTTAATTCCGATGCTATTTCTGGGTTTCATCGTCAATAAGAAGGTCCAAGGGATACAGTAACCCTGAAGTGAAGCATCGGAATCTATAACTAGTGTCACAGGAATGGTGCGAAACATAGTCAGTAAGAAGAGTCAGTCTCCATGTACTTAAGTCGGCATTGTGCCTTTTGTAATTAATTCCGATGCAATTTCATTATTTCATCGTCCATAAGAAGACCCAAGGGATACAGTAAACCTGAAGTGAAGCAACGGAATCTATAACTAGTGTCAATGGAATTTTTCAAAACATAGACAGTTAGAAGAGTCAAGCTTCTTGTATTTGCGTCGGCATTGTGCCTTTTGTATTAAATTCCGATGCAATTTCTGTGTTTTCGTCAATAACATGGTCCAAGGGATACAGTAAACATGAAGTCAAGGATCGGAATCTATAACTAGTGTCACAGGAATGGTTCAAAACATAGACAGTAGGAAGAGTCAGTCATCTTTTCCTTAAGTCGGCATTGTGCCTTTTCTATTTAATTCCGATGCAATTTCGGTGTTTCATCGTCAATAAGAAGGTCCAAGGGATACAGTAAACCTGGAGTGAAGCATTTTAATCTATAACTAGTGTCACAGGAATGGTCCAAAACATAGACAGTAAGAAGAGTCAGCCTTCTAGTACTTAAGTCGGCATTGTGCCTTTTGTATTTAATTCCGATGCAATTTCTGTGTTTCATCGTCAATAACAAGGTCCAAGGGATACAGTAAACCTGAAGTGAAGCATCGGAATTTATAACTAGTGTCACAGGAATGGTTCAAAACGTAGTCAGTTAGAAGACTCAGTCTTTTTGTACTTAAGTCGGCATTGTGCCTTTTGTATTTATTTCCGATGTAATTTCTGTGTTTCATCGTCAATAAGAAGGTCCAAATGATACAGTAAACCTGAAGTGATGCATCGGAATCTATAACTAGTGTCACAGGAATGGTTCAAAACATAGGCAGTAGGAAGAGACAGTGTTCTTGTACTTAAGTCGGTATTGTGTCATTTGTATTTAATTCCGATGCAATATCTGTGTTTCATCGTGAATAAAAATGTCAGAGGGATACAGTAACCCTGAAGTGAAGCATCGGAATCTATAACTAGTGTCACAGACATGGTTCAAAATATAGACAGTATGAAGAGTCAGTCTTCTTGTACTTAAGTCGGCATTCTGCATATTGTATTTAATTCCGATGCAATTTCTGTGGTTCATCGTCAATAAGAATGTCAGAGGGATACAGTAAACCTGAAGTGAAGCATCGGATCTAAAACTAGTGTCACAGGAATGGTTCAAAACATAGACAGTAAGAAGAGTCAGTCTTCTTGCACTTAAATATGCATTGTGCCTTTTCTATTTAATTCCGATACAATTTCTGTGTTTCATCGTCAGTAAGAAGGTCAGAGGGATACAGTAAACCTGAAGTGAAGCATCGGAATCTATAACTAGTGTCACAGGAATGGTTCAAAGCATAGGCAGAAAGAAGAGTCAGTCTTCTTGTCCTTAAGTCGGCATTGTGTCTTTTGTATTTAATTCCGATGCCATTTCTGTGTTTCATCGTCAATAAGAAGGTCCAAGGGATACAGTAAACCTGAAGTGAAGCATCATAATCCGTAACTAGTGTCACAGGAATGGTTCAAAACATAGAGAGTAAGAAGAGTCAGTCTTTATGTACTTATGTCGGCATTGTGCCTTTTGTATTTAATTCCGATGCAATTTCATTATATTATCGTCAATAAGAAGTTCCAAGGGAAACAGTAAACCTGAAGTGAAGCATCGGAATCTATAACTAGTGTCAATGGAATGGTTCAAACATAGACAGTAGAAAGAGTATGTCTTCTTGTACGTAAGTCGGCATTGTGCCTTTTGTATTTAATTCCGAGGCAATTTCTGAGTTTCATCGACAATAAGAAGGTCCAAGGTATACAGTAAACCTGAAGTGAAGCATCGGAATCTATAACTAGTGTCACAGGAATGGTTCAAAACATAGTGAGAAGGAAGACTCAGTCTTCTTGTACTTAAGTCGGCATTGTGCCTTTTGTATTTAATTCCGATGCAATTTCTGTGTTTCATCGTCAATAAGAAGGTCAGAGGGATACAGTAAACGTGCAGTGAAGCATCGGAAGCTAAAACTAGTGTCACAAAAATGGTTCAAAACATAGTGAGAAGGAAGACTCAGTCTTCTTGTACTTAAGTCGGCATTGTGCCTTTTGTATTTAATTCCGATGCAATTTATGTATTTCATCGTCAATAAGAAGGTCCAAGGGATACAGTAAACCTGAAGTGAAGCATCATAATCTGTAACTAGTGTCACAGGAATGGTTCAAAACATAGAGAGTAAGAAGAGTCAGCCTTCTTGTACTTAAGTCAGCATTGTGCCTTTTGTATTTAATTCCGATGCAATTTCTGTGTTTCATCGTCAATAAGAATGTCCAAGGGATACAGTAAACCTGAATGGAAGCATCGGAATCTATAACTAGTGTCACAGGAATGGTTCAAAAAATAGTCAGTGAGAAGAGTGAGTCTTCTTGTACTTAAGTCGGCATTGTGAATATTCTATTTAATTCCGAAGCAATTTCTGTGTTTTATCGTCAATAAGAAGGTCCCAGGGATACAGTAAACCTGAAGTGAAGCATCGGAATCTATAACTAGTGTCACAGGGATGGTTCAAACCAAAGACAGTAAGAAGAGTCAGTCTTCTTGTTCTTAAGTCGGCATTGTGTCTTTTGTATTTAATTCCGATGCAATTTCTTTGTTTCATCGTCAATAAGAAGATCCAAGGGAAACAGTAAATCGGAAGGGAAGCATCGGAATCTATAACTAGTGTCACAGGAATGGTTCAAAGCATAGTCAGTAAGAAGAGTCAGTCTTCATGTACTTATGTCGGCATTGGTCCTTTTGTATTTAATTCCGATGCAATTTCTGTGTTTCATCGTCAACAAGAAGGTCCAAGGGATACAGTAAACCTGAAGTGAAGCAACGGAATGTATAACTATTGTCACAGGAATGGTTCAAAAAATAGTCAGTGAGAAGAGTGAGTCTTCTTGTACTTAAGTCGGCATTGTGCCTATTCTATTTAATTCCGAAGCAATTTCTGTGTTTTATCGTCAATAAGAAGGTCCCAGGGATACGGTAAACCTGGAGTGAAGCATCGGAATCTATAACTAGTGTCACAGGAGTGGTTCAAACCATAGACAGTAGGAATGTCAGTCATCTTGTACTTAAGTCGGCATTGTGCCTTCGGTATTTAATTCCGAGGCAATTTCTGTGTTTCATCGTCAACAAGTAGGTACAAGGGATACAGTAAGCCAGAAGTGAAGCATCGGAATCTATAACTAGTGTCACAGGAATGGTTAAAAGCATAGACAGTAAGACGAGTCAGTCTTCTTGTACTTAAGTCGCCAATGTGCCTTTTGTATTTAATTCCGATGCAATATCTTTGTTTCATCGTGAATAAAAATGTCAGAGGGATACAGTAACCCTGAAGTGAAGCATCGGAATCTATAACTAGTGTCACAGACATGGTTCAAAATATAGACAGTATGAAGAGTCAGTCTTCTTGTACTTAAGTCGTCATTCTGCATATTGTATTTAATTCCGATGCAATTTCTGTGGTTCATCGTCAATTAGAATGTCAGAGGGATACAGTAAACCTGAAGTGAAGCATCTGAATCTATAACTAGTGTCACAGGAATGGTTCAAAACATAGTCAGTAAAAAGAGTCAGTCTTTTTGTACTTAATTCGGCACTGTGCCTTTTGTATTTATTTCCGATGTAATTTCTGTGTTTCATCGTCAATAAGAAGATCCAAATGATACAGTATACCTGAAGTGAAGCATGGGACTCTATAACTAGTGTCACAGGAATGGTTCAAAACATAGACAGTAAGAAGAGACAGACTACTTGTACTTAAGTCGGTATTGTGCCTTATGTATTTTATTCCGATGCAATTTCTGTGTTTCATCGTCAATAAGGTCAGAGGGATACAGTAAACCTGAAGTGAAGCATCGGAATCTATAACGAGTGTGTCAGGAATTGTTCAAAACATAGACAGTAGGAAGAGTCAGTCTTCTTGTATTAAGGTCGGCATTGTGCCTTTTGTATTTAATTCCTATGCAATTTCTGTTTTTCATCGTCAATAAGAAGGTCAGAGCGATACAGTAAACCTGAAGTGAAGCATCGGAATCCAAAACTAGTGTCACAGGAATGGTTGAAAACATAGACAGTAGGACGAGTCAGTCTTCTTGTACTTAAGTCGGCATTGTGCCCTTTGTATTTATTTCCGATGGAATTTCGATGTTTCATCGTCAATAAGTTGGTCCAAGGGATACATTAAACCTTAAGTGAAGCATCGGAATCTATAACTACTGTCACAGGAATGGCTCAAAACATAGTCAGTAAGATGAGTCAGTCCACTTGTACTTAAGTCGGCATTGTGCCTTTTTATTTAATTCCGATGCAATTTCAGTGTTTCATCGTCAATAAGAAGGTCCAAGTGATACAGTAAACCTGGAGTGAAGCATCGGAATCTATAACTAGTGTCACAGGAGTGGTTCAAAGCATAGACAGTAAGAAGAGTCAGTCTTCTTGTCTTTAAGTCGGCATTGTGCCTTTTGTATTTAATTCCGATGCCATTTCTGTGCTTCATCGACAATAAGAAGGTCCAAGGGATACAGTAAACCTGAAGTGAAGCATCGGAATCTATAACTGGTGTCACAGGAATGGTTCAAAACATGGTCAGTAAGAAGAGTCAGTCTTCATGTACTTAAGTCGGCATTGTGCCTTTTGTATTTAATTCCGATGCAATTTCATTATATCATCGTCAATAAGAAGATCCAAGGGAAACAGTAAACCTGAAGTGAAGCATCGGAATCTATAACTAGTGTCAATGGAATGGTTGAAACATAGACAGTAGGAAGAGTCAGTCTTCCTCTACTTAAGTCGGCATTGTGCCTTTTGTATTTAATTCCGAGGCAATTTCTGTGTTTCACCGTCAATAAGAAGGTCCAAGGGATACAGTAAACCCGAAGTAAAGCATCGGAATCTATAACTAGTGTCACAGGAATAGTTCACAGAATAGACAGTAAGTAGAGTCAGTCTTCATGTACTTAAGTCAGCATTGTGCCATTTGTATTTAATTCCGATGCAATTTTTGTGTTTCATCGTTAATAAGAAGGTCCAAGGGATTCAGTAAACCTGAAGCGAAGCATCAGAATCTATAACTAGTGTCACAGGAATGGTTCAAAACATAGACAGTGAGACGAGTCAGTCTTCTTGCACTTAAGTCGGCATTGTGCTTTTTGTATTTAAGTCCGATGCAATTTCTGTGTTTCACCGTCAATAAGAAGGTCAGAGGGATACAGTAAACCTGAAGTGAAGCATCGGAATCTAAAACTAGTGTCACAGGAATGGTTCAAAACATAGACAGTAAGAAGAGTCAGTCTTCTTGCACTTAAGTCGGCATTGTGCGATTTCTATTTAATTCCGATGCAATTTCTGTGTTTCATCGTCAATAAGAGGGTCAGAGGGATACAGTAAACCCGAAGTGAAGCATCGGAATCCATAAATAGTGTCACAGGAATTTTTCAAAGCATAGGCAGTAAGTAGAGTCAGTCTTCTTGTTCTTAAGTCGGCATTGTGCCTTTTGTATTTAATTCCGATGCAATTTCTGTGTTTCATCGGCAATAAGAAGGTCCAAGGGACACAGTAAACCTGGAGTGAAGCATCATAATCTATAACTAGTGTCACAGGAATGGTTCAAAACATAGACAGTAAGATGAGCCAGCCTTCTTGTACTTAAGTCGGCATTGTGCCTTTTGTATTTAATTCCGATGCTATTTCTGGGTTTCATCGTCAATAAGAAGGTCCAAGGGATACAGTAACCCTGAAGTGAAGCATCGGAATCTATAACTAGTGTCACAGGAATGGTGCGAAACATAGTCAGTAAGAAGAGTCAGTCTCCATGTACTTAAGTCGGCATTGTGCCTTTTGTAATTAATTCCGATGCAATTTCATTATTTCATCGTCCATAAGAAGACCCAAGGGATACAGTAAACCTGAAGTGAAGCAACGGAATCTATAACTAGTGTCAATGGAATTTTTCAAAACATAGACAGTTAGAAGAGTCAAGCTTCTTGTATTTGCGTCGGCATTGTGCCTTTTGTATTAAATTCCGATGCAATTTCTGTGTTTTCGTCAATAACATGGTCCAAGGGATACAGTAAACATGAAGTCAAGGATCGGAATCTATAACTAGTGTCCCAGGAATGGTTCAAAACATAGACAGTAGGAAGAGTCAGTCATCTTTTCCTTAAGTCGGCATTGTGCCTTTTCTATTTAATTCCGATGCAATTTCGGTGTTTCATCGTCAATAAGAAGGTCCAAGGGATACAGTAAACCTGGAGTGAAGCATTTTAATCTATAACTAGTGTCACAGGAATGGTCCAAAACATAGACAGTAAGAAGAGTCAGCCTTCTAGTACTTAAGTCGGCATTGTGCCTTTTGTATTTAATTCCGATGCAATTTCTGTGTTTCATCGTCAATAACAAGGTCCAAGGGATACAGTAAACCTGAAGTGAAGCATCGGAATCTATAACTAGTGTCACAGGAATGGTTCAAAACATACACAGTAAGAAGAGTCAGTCTTCTTGTACTTAAGTCGGCATTGTGCCTTTTCTATTTAATTCCGAGGCAATTTCTGTGTTTGATCGTCAATAAGAAGGTCAGAGGGATACAGTAAACCTGAAGTGAAGCATCGGAATTTATAACTAGTGTCACAGGAATGGTTCAAAACGTAGTCAGTTAGAAGACTCAGTCTTTTTGTACTTAAGTCGGCATTGTGCCTTTTGTATTTATTTCCGATGTAATTTCTGTGTTTCATCGTCAATAAGAAGGTCCAAATGATACAGTAAACCTGAAGTGATGCATCGGAATCTATAACTAGTGTCACAGGAATGGTTCAAAACATAGGCAGTAGGAAGAGACAGTGTTCTTGTACTTAAGTCGGTATTGTGTCATTTGTATTTAATTCCGATGCAATATCTGTGTTTCATCGTGAATAAAAATGTCAGAGGGATACAGTAACCCTGAAGTGAAGCATCGGAATCTATAACTAGTGTCACAGACATGGTTCAAAATATAGACAGTATGAAGAGTCAGTCTTCTTGTACTTAAGTCGGCATTCTGCATATTGTATTTAATTCCGATGCAATTTCTGTGGTTCATCGTCAATAAGAATGTCAGAGGGATACAGTAAACCTGAAGTGAAGCATCGGAATCTAAAACTAGTGTCACAGGAATGGTTCAAAACATAGACAGTAAGAAGAGTCAGTCTTCTTGCACTTAAATATGCATTGTGACTTTTCTATTTAATTCCGATACAATTTCTGTGTTTCATCGTCAGTAAGAAGGTCAGAGGGATACAGTAAACCTGAAGTGAAGCATCGGAATCTATAACTAGTGTCACAGGAATGGTTCAAAGCATAGGCAGTAAGAAGAGTCAGTCTTCTTGTCCTTAAGTCGGCATTGTGTCTTTTGTATTTAATTCCGATGCCATTTCTGTGTTTCATCGTCAATAAGAAGGTCCAAGGGATACAGTAAACCTGAAGTGAAGCATCATAATCCGTAACTAGTGTCACAGGAATGGTTCAAAACATAGAGAGTAAGAAGAGTCAGTCTTTATGTACTTATGTCGGCATTGTGCCTTTTGTATTTAATTCCGATGCAATTTCATTATATTATCGTCAATAAGAAGTTCCAAGGGAAACAGTAAACCTGAAGTGAAGCATCGGAATCTATAACTAGTGTCAATGGAATGGTTCAAACATAGACAGTAGAAAGAGTATGTCTTCTTGTACTTAAGTCGGCATTGTGCCTTTTGTATTTAATTCCGAGGCAATTTCTGAGTTTCATCGACAATAAGAAGGTCCAAGGTATACAGTAAACCTGAAGTGAAGCATCGGAATCTATAACTAGTGTCACAGGAATGGTTCAAAACATAGTGAGAAGGAAGACTCAGTCTTCTTGTACTTAAGTCGGCATTGTGCCTTTTGTATTTAATTCCGATGCAATTTCTGTGTTTCATCGTCAATAAGAAGGTCAGAGGGATACAGTAAACGTGCAGTGAAGCATCGGAAGCTAAAACTAGTGTCACAAAAATGGTTCAAAACAAAGTGAGAAGGAAGACTCAGTCTTCTTGTACTTAAGTCGGCATTGTGCCTTTTGTATTTAATTCCGATGCAATTTATGTATTTCATCGTCAATAAGAAGGTCCAAGGGATACAGTAAACCTGAAGTGAAGCATCATAATCTGTAACTAGTGTCACAGGAATGGTTCAAAACATAGAGAGTAAGAAGAGTCAGCCTTCTTGTACTTAAGTCAGCATTGTGCCTTTTGTATTTAATTCCGATGCAATTTCTGTGTTTCATCGTCAATAAGAATGTCCAAGGGATACAGTAAACCTGAATGGAAGCATCGGAATCTATAACTAGTGTCACAGGAATGGTTCAAAAAATAGTCAGTGAGAAGAGTGAGTCTTCTTGTACTTAAGTCGGCATTGTGAATATTCTATTTAATTCCGAAGCAATTTCTGTGTTTTATCGTCAATAAGAAGGTCCCAGGGATACAGTAAACCTGAAGTGAAGCATCGGAATCTATAACTAGTGTCACAGGGATGGTTCAAACCAAAGACAGTAAGAAGAGTCAGTCTTCTTGTTCTTAAGTCGGCATTGTGTCTTTTGTATTTAATTCCGATGCAATTTCTTTGTTTCATCGTCAATAAGAAGATCCAAGGGAAACAGTAAATCGGAAGGGAAGCATCGGAATCTATAACTAGTGTCACAGGAATGGTTCAAAGCATAGTCAGTAAGAAGAGTCAGTCTTCATGTACTTATGTCGGCATTGGTCCTTTTGTATTTAATTCCGATGCAATTTCTGTGTTTTATCGTCAACAAGAAGGTCCAAGGGATACAGTAAACCTGAAGTGAAGCAACGGAATGTATAACTATTGTCACAGGAATGGTTCAAAAAATAGTCAGTGAGAAGAGTGAGTCTTCTTGTACTTAAGTCGGCATTGTGCCTATTCTATTTAATTCCGAAGCAATTTCTGTGTTTTATCGTCAATAAGAAGGTCCCAGGGATACGGTAAACCTGGAGTGAAGCATCGGAATCTATAACTAGTGTCACAGGAGTGGTTCAAACCATAGACAGTAGGAATGTCAGTCATCTTGTACTTAAGTCGGCATTGTGCCTTCGGTATTTAATTCCGAGGCAATTTCTGTGTTTCATCGTCAACAAGTAGGTACAAGGGATACAGTAAGCCAGAAGTGAAGCATCGGAATCTATAACTAGTGTCACAGGAATGGTTAAAAGCATAGACAGTAAGACGAGTCAGTCTTCTTGTACTTAAGTCGCCAATGTGCCTTTTGTATTTAATTCCGATGCAATATCTTTGTTTCATCGTGAATAAAAATGTCAGAGGGATACAGTAACCCTGAAGTGAAGCATCGGAATCTATAACTAGTGTCACAGACATGGTTCAAAATATAGACAGTATGAAGAGTCAGTCTTCTTGTACTTAAGTCGTCATTCTGCATATTGTATTTAATTCCGATGCAATTTCTGTGGTTCATCGTCAATTAGAATGTCAGAGGGATACAGTAAACCTGAAGTGAAGAATCTGAATCTATAACTAGTGTCACAGGAATGGTTCAAAACATAGTCAGTAAAAAGAGTCAGTCTTTTTGTACTTAATTCGGCACTGTGCCTTTTGTATTTATTTCCGATGTAATTTCTGTGTTTCATCGTCAATAAGAAGATCCAAATGATACAGTATACCTGAAGTGAAGCATGGGACTCTATAACTAGTGTCACAGGAATGGTTCAAAACATAGACAGTAAGAAGAGACAGACTACTTGTACTTAAGTCGGTATTGTGCCTTATGTATTTTATTCCGATGCAATTTCTGTGTTTCATCGTCAATAAGGTCAGAGGGATACAGTAAACCTGAAGTGAAGCATCGGAATCTATAACGAGTGTGTCAGGAATTGTTCAAAACATAGACAGTAGGAAGAGTCAGTCTTCTTGTATTAAGGTCGGCATTGTGCCTTTTGTATTTAATTCCTATGCAATTTCTGTTTTTCATCGTCAATAAGAAGGTCAGAGCGATACAGTAAACCTGAAGTGAAGCATCGGAATCCAAAACTAGTGTCACAGGAATGGTTGAAAACATAGACAGTAGGACGAGTCAGTCTTCTTGTACTTAAGTCGGCATTGTGCCCTTTGTATTTATTTCCGATGGAATTTCGATGTTTCATCGTCAATAAGTTGGTCCAAGGGATACATTAAACCTTAAGTGAAGCATCGGAATCTATAACTACTGTCACAGGAATGGCTCAAAACATAGTCAGTAAGATGAGTCAGTCCACTTGTACTTAAGTCGGCATTGTGCCTTTTTATTTAATTCCGATGCAATTTCAGTGTTTCATCGTCAATAAGAAGGTCCAAGTGATACAGTAAACCTGGAGTGAAGCATCGGAATCTATAACTAGTGTCAATGGAATGGTTCAAAACATAGACAGTAAGAAGAGTCAGTCTTCTTGTAATTAAGTCGGCATTGTGCCTTTTGTATTTAATTCCGGTGCAATTTCTGTGTTTCATCGTCAATAAGAAGGTCAGAGGGATACAGTAAACCTGAAGTAAAGCAACGGAATCTATAACTAGTGTCATAGGAATGGTTCAAAACGTAGTCAGTGAGAAGTGACTGTCTTCTTGTCCTTAAGTCGGCATTGTGCCTTTTGTATTTAATACCGATGCAATTTCTGTATTTCATCGTCTATAGGAAGGTCGAAAGGATACAGTAGACCAGAAGTGAAGCATCGGAATCTATAACTAGTGTCACAGGAATGGTTCAAAACATAGTCAGTAAGTAGAGTCGGTCTTCATGTACTTAAGTCGGCATTGGCCTTTTGTATTTAATTCCGGTGGAATTTCTGTGTTTCATCGTCAATAAGAAAATCAGAGAGACACAGTAAACCTGAAGTGAACCATCCGAATCTATAACTATTGTCACAGGAATGGTTCAAAACATAGTCAGTAAAATGAGTCAGTCTTCTTGTACCTAAGTCAGCATTGTGCTTTTTCTATTTAATTCCGATGAAATTTCTGTGTTTCATCGTCAATAAGAAGGTCCAAGGGATACAGTAAACCTGAAGTGAAGCATCGGAATCTATAACTAGTGTCACAAGAATGGTTCAAATCATAGACAGTAAGAAGATACAGTGTTCTTGTACTTAAGTCGGCATTGTGACTTTTGTATTTAATTCCGATGCAATTTCTGTGTCTCATGGTCAATAAGAAGGTCCAAGGGATACAGTAAACCTGAAGTGAAGCATCGGAATCCTTAACTAGTGTCACAGGAATGGTTCAAAACATAAACAGTAAGAAGAGTCAGTCTTCTTGTACTTAAGTCGGCATTGTGACTTTTGTATTTAATTCCGATGCAATTTCTGTGTTTCATCGTGAATAAGAAGGTCAAAGGGATACAGTAACCCTGAAATGAAGCATCGGAATCTATATCTGGTGTCACAGATATGGTTCGAAACATAGTCAGTAAGAAGAGTCAGTCTTCTTGTACTTAAGTCGGCATTGTGCCTTTTGAATTTAATTCCGATGATATTTCTGTGTTTCATCGTTAATAAGAAGGTCAGAGGAATACAGTAAACCAGAAGTCAAGCATCGGAATCTATAACTAGTGTTACAGGAATGGTTCAAAACATAGACAGGAAGAAGAGTCAGTCTTCTTGCACTTGAGTCGGCATTGTGCCTTTTGTATTAAATTCCGATGCAATTTCTGTGTTTCATCGTTAATAAGAAGGTCCTAGGGACACAGTAAGCCTGAAGTCAAGCATCGGAATTTATAACTAGTGTCACAGGAATGGTTCAAAACATCGACAGTAAGACGAGTCAGTCTTCTTGCATTTAAGTCGGCATTGTGCCTTTTCCATTTAATTCCGATGCAATTTCTGCGTTTCATCGTCAATAAGAAGGTCAGAGCGATACAGTAAACCTGAAGTGAAGCATCGGAATCTATAACTAGTGTCACAGGATTGGTTCAAAACATAGTCAGAAAGAAGAGTCAGTCTTCTTGTCCTTAAGTTCGCATTGTGCCTTTTGTATTTAATTCCGATGCAATTTCTGTGTTTCATCGACAATATGAAGGTCCAAGGGATACTATAAACCTGTAGTGTAGCATCGGAATCTATAACTAGTGTCACAGGAATGGTTCAAAACATAGTCAGTAAGAAGAGTGAGACTGCTTGTACTTAAGTCGGCATTGTGCCTTTTGTATTTAATTCCGATGCTATGTCTGTGTTTCATCGTCAATAAGAATGTCCAAGGGAAACAGTAAACCTGAAGTGAAGCATCGGAATCTATAACTAGTGTCAATGGAATTTTTCAAAGCATAGACAGTAAGAAGAGTCAGGCTTCTTGTACTTGAGTCGGCATTGTGCCTTTTGAATTAAATTCCGGTGCAATTTCTGTGTTTCATCGTCAATAACAAGGTCCAAGGGATACAGTAAACCTGAAGTGAAGCATTGGAATCTATAACTAGTGTCACAGGAATGGTTCAAATCATAGTCAGTAAGAAGAGTCAGCCTTCATGTACTTAAGTCGGCATTGTGCTTTTTGTATTTAATTCCGATGCAATTTCATTGTTTCATCGTCAATAAGAAGTTCCAAGAGAAACAGTAAACCTTAAGTGAAGCATCTGAATCTATAACTAGTGTCAATGGAATGGTTCAAACATAGACAGTAAGAGGAGTCAGTCTTCTTGTACTGGAGTCGGCATTGTGCCATTTGTATTAAATTCCGATGCAATTTCTGTGTTTTATCGTCAATACGAAGGTCCAAGGGATACAGTAAACCTGAAGTCAAGCATCGGAATCTATAACTAGTGTCACAGGAATGGATCAAATCATACACAGTAAGAAGAGTCAGTCTTCTTGTACTTAAGTCGGCATTGTGCTTTTTTGTATTTAATTCCGATGCTATTTCTGTGTCTCATGGTCAATAAGAAGGTCAGAGAGATACAATAAACCTGAAGTGAAGCTTCAGAATCTGTAACTAGTGCCACAGGAATGGTACAAAACATAAACAGTGAGAAGAGTCAGTCTTCTTGTACTTAAGTCGGCATTGTGCCTTTTCTATTTAATTCCGAGGCAATCCCTGTGTTTCATCGTCAGTAAGAAGGTTAGAGGGATACAGTAAACCTGAAGTGAAGCATCGGAATTTATAACTAGTGTCACAGGAATGGTTCAAAACGTAGTCAGTTAGAAGAGTCAGTCTTTTTGTACTTAAGTCGGCATTGTGCCTTTTGTATTTATTTCCGATGTAATTTCTGTGTTTCACCGTCAATAAGAAGGTCAGAGGGATACAGTAAATCGGAAGTGAAGCATCGGAATCTAAAACTAGTGTCACAGGAACGGTTCACAGCATAGACAGTAAGAAGAGTCAGTCTTCTTGCACTTATGTCTGCATTGTGCCTTTTCTATTTAATTCCGATGCAATTTCTGTGTTTCACCGTCAATAAGAGGGTCAGAGGGATACAGTAAACCTGGAGTGAAGCATCATAATCTATAACTAGTGTCACAGGAATGGTTCAAAACATAGACAGTAAGATGAGTCAGCCTTCTTGTACTTAAGTCGGCATTGTGCCTTTTGTATTTAATTCCGATGCTATTTCTGTGTTTCATGGTCAATAAGAAGGTCCAAGGGATACAGTAACCCTGAAGTGAAGCATCGGAATCTATACTAGTGTCACAGGAATGGTGAGAAACATAGTCAGTAAGAAGAGTCAGTCTTCATGTACTTAAGTCGGCATTGTGCCTTTTGTAATTAATTCCGATGCAATTTCATTATTTCATGTTTCAATGGAATGGTTCAAACATAGACTGTAGGAAGAGTCTGTCTTCTTGTACTTAAGTCGGCATTGTGCCTTTTGTATTTAATTCCGAGGCAATTTCTGTGTTTCATCGTCAATAAGAAGGTCCAAGGGATACAGTAAACCTGAAGTGAAGCATCGGAATCTATAACTAGTGTCACAGGTATGGTTCAAAACATAGTGAAAAGGAAGACTCAGTCTTCTTGTACTTAAGTCGGCATTGTGCCTTTTGTATTTAATTCCCATGCAATTTCTGTGTTTCACCGTCAATAAGAAGGTCAGAGGGATACAGTAAACGTGCAGTGAAGCATCGGAAGCTAAAACTAGTGTCACAAAAATGGTTCAAAACATAGACAGTCGGCAGAGTCAGTCTTCTTGTACTTAAGTCGGCATTGTGCCTTTTGTATTTAATTCCGAAGCTATATCTGTGTTTCATCGTCCATAAGAAGGTCTAAGGGATACATTAAACATGAAGTGACGCACCGGAATATATAACTAGTGTCACAGGAATGGTGAAAACATAGTCAGTAAGAAGAGTCAGTCTTCTAGTTCTTAAGTCGGCATTGTGCCTTTTCTATATAATTCCGATGCAATTTCTGTGTTTCATCGTCAATAAGAAGGTCAGAGGGATACAGTAAACCTGAAGTGAAGCATCGGAATCTATAACTAGTGTCACCGAAATGGTTCAAAACATAATCAGTAGTAAGAGTCAGTCTTCTTGTCCTTAAGTCGGCATTGTGCCTCTTGTATTTAATTCCGACGTAATTTCTGTGTGTCATCGTCAATAAGCAGGTCCAAGGGATACAGTAAACCTGGAGTGTAGCATTGGAATCTATAACTAGTGTCACAGGAATGGTTCAAAACATAGACAGTAAGAAGAGTCTGTCTTCATGTACCTAAGTCGGCATTGTGCCTCTTCTATTTAATTCCGATGCAATTTCTGTGTTTCATCGTCAATAAGAAGGTCCAAGGGATACAGTAAATCTGAAGTGAAGCATTGGAATCTATAACTAGTGTCACAGGAATGGTTCAGAACATAGTAAGTAAGAAGAGTCAGTTTGCATGTACTTAAGTCGGCATTGTGCCTTTTGTATTAATTCCGATGCAATTTCTGTGTTTCATCGTCAATAACAAGGTCCAAGGGATACAGTAAACCTGAAGTGAAGCATCGGAATCTATAACTGGTGTCACAGGAATGGTTCAAAACATAGTAAGTAATAAGAGTCAGCCTTCATGTACTTAAGTCGGCAATGTGCCTTTTGTATTTAATTCCGATGCAATTTCATTGTTTCATCGTCAATAACTAGTTCCAAGGGAAACAGTAAACCTGAAGTGAAGCATCGGTGTCTATAACTAGTGTCAATGGAATGGTTCAAACATAGACAGTAAGAGGAGTCAGTCCTCCTGTACTTGCGTCGGCATTGTGCCTTTTGTATTAAATTCCGATGCAATTTCTGTGTTTCATCGTCAATAAGAAGGTCCAAGTGATACAGTAAACCTGGAGTGAAGCATCGGAATCTATAACTAGTGTCAATGGAATGGTTCAAAACTTAGACAGTAAGAAGAGTCAGTCTTCTTGTAATTAAGTCGGCATTGTGCCTTTTGTATTTAATTCCGGTGCAATTTCTGTGTTTCATCGTCAATAAGAAGGTCAGAGGGATACAGTAAACCTGAAGTAAAGCAACGGAATCTATAACTAGTGTCATAGGAATGGTTCAAAACGTAGTCATTGAGAAGTGACTGTCTTCTTGTCCTTAAGTCGGCATTGTGCCTTTTGTATTTAATACCGATGCGATTTCTGTATTTCATCGTCTATAGGAAGGTCGAAAGGATACAGTAGACCAGAAGTGAAGCATCGGAATCTATAACTAGTGTCACAGGAATGGTTCAAAACATAGTCAGTAAGTAGAGTCGGTCTTCATGTACTTAAGTCGGCATTGGCCTTTTGTATTTAATTCCGGTGGAATTTCTGTGTTTCATCGTCAATAAGAAAATCAGAGAGACACAGTAAACCTGAAGGGAACCATCCGAATCTATAACTATTGTCACAGGAATGGTTCAAAACATAGTCAGTAAAATGAGTCAGTCTTCATGTACCTAAGTCAGCATTGTGCTTTTTCTATTTAATTCCGATGCAATTTCTGTGTTTCATCGTCAAGAAGAAGGTCCAAGGGATACAGTAAACCTGAAGTGAAGCATCGGAATCTATAACTAGTGTCACAAGAATGGTTCAAATCATAGACAGTAAGAAGATACAGTCTTCTTGTACTTAAGTCGGCATTGTGACTTTTGTATTTAATTCCGATGCAATTTCTGTGTCTCATGGTCAATAAGAAGGTCCAAGGGATACAGTAAACCTGAAGTGAAGCATAGGAATCCTTAACTAGTGTCACAGGAATGGTTCAAAGCATAAACAGTAAAAAGAGTCAGTCTTCTTGTACTTAAGTCGGCATTGTGACTTTTGTATTTAATTCCGATGCAATTTCTGTGTTTCATCGTGAATACGAAGGTCAGAGGGATACAGTAACCCTGAAATGAAGCATCGGAATCTATATCTGGTGTCACAGATATGGTTCGAAACATAGTCAGTAAGAAGAGTCAGTCTTCTTGTACTTAAGTCGGCATTGTGCCTTTTGAATTTAATTCCGATGATATTTCTGTGTTTCATCGTTAATAACAAGGTCAGAGGAATACAGTAAACCAGAAGTCAAGCATCGGAATCTATAACTAGTGTTACAGGAATGGTTCAAAACATAGACAGGAAGAAGAGTCAGTCTTCTTGCACTTGAGTCGGCATTGTGCCTTTTGTATTAAATTCCGATGCAATTTCTGTGTTTCATCGTTAATAAGAAGGTCCTAGGGACACAGTAAGCCTGAAGTCAAGCATCGGAATTTATAACTAGTGTCACAGGAATGGTTCAAAATATCGACAGTAAGACGAGTCAGTCTTCTTGCATTTAAGTCGGCATTGTGCATTTTCCATTTAATTCCGATGCAATTTCTGCGTTTCATCGTCAATAAGAAGGTCAGAGCGATACAGTAAACCTGAAGTGAAGCATCGGAATCTATAACTAGTGTCACAGGATTGGTTCAAAACATAGTCAGAAAGAAGAGTCAGTCTTCTTGTCCTTAAGTTCGCATTGTGCCTTTTGTATTTAATTCCGATGCAATTTCTGTGTTTCATCGACAATATGAAGGCCCAAGGGATACTATAAACCTGTAGTGTAGCATCGGAATCTATAACTAGTGTCACAGGAATGGTTCAAAACATAGTCAGTAAGAAGAGTGAGACTGCTTGTACTTAAGTCGGCATTGTGCCTTTTGTATTTAATTCCGATGCTATGTCTGTGTTTCATCGTCAATAAGAATGTCCAAGGGAAACAGTAAACCTGAAGTGAAGCATCGGAATCTATAACTAGTGTCAATGGAATTTTTCAAAGCATAGACAGTAAGAAGAGTCAGGCTTCTTGTACTTGAGTCGGCATTGTGCCTTTTGAATTAAATTCCGGTGCAATTTCTGTGTTTCATCGTCAATAACAAGTTCCAAGGGATACAGTAAACCTGAAGTGAAGCTTTGGAATCTATAACTAGTGTCACAGGAATGGTTCAAATCATAGTCAGTAAGAAGAGTCAGCCTTCATGTACTTAAGTCGGCATTGTGCTTTTTGTATTTAATTCCGATGCAATTTCATTGTTTCATCGTCAAGAAGAAGTTCCAAGAGAAACAGTAAACCTTAAGTGAAGCATCTGAATCTATAACTAGTGTCAATGGAATGGTTCAAACATAGACAGTAAGAGGAGTCAGTCTTCTTGTACTGGAGTCGGCATTGTGCCATTTGTATTAAATTCCGATGCAATTTCTGTGTTTTATCGTCAATACGAAGGTCCAAGGGATACAGTAAACCTGAAGTCAAGCATCGGAATCTATAACTAGTGTCACAGGAATGGATCAAATCATACACAGTAAGAAGAGTCAGTCTTCTTGTACTTAAGTCGGCATTGTGCTTTTTTGTATTTAATTCCGATGCTATTTCTGTGTCTCATGGTCAATAAGAAGGTCAGAGAGATACAATAAACCTGAAGTGAAGCTTCAGAATCTGTAACTAGTGCCACAGGAATGGTACAAAACATAAACAGTGAGAAGAGTCAGTCTTCTTGTACTTAAGTCGGCATTGTGCCTTTTCTATTTAATTCCGAGGCAATACCTGTGTTTCATCGTCAGTAAGAAGGTCAGAGGGATACAGTAAACCTGAAGTGAAGCATCGGAATTTATAACTAGTGTCACAGGAATGGTTCAAAACGTAGTCAGTTAGAAGAGTCAGTCTTTTTGTACTTAAGTCGGCATTGTGCCTTTTGTATTTATTTCCGATGTAATTTCTGTGTTTCACCGTCAATAAGAAGGTCAGAGGGATACAGTAAATCGGAAGTGAAGCATCGGAATCTAAAACTAGTGTCACAGGAATGGTTCACAGCATAGACAGTAAGAAGAGTCAGTCTTCTTGCACTTATGTCTGCATTGTGCCTTTTCTATTTAATTCCGATGCAATTTCTGTGTTTCACCGTCAATAAGAGGGTCAGAGGGATACAGTAAACCTGGAGTGAAGCATCATAATCTATAACTAGTGTCACAGGAATGGTTCAAAACATAGACAGTAAGATGAGTCAGCCTTCTTGTACTTAAGTCGGCATTGTGCCTTTTGTATTTAATTCCGATGCTATTTCTGTGTTTCATGGTCAATAAGAAGGTCCAAGGGATACAGTAACCCTGAAGTGAAGCATCGGAATCTATACTAGTGTCACAGGAATGGTGAGAAACATAGTCAGTAAGAAGAGTCAGTCTTCATGTACTTAAGTCGGCATTGTGCCTTTTGTAATTAATTCCGATGCAATTTCATTATTTCATGTATCAATGGAATGGTTCAAACATAGACTGTAGGAAGAGTCTGTCTTCTTGTCCTTAAGTCGGCATTGTGCCTTTTGTATTTAATTCCGAGGCAATTTCTGTGTTTCATCGTCAATAAGAAGGTCCAAGGGATACAGTAAACCTGAAGTGAAGCATCGGAATCTATAACTAGTGTCACAGGTATGGTTCAAAACATAGTGAAAAGGAAGACTCAGTCTTCTTGTACTTAAGTCGGCATTGTGCCTTTTGTATTTAATTCCCATGCAATTTCTGTGTTTCACCGTCAATAAGAAGGTCAGAGGGATACAGTAAACGTGCAGTGAAGCATCGGAAGCTAAAACTAGTGTCACAAAAATGGTTCAAAACATAGACAGTCGGCAGAGTCAGTCTTCTTGTACTTAAGTCGGCATTGTGCCTTTTGTATTTAATTCCGAAGCTATATCTGTGTTTCATCGTCCATAAGAAGGTCTAAGGGATACATTAAACATGAAGTGACGCACCGGAATATATAACTAGTGTCACAGGAATGGTTAAAACATAGTCAGTAAGAAGAGTCAGTCTTCTAGTTCTTAAGTCGGCATTGTGCCTTTTCTATATAATTCCGATGCAATTTCTGTGTTTCATCGTCAATAAGAAGGTCAGAGGGATACAGTAAACCTGAAGTGAAGCATCGGAATCTATAACTAGTGTCACCGAAATGGTTCAAAACATAATCAGTAGTAAGAGTCAGTCTTCTTGTCCTTAAGTCGGCATTGTGCCTCTTGTATTTAATTCCGACGTAATTTCTGTGTGTCATCGTCAATAAGCAGGTCCAAGGGATACAGTAAACCTGGAGTGTAGCATTGGAATCTATAACTAGTGTCACAGGAATGGTTCAAAACATAGACAGTAAGAAGAGTCAGTCTTCATGTACCTAAGTCGGCATTGTGCCTCTTCTATTTAATTCCGATGCAATTTCTGTGTTTCATCGTCAATAAGAAGGTCCAAGGGATACAGTAAATCTGAAGTGAAGCATTGGAATCTATAACTAGTGTCACAGGAATGGTTCAAAACATAGTGAGTAAGAAGAGTCAGTTTTCATGTACTTAAGTCGGCATTGTGCCTTTTGTATTAATTCCGATGCAATTTCTGTGTTTCATCGTCAATAACAAGGTCCAAGGGATACAGTAAACCTGAAGTGAAGCATCGGAATCTATAACTGGTGTCACAGGAATGGTTCAAAACATAGTAATTAATAAGAGTCAGCCTTCATGTACTTAAGTCGGCAATGTGCCTTTTGTATTTAATTCCGATGCAATTTCATTGTTTCATCGTCACTAACAAGTTCCAAGGGAAACAGTAAACCTGAAGTGAAGCATCGGTGTCTATAACTAGTGTCAATGGAATGGTTCAAACATAGACAGTAAGAGGAGTCAGTCCTCCTGTACTTGCGTCGGCATTGTGCCTTTTGTATTAAATTCCGATGCAATTTCTGTGTTTCATCGTCAATAAGAAGGTCCAAGGGATACAGTAAACCTGAAGTCAAGAATCGGAATCTATAACTAGTGTCACAGGAATGGTTCAAAACATACACAGTAAGAAGAGTCAGTCTTCTTGTACTTAAGTCGGCATTGTGCCTTTTCTATTTAATTCCGAGGCAATACCTGTGTTTCATCGTCAGTAAGAAGGTCAGAGGGATACAGTAAACCTGAAGTGAAGCATCGGAATTTATAACTAGTGTCACAGGAATGGTTCAAAACGTAGTCAGTTAGAAGAGTCAGTCTTTTTGTACTTAAGTCGGCATTGTGCCTTTTGTATTTATTTCCGATGTAATTTCTGTGTTTCACCGTCAATAAGAAGGTCAGAGGGATACAGTAAATCGGAAGTGAAGCATCGGAATCTAAAACTAGTGTCACAGGAATGGTTCACAGCATAGACAGTAAGAAGAGTCAGTCTTCTTGCACTTATGTCTGCATTGTGCCTTTTCTATTTAATTCCGATGCAATTTCTGTGTTTCACCGTCAATAAGAGGGTCAGAGGGATACAGTAAACCTGGAGTGAAGCATCATAATCTATAACTAGTGTCACAGGAATGGTTCAAAACATAGACAGTAAGATGAGTCAGCCTTCTTGTACTTAAGTCGGCATTGTGCCTTTTGTATTTAATTCCGATGCTATTTCTGTGTTTCATGGTCAATAAGAAGGTCCAAGGGATACAGTAACCCTGAAGTGAAGCATCGGAATCTATACTAGTGTCACAGGAATGGTGAGAAACATAGTCAGTAAGAAGAGTCAGTCTTCATGTACTAAAGTCGGCATTGTGCCTTTTGTAATTAATTCCGATGCAATTTCATTATTTCATGTATCAATGGAATGGTTCTAACATAGACTGTAGGAAGAGTCTGTCTTCTTGTACTTAAGTCGGCATTGTGCCTTTTGTATTTAATTCCGAGGCAATTTCTGTGTTTCATCGTCAATAAGAAGGTCCAAGGGATACAGTAAACCTGAAGTGAAGCATCGGAATCTATAACTAGTGTCACAGGTATGGTTCAAAACATAGTGAAAAGGAAGACTCAGTCTTCTTGTACTTAAGTCGGCATTGTGCCTTTTGTATTTAATTCCCATGCAATTTCTGTGTTTCACCGTCAATAAGAAGGTCAGAGGGATACAGTAAACGTGCAGTGAAGCATCGGAAGCTAAAACTAGTGTCACAAAAATGGTTCAAAACATAGACAGTCGGCAGAGTCAGTCTTCTTGTACTTAAGTCGGCATTGTGCCTTTTGTATTTAATTCCGAAGCTATATCTGTGTTTCATCGTCCATAAGAAGGTCTAAGGGATACATTAAACATGAAGTGACGCACCGGAATATATAACTAGTGTCACAGGAATGGTTAAAACATAGTCAGTAAGAAGAGTCAGTCTTCTAGTTCTTAAGTCGGCATTGTGCCTTTTCTATATAATTCCGATGCAATTTCTGTGTTTCATCGTCAATAAGAAGGTCAGAGGGATACAGTAAACCTGAAGTGAAGCATCGGAATCTATAACTAGTGTCACCGAAATGGTTCAAAACATAATCAGTAGTAAGAGTCAGTCTTCTTGTCCTTAAGTCGGCATTGTGCCTCTTGTATTTAATTCCGACGTAATTTCTGTGTGTCATCGTCAATAAGCAGGTCCAAGGGATACAGTAAACCTGGAGTGTAGCATTGGAATCTATAACTAGTGTCACAGGAATGGTTCAAAACATAGACAGTAAGAAGAGTCTGTCTTCATGTACCTAAGTCGGCATTGTGCCTCTTCTATTTAATTCCGATGCAATTTCTGTGTTTCATCGTCAATAAGAAGGTCCAAGGGATACAGTAAATCTGAAGTGAAGCATTGGAATCTATAACTAGTGTCACAGGAATGGTTCAGAACATAGTAAGTAAGAAGAGTCAGTTTTCATGTACTTAAGTCGGCATTGTGCCTTTTGTATTAATTCCGATGCAATTTCTGTGTTTCATCGTCAATAACAAGGTCCAAGGGATACAGTAAACCTGAAGTGAAGCATCGGAATCTATAACTGGTGTCACAGGAATGGTTCAAAACATAGTAAGTAATAAGAGTCAGCCTTCATGTACTTAAGTCGGCAATGTGCCTTTTGTATTTAATTCCGATGCAATTTCATTGTTGCATCGTCAATAACTAGTTCCAAGGGAAACAGTAAACCTGAAGTGAAGCATCGGTGTCTATAACTAGTGTCAATGGAATGGTTCAAACATAGACAGTAAGAGGAGTCAGTCCTCCTGTACTTGCGTCGGCATTGTGCCTTTTGTATTAAATTCCGATGCAATTTCTGTGTTTCATCGTCAATAACAAGGTCCAAGTGATACAGTAAACCTGGAGTGAAGCATCGGAATCTATAACTAGTGTCAATGGAATGGTTCAAAACTTAGACAGTAAGAAGAGTCAGTCTTCTTGTAATTAAGTCGGCATTGTGCCTTTTGTATTTAATTCCGGTGCAATTTCTGTGTTTCATCGTCAATAAGAAGGTCAGAGGGATACAGTAAACCTGAAGTAAAGCAACGGAATCTATAACTAGTGTCATAGGAATGGTTCAAAACGTAGTCATTGAGAAGTGACTGTCTTCTTGTCCTTAAGTCGGCATTGTGCCTTTTGTATTTAATACCGATGCGATTTCTGTATTTCATCGTCTATAGGAAGGTCGAAAGGATACAGTAGACCAGAAGTGAAGCATCGGAATCTATAACTAGTGTCACAGGAATGGTTCAAAACATAGTCAGTAAGTAGAGTCGGTCTTCATGTACTTAAGTCGGCATTGGCCTTTTGTATTTAATTCCGGTGGAATTTCTGTGTTTCATCGTCAATAAGAAAATCAGAGAGACACAGTAAACCTGAAGGGAACCATCCGAATCTATAACTATTGTCACAGGAATGGTTCAAAACATAGTCAGTAAAATGAGTCAGTCTTCATGTACCTAAGTCAGCATTGTGCTTTTTCTATTTAATTCCGATGCAATTTCTGTGTTTCATCGTCAAGAAGAAGGTCCAAGGGATACAGTAAACCTGAAGTGAAGCATCGGAATCTATAACTAGTGTCACAAGAATGGTTCAAATCATAGACAGTAAGAAGATACAGTCTTCTTGTACTTAAGTCGGCATTGTGACTTTTGTATTTAATTCCGATGCAATTTCTGTGTCTCATGGTCAATAAGAAGGTCCAAGGGATACAGTAAACCTGAAGTGAAGCATAGGAATCCTTAACTAGTGTCACAGGAATGGTTCAAAGCATAAACAGTAAAAAGAGTCAGTCTTCTTGTACTTAAGTCGGCATTGTGACTTTTGTATTTAATTCCGATGCAATTTCTGTGTTTCATCGTGAATAAGAAGGTCAGAGGGATACAGTAACCCTGAAATGAAGCATCGGAATCTATATCTGGTGTCACAGATATGGTTCGAAACATAGTCAGTAAGAAGAGTCAGTCTTCTTGTACTTAAGTCGGCATTGTGCCTTTTGAATTTAATTCCGATGATATTTCTGTGTTTCATCGTTAATAACAAGGTCAGAGGAATACAGTAAACCAGAAGTCAAGCATCGGAATCTATAACTAGTGTTACAGGAATGGTTCAAAACATAGACAGGAAGAAGAGTCAGTCTTCTTGCACTTGAGTCGGCATTGTGCCTTTTGTATTAAATTCCGATGCAATTTCTGTGTTTCATCGTTAATAAGAAGGTCCTAGGGACACAGTAAGCCTGAAGTCAAGCATCGGAATTTATAACTAGTGTCACAGGAATGGTTCAAAATATCGACAGTAAGACGAGTCAGTCTTCTTGCATTTAAGTCGGCATTGTGCCTTTTCCATTTAATTCCGATGCAATTTCTGCGTTTCATCGTCAATAAGAAGGTCAGAGCGATACAGTAAACCTGAAGTGAAGCATCGGAATCTATAACTAGTGTCACAGGATTGGTTCAAAACATAGTCAGAAAGAAGAGTCAGTCTTCTTGTCCTTAAGTTCGCATTGTGCCTTTTGTATTTAATTCCGATGCAATTTCTGTGTTTCATCGACAATATGAAGGCCCAAGGGATACTATAAACCTGTAGTGTAGCATCGGAATCTATAACTAGTGTCACAGGAATGGTTCAAAACATAGTCAGTAAGAAGAGTGAGACTGCTTGTACTTAAGTCGGCATTGTGCCTTTTGTATTTAATTCCGATGCTATGTCTGTGTTTCATCGTCAATAAGAATGTCCAAGGGAAACAGTAAACCTGAAGTGAAGCATCGGAATCTATAACTAGTGTCAATGGAATTTTTCAAAGCATAGACAGTAAGAAGAGTCAGGCTTCTTGTACTTGAGTCGGCATTGTGCCTTTTGAATTAAATTCCGGTGCAATTTCTGTGTTTCATCGTCAATAACAAGTTCCAAGGGATACAGTAAACCTGAAGTGAAGCTTTGGAATCTATAACTAGTGTCACAGGAATGGTTCAAATCATAGTCAGTAAGAAGAGTCAGCCTTCATGTACTTAAGTCGGCATTGTGCTTTTTGTATTTAATTCCGATGCAATTTCATTGTTTCATCGTCAAGAAGAAGTTCCAAGAGAAACAGTAAACCTTAAGTGAAGCATCTGAATCTATAACTAGTGTCAATGGAATGGTTCAAACATAGACAGTAAGAGGAGTCAGTCTTCTTGTACTGGAGTCGGCATTGTGCCATTTGTATTAAATTCCGATGCAATTTCTGTGTTTTATCGTCAATACGAAGGTCCAAGGGATACAGTAAACCTGAAGTCAAGCATCGGAATCTATAACTAGTGTCACAGGAATGGATCAAATCATACACAGTAAGAAGAGTCAGTCTTCTTGTACTTAAGTCGGCATTGTGCTTTTTTGTATTTAATTCCGATGCTATTTCTGTGTCTCATGGTCAATAAGAAGGTCAGAGAGATACAATAAACCTGAAGTGAAGCTTCAGAATCTGTAACTAGTGCCACAGGAATGGTACAAAACATAAACAGTGAGAAGAGTCAGTCTTCTTGTACTTAAGTCGGCATTGTGCCTTTTCTATTTAATTCCGAGGCAATACCTGTGTTTCATCGTCAGTAAGAAGGTCAGAGGGATACAGTAAACCTGAAGTGAAGCATCGGAATTTATAACTAGTGTCACAGGAATGGTTCAAAACGTAGTCAGTTAGAAGAGTCAGTCTTTTTGTACTTAAGTCGGCATTGTGCCTTTTGTATTTATTTCCGATGTAATTTCTGTGTTTCACCGTCAATAAGAAGGTCAGAGGGATACAGTAAATCGGAAGTGAAGCATCGGAATCTAAAACTAGTGTCACAGGAATGGTTCACAGCATAGACAGTAAGAAGAGTCAGTCTTCTTGCACTTATGTCTGCATTGTGCCTTTTCTATTTAATTCCGATGCAATTTCTGTGTTTCACCGTCAATAAGAGGGTCAGAGGGATACAGTAAACCTGGAGTGAAGCATCATAATCTATAACTAGTGTCACAGGAATGGTTCAAAACATAGACAGTAAGATGAGTCAGCCTTCTTGTACTTAAGTCGGCATTGTGCCTTTTGTATTTAATTCCGATGCTATTTCTGTGTTTCATGGTCAATAAGAAGGTCCAAGGGATACAGTAACCCTGAAGTGAAGCATCGGAATCTATACTAGTGTCACAGGAATGGTGAGAAACATAGTCAGTAAGAAGAGTCAGTCTTCATGTACTTAAGTCGGCATTGTGCCTTTTGTAATTAATTCCGATGCAATTTCATTATTTCATGTATCAATGGAATGGTTCAAACATAGACTGTAGGAAGAGTCTGTCTTCTTGTCCTTAAGTCGGCATTGTGCCTTTTGTATTTAATTCCGAGGCAATTTCTGTGTTTCATCGTCAATAAGAAGGTCCAAGGGATACAGTAAACCTGAAGTGAAGCATCGGAATCTATAACTAGTGTCACAGGTATGGTTCAAAACATAGTGAAAAGGAAGACTCAGTCTTCTTGTACTTAAGTCGGCATTGTGCCTTTTGTATTTAATTCCCATGCAATTTCTGTGTTTCACCGTCAATAAGAAGGTCAGAGGGATACAGTAAACGTGCAGTGAAGCATCGGAAGCTAAAACTAGTGTCACAAAAATGGTTCAAAACATAGACAGTCGGCAGAGTCAGTCTTCTTGTACTTAAGTCGGCATTGTGCCTTTTGTATTTAATTCCGAAGCTATATCTGTGTTTCATCGTCCATAAGAAGGTCTAAGGGATACATTAAACATGAAGTGACGCACCGGAATATATAACTAGTGTCACAGGAATGGTTAAAACATAGTCAGTAAGAAGAGTCAGTCTTCTAGTTCTTAAGTCGGCATTGTGCCTTTTCTATATAATTCCGATGCAATTTCTGTGTTTCATCGTCAATAAGAAGGTCAGAGGGATACAGTAAACCTGAAGTGAAGCATCGGAATCTATAACTAGTGTCACCGAAATGGTTCAAAACATAATCAGTAGTAAGAGTCAGTCTTCTTGTCCTTAAGTCGGCATTGTGCCTCTTGTATTTAATTCCGACGTAATTTCTGTGTGTCATCGTCAATAAGCAGGTCCAAGGGATACAGTAAACCTGGAGTGTAGCATTGGAATCTATAACTAGTGTCACAGGAATGGTTCAAAACATAGACAGTAAGAAGAGTCAGTCTTCATGTACCTAAGTCGGCATTGTGCCTCTTCTATTTAATTCCGATGCAATTTCTGTGTTTCATCGTCAATAAGAAGGTCCAAGGGATACAGTAAATCTGAAGTGAAGCATTGGAATCTATAACTAGTGTCACAGGAATGGTTCAAAACATAGTGAGTAAGAAGAGTCAGTTTTCATGTACTTAAGTCGGCATTGTGCCTTTTGTATTAATTCCGATGCAATTTCTGTGTTTCATCGTCAATAACAAGGTCCAAGGGATACAGTAAACCTGAAGTGAAGCATCGGAATCTATAACTGGTGTCACAGGAATGGTTCAAAACATAGTAATTAATAAGAGTCAGCCTTCATGTACTTAAGTCGGCAATGTGCCTTTTGTATTTAATTCCGATGCAATTTCATTGTTTCATCGTCACTAACAAGTTCCAAGGGAAACAGTAAACCTGAAGTGAAGCATCGGTGTCTATAACTAGTGTCAATGGAATGGTTCAAACATAGACAGTAAGAGGAGTCAGTCCTCCTGTACTTGCGTCGGCATTGTGCCTTTTGTATTAAATTCCGATGCAATTTCTGTGTTTCATCGTCAATAAGAAGGTCCAAGGGATACAGTAAACCTGAAGTCAAGAATCGGAATCTATAACTAGTGTCACAGGAATGGTTCAAAACATACACAGTAAGAAGAGTCAGTCTTCTTGTACTTAAGTCGGCATTGTGCCTTTTCTATTTAATTCCTAGGCAATTTCTGTGTTTCATCGTCAATAAGAAGGTCCAAATGAAACAGTAAACCTGAAGTGATGCCACGGAATCTGTAACTAGTGTCACAGGAATGGTTCAAACCATAGACAGTAAGAAGAGACATTGTTCTTGTACTTAAGTCGGTATTGTGCCTTTTGTATTTAATTCCGATGCAATTTCGGTGTTTCATCGTCCATAAGAAGGTCTAAGTGATACATTAAAAATGAAGTGAAGCACCGGTATATATAACTAGTGTCACAGGAATGTTTCAAAACACAGTCAGTAAGAAGAGTGGGTCTTCTTGTAATTAAGTCGGCATTGTGCCTATTCTATTTAATTCCGAAGCAATTTCTGTGTTTCATCGTCAATAAGAAGGTCCAAGGGATACAGTAAACCTGGTGTGAAGCATCATAATCTATAACTAGTGCCACAGGAATGGTTCAATACATAGACAGTAAGATGAGTCAGCCTCCTTGTACTTAAGTCGGCATTGTGCCTTTTGTAATTAATTCCGATGCAATTTCATTATTTCATCGTCAATAAGAAGTTTAAAGGGAAACAGTAAACCTGATGTGAAGCATCGGAATCTATAACTAGTGTCAATGGAATTTTTCAAAACATAGACAGTAAGAAGAGTCAGCCTTCTTGTACTTAAGTCGGCATTATGCCTTTTGTATTTAATTCCGATGCAATTTCTGTGTTTCATCGTCAATAACAAAGTCCAAGAAATACAGTAAACCTGAAGTGAAGCATCGGAATCTATAACTAGTGTCACAGGAATGTTTCAAAACATAGTCAGTAAGAAGAGTCAGCCTTCATGTACTTAAGTCGGCATTGTGCCTTTTGTATTTAATTCCGATGTAATTTCATTGTTTCATCGTCAATAAGAAGTTCCAAGGGAAACAGTAAACCTGAAGTGAAGCATCGGAATCTACAACTAGTGTCAATGGAATGGTTCAAACATAGACAGTAAGAGGAGGCAGTCTTCTTGTACTTGAGTCGGCATTGTGCCTTTTGTATTTAATTCCGATGCAATTTCGGTGTTTCATCGTCCATAAGAAGGTCTAAGGGATACATTAAACCTGAAGTGAAGCACCGGAATATATAACTAGTGTCACAGGAATGGTTCAAAACATAGTCAGTAAGAAGAGTCAGTCTTCTAGTACTTAAGTCGGCATTGTGCCTTTTCTATATAATTCCCATGCAATTTCTGTGTTTCATCGTCAATAAGAAGGTCCAAGGGATACAGTAAACCTGAAGTGAAGCATCGGAATCTATAACTAGTGTCACAGGAATGTTTCAAAACACAGTCAGTAAGAAGAGTGGGTCTTCTTGTAATTAAGTCGGCATTGTGCCTCTTGTATTTAATTCCGACGTAATTTCTGTGTGTCATCGTCAATAAGCAGCTCCAAGGGATACAGTAAACCTGGAGTGTAGCATTGGAATCTATAACTAGTGTCCCAGGAATGGTTCAAAACATAGACAGTAAGAAGAGTCAGTGTTCATGTACCTAAGTCGGCATTGTGCCTCTTCTATTTAATTCCGATGCAATTTCTGTGTTTCATCGTCAATAAGAAGGTCCAAGGGATACAGTAAATCTGAAGTGAAGCATCGGAATCTATAACTAGTGTCACAGGAATGGTTCAAAACATAGTAAGTAAAAAGAGTCAGTTTTCATGTACTTAAGTCGGCATTGTGCCTTTTTATTAATTCCGATGCAATTTCCGTGTTTCATCGTCAATAACAAGGTCCAAGGGATACAGTAAACCTGAAGTGAAGCATCGGAATCTATAACTAGTGTCACAGCAATGCTTCAAAACATAGTAAGTAAGAAGAGTCAGCCTTCAAGTACTGAAGTCGGCATTGTGCCTTTTGTATTTAATTCCGATGCAATTTCATTGTTTCATCGTCAATAACAAGATCCAAGGGAAACAGTAAACCTGAAGTGAAGCATCGGTGTCTATAACTAGTGTCAATGGAATGGTTCAAACATAGACAGTAAGAGGAGTCAGTCTTCCTGTACTTGCGTCGGCATTGTGCCTTTTCTATTAAATTCCGATGCAATTTCTGTGTTTCATCGTCAATAAGAAGGTCCAAGGGATACAGTAAACCTGAAGTCAAGAATCGGAATCTATAACTAGTGTCACAGGAATGGTTCAAAACATACTCAGTAAGAAGAGTCAGTCTTCTTGTACTTAAGTCGGCATTGTGCCTTTTCTATTTAATTCCGAGGCAATTTCTGTGTTTCATCGTCAATAAGAAGGTCCAAATGAAACAGTAAACCTGAAGTGATGCCACGGAATCTATAACTAGTGTCACAGGAATGGTTCAAACCATAGACAGTAAGAAGAGACATTGTTCTTGTACTTAAGTCGGTATTGTGCCTTTTGTATTTAATACCGATGCAATTTCGGTGTTTCATCGTCCATAAGAAGGTCTAAGGGATACATTAAACCTGAAGTGAAGCACCGGAATATATAACTAGTGTCACAGGAATGTTTCAAAACACAGTCAGTGAGAAGAGTGAGTCTTCTTGTACTTAAGTGGGCATTGTGCCTATTCTATTTAATTCCGAAGCAATTTCTGTGTTTCATCGTCAATAAGAAGGTCCAAGGGATACAGTAAACCTGGTGTGAAGCATCATAATCTATAACTAGTGCCACAGGAATGGTTCAATACATAGACAGTAAGATGAGTCAGCCTTCTTGTACTTAAGTCGGCATTGTGCCTTTTGTAATTAATTCCGATGCAATTTCATTATTTCATCGTCAATAAGAAGTTTAAAGGGAAACAGTAAACCTTAAGTGAAGCATCGGAATCCATAACTAGTGTCAATGGAGTTTTTCAAAACATAGTCAGTAAGAAGAGTCAGCCTTCTTGTACTTAAGTCGGCATTATGCCTTTTGTATTTAATTCCGATGCAATTTCTGTGTTTCATCGTCAATAACAAGGTCCAAGGGATACAGTAAACCTGAAGTGAAGCATCGGAATCTATAACTAGTGTGACAGGAATGTTTCAAAACATAGTCAGTAAGAAGAGTCAGCCTTCATGTACTTAAGTCGGCATTGTGCCTTTTGAATTTAATTCCGATGTAATTTCATTGTTTCATCGTCAATAAGACGTTCCAAGGGAAACAGTAAACCTGAAGTGAAGCATCAGAATCTATAACTAGTGTCAGTGGAATGGTTCAAACATAGACAGTAAGAGGAGGCAGTCTTCTTGTACTTGAGTCGGCATTGTGCCTTTCGTATTTATTTCCGATGTAATTTCTGTGTTTCATCGTCAATAAGAAGGTCCAAATGAAACAGTAAACCTGAAGTGATGCCACGAAATCTATAACTAGTGTCACAGGAATGGTTCAAACCATAGGCAGTAAGAAGAGACATAGTTCTTGTACTTAATTCGGTATTGTGCCTTTTGTATTTAATTCCGATGCAATTTCGGTGTTTCATCGTCCATACGAAGGTCTAAGGGATACATTAAACCTGAAGTGAAGCACCGGAATATATAGCTAGTGTCACAGGAATGGTTCAAAACATAGTCAGTAAGAAGAGTCAGTCTTCTAGTACTTATGTCGGCATTGTGCCTTTTCTATATAATTCCGATGCAATTTCTGTGTTTCATCGTGAATAAGAAGGTCAGAGGGATACAGTAAACCTGAAGTGATGCATCGGAATCTATAACTAGTGTCACAGGAATTGTTCAAATCATAGTCAGTAGTAAGAGACAGTCTTCTTGTCCTTAAGTCGGCATTGTGCCTCTTGTATTTAATTCCGACGTAATTTCTGTGTGTGATCGTCAATAAGCAGGTCCAAGGGATACAGTAAACCTGGAGTGTAGCATTGGAATCTATAAGTAGTGTCACAGGAATGGTTCAAAACATAGACAGTAAGAAGAGTCAGTCTTCCTATACCTAAGTCGGCATTGTGCCTCTTCTATTTAATTCCGATGCAATTTCTGTGTTTCATCGTCGATAAGAAGGTCCAAGGGATACAGTAAATCTGAAGTCAAGCATCGGAATCTATAACTAGTGTCACAGGAATGGTTCAAAACATAGTAAGTAAGAAGAGTCAGTTTTCATATACTTAAGTCGGCATTGTGCCTTTTGTATTAATTCCGATGCAATATCTGTGTTTCATCGTCAATAACAAGGTCCAAGGGATATAGTAAACCTGAAGTGAAGCATCGGAATCTATAACTAGTGTCACAGGAATCGTTCAAAACATAGTAAGTAAGAAGAGTCAGCCTTCATGTACTTAAGTCGGCATTGTGCCTTTTGTATTTAATTCCGATGCAATTTCATTGTTTCATCGTCAATAACAAGTTCCAAGGGAAACAGTAAACCTGAAGTGAAGCATCGGTGTCCATAACTAGTGTCAATGGAATGGTTCAAACATAGACAGTAAGAGGAGTCAGTCTTCCTGTACTTGCGTCGGCATTGTGCCTTTTGTATTAAATTCCGATGCAATTTCTGTGTTTCATCGTCAATAAGAAGGTCCAAGGGATACAGTAAACCTGAAGTCAAGAATCGGAATCTATAACTAGTGCCACAGGAATGGTTCAAAACATACACAGTAAGAAGAGTCAGTCTTCTTGTACTGAAGTCGGCATTGTGCTTTCCCTATTTAATTCCGAGGCAATTTCTGTGTTTCATCGTCAATAAGAAGGTCAGAGGGATACAGTAAACCTGAAGTCAAGCATCGGAATCTATAACTAGTGTCACAGGAATAGTTCAAAACGTAGTCAGTTAGAAGAGTCAGTCTTTTTGTACTTAAGTCGGCATTGTGCCTTTTGTATTTATTTCCGATGTAATTTCTGTGTTTCGTCGTCAATAAGAAGGTCCAAATGATACAGTAAACCTGAAGTGATTCATCGGAATCTATAACTAGTGTCACAGGAATGGTTCAAAACATAGACAGTATGAAGACTCAGTCAACTTGTAATTAAGTCGGCATTGTGCATTTTGTATTTAATTCCGATGCAATTTCGGTGTTTCATCGTCAATACGAAGGTCCAACTGATATATTAAACCTGAAGTGAAGCACCGGAATATATATCTAGTGTCACAGGAATGGTTCAAAACATAGTCAGTAAGAAGAGTCAGTCTTCTAGTACTTAAGTCGGCATGGTGCCTTTTCTATTCAATTCCGATGCAATTTCTGTGTTTCATCGTCAATAAGAAGGTCCAAGGGATACACTAAACCTGGAGTGAAGCATTGCAATCTATAACTAGTGTCACAGGAATGGTTCAAACATAGACAGTAAGAAGAGTCAGTCTTCTTGTACTTAAGTCGGCATTGTGCATTTTGTATTTAATTCCGATGCAATTTCTGTGTTTCATCGTCAATAAGAAGGTCAGAGGGATACAGTAAACCTGAAGTGAAGCATCGGAATCTATAACTAGTGTCACAGGAATGGTTCAAAACATAGTCAGTAAGAAGAGTCAGTCTTCCTGTACTTAAGTCGGCATATTGCCTCTTGTATTTAATTCCGACGTAACTTCTGTGTTTCATCGTTAATAAGCAGGTCCAAGGGATACAGTAAACCTGTAGTGTAGCATCCGAATCTATAACTAGTGTCACAGGAATGGGACAAAACATAGACAGTAAGAAGAGTCAGTGTTCATGTACCTAAGTCGGCATTGTGCCTTTTCTATTTAATTCCAATGCAATTTCTGTGTTTCATCGTCAATAAGAAGGTCCAAGAGATACAGTAAACCTGAAGTGAAGCATCGGAATCTATAACTAGTGTCACAGGAATAGTTCTAAGCATAGTAAGTAAGAAGAGTCAGTCATCTTGTGCTTAAGTCGGCATTGTACCTTTTCTATTTAATTCCGATGCAATTTCAGTGTTTCATCGTCAATAAGAAGGTCCAAGGGATACAGTAAACCTGGAGTGAAGCATCGGAATCTTTAACTAGTGTCACAGGAATGGTTCAAACCATAGACAGTAGGAAGAGTCAGTCATCTTGTACTTAAGTCGCCATTGTGCCTTCGGTATTTAATTCCGAGTCAATTTCTGTGTTTCATCGTCAATAAGAATGTCAGAGGGATACAGTAAACCTGAAGTGATGCATCGGAATCTATAACTAGTATCACAGGAATGGTTCAAAACATAGACAGTAAGAAGAGTCAGACTTCTTGTACTTAAGTCGGTATTGTGCCTTTTCTATTAATTTCCGATGCAATTTCTGTGTTTCATCGTCAATAAGGTCAGAGGGATACAGTAAACCTGAAGTGAAGCACCGGAATCTATAACTAGTGTGACAGGAATGGTTCAAAACATAGACAGTAGGAAGATTCAGTCTTCTTGTACTTAGGTCGGCATTGTGCCTTTTTTATTTAATTCCTATGCAATTTCTGTGTTTCATCGTCAATAAGAAGGTCAGAGGGATACAGTAAAAGTGAAGTGAAGCATCGGAATCCAAAATTAGTGTCACAGGAATGGTTGAAAGCATAGACAGAAGGAAGAGTCAGTCTTCTTGTACTTAAGTCGGCATTGTGCCTTTTGTATTTAATTCCGATGAAATTTCGGTGTTTCATCGTCAATAAGTAGGTCCAAGGGATACAGTAAACCTTAGGTGAAGCATCGGAATCTATAAGTAGTGTCACAGGAATGGTTCAAACATAGTCAGTAAGACGAGTCAGTCTTCTTTTACTTAGGTCGGCATTGTGCCTTTTCTATTTAATTCCGATGCAATTTCTGTGTTTCATCGTCAATAAGAAGGTCCAAAGGATACAGTGAACCTGAAGTGAAGCATCGGAATCTATAACTAGTGTCACAGGAATGGCTCAAAACATAGTCAGTAAGAAGAGTCAGTCTTCTTGTACTTAAGTCGGCTTTGTGCCTTTTCTATTTAATTCCGATGCAATTTCAGTGTTTGCATCGGAATTAACTAGAAAAATCTCAATGCCGACTTAAGTACAAGAAGACTGAGTCTTCTTACTGTCTATGTTTTGAACCATTCCTGTGACACTAGTTACAGATTCCGATGCCTCACTTCAGTCTTACTGTATCCCTCTGACCTTCCTATTGACGATGAAACACAGAAATTGCGTCGGAATTAAATACAAAAGGCACAATGCCGACTTAAGTACAAGAAGAATGACGCTTCCCACTGTCTATGTTTTGAACCATTCCTGTGACACTAGTAATAGATTCCGATTCTTCTCTTCAGGTTTACTGTATCCCTCTGATCTTCTTATTGACGATGAAACACAGTAATTGCATTGGAATTTAATACAAAAGGCACAATGCCGACTTAAGTACAAGAAGACTGACTCTTCCTACTCTCTATGCTTTCTACCATTCCTGAGACACTAGTTATAGATTCCGATGCTTCACTTCAGGTTTACTGTATCCCTCTGACATTCTTATTGACGATGAAACACAGAAATTGCATCGGAATGAAATACAAAAGGCACAATGCCGACTCAAGTAAAAGAAGACTGACCCTTCTTACTGTCTATGCTTTGAACCACTCCTGTGACACTAGTAATAAATTCAGATGCTTCACTTCAGGTTTACTGTATCCCTCAGACCTTCATATTGACGATGGAACACAGATATTGCATGGGAATTAAATAGAAAAGGCACAATGGCGGCTTAGGTACATACAAGTAGACTGACTCAACCTATTGCCTATGTTTCGACCCATCCCTGTGACACTAGTTATAGACTCCGATGCTTCACTCCAGGTTTACAGTATCCCTCTGACCTTCTTATTGACGATGAAACACAGAGATTGCATCGGAATTAAATTCGAAAGGCGCAATGCCGACTTATGTACATGTAGACAGACTCTTCCTACTGTCTATGCTTTGGAACATTCCTGTGACACTAGTTATAGAAACCGATGCTTCATTTAAGGTTTACTGTATCCCCTGGAACTTCTTATTGACGATGATACACAGAAAGTGCACCGGAATTAAATAGAAAAGGCACAATGCCCACTTAAGAACAAGAAGACTTCCTCTTCTTTCTGTCTATGTTTTGCACCATCCCTGTGACACTAGTTATGGACTCCGATGCTTCACTTCAGGTTCACTGTATCCTTTGGACCTTCTTATTGACGATGAAACACAGAAGTTGCATCGGAATTAAATACAAAGGGCACAATGCCGACTTAAGTACAAGAAGACTGATTCTTCGTACCCTCTATGTTTGAACTATTCCAGTGACACTAGTTATAGATTCCGATGCTTCACTTCGGGTTTAATGTATTCCTTGGACCTTCTTATTTACGATGAAACACAGAAATGGCATCGGAATTAAATACAAAAAGCACAATGCCGACTTGAGTACAAGAAGACTGTCTCTTCTCACTGTCTATGTTTTGAACAATTCCTGTGACACTAGTTATAGATTCCAATGCTTCACTTCAGGTTAACTGTATCCCTTGGACCTTCCTATGGACGTTGAAACACAGAAATTGCATCGGAATTAAATACAAAAGGCACAATGCCGACTTAAGTACAAGAAGACTGACTCTACTTACTGTCTATGTTTGAACCATTCCTGTGACACTAGTTATTGATTCCGATGCTTCAATTCTGGCTTACTGTATCCGTCTGACCTTCTTATTGACGATGAAACACAGAAGCTGCGTCGGAATTAAATACAAAGGGCACAATGCCGACTTAAGTACAAGAAGACTGATTCTTCGTACTGTCTATGTTTGAACCATTCCTGTGACACTAGTTATAGATTCCGATGCTTCAGTTCAGGTTTAATGTATTCCTTGGACCTTCTTATTTACGATGAAACACAGAAATGGCATCGGAATTAAATACAAAAAGCACAATGCCGACTTGAGTACAAGATGACTGTCTCTTCTTACTCTCTATGTTTTGAATAATTCCTGTGACACTAGTTATAGATTCCGATGCTTCACTTCAGGTTAACTGTATCCCTTGGACCTTCCTATCGACGTTGAAACACAGAAATTGCATCGGAATTAAATACAAAAGGCACAATGCCGACTTAAGTACAGGAAGACTGACTCTTCTTACTGTCTATGTTTTGAACCATTCCTGTGACACTAGTTATAGATTGCGATGATTCACTTCAGGTTTACTGTATCCCTTGGACCTTCTTATTGACGATGAAACACAGAAATTGCATCGGAATCAAATACAAAAGTCACCATGCCGACTTAAGTACAAGAAGACTGACTCTTCTTACTGACTATGTTTTGAACCATTCCTGTGACACTAGTTATAGATTCCGATGCTTCACCTCAGGTTTACTGTATCCCTCTGACCTTCATATTGACGATGGAACACAGATATTGCATCGGTATTAAATAGAAAAGTCACAATGCCGGCTTAAGTACATACAAGTAGACTGACTCTACCTATTGCCTATGCTTTGCACCATCCCTGTGACACTAGTTATAGACTCCGATTCTTCACTTCAGGTTTACTGTATCCCTCTGACCTTCTTATCGACGATGAAGAACAGAAATTGCATCGGAATTAAATACGAAACGCACAATGCCGACTTAAGTACAGGTAGACTGACTCTTCCTACTGTCTATGTTTTGAACCGTTCCTGTGACACTAGTTATAGAAACCGATGCTTCATTTCAGATTTACTGTATCCCTTGGACCTTCTTATTGACGATGATACACGGAAAGTGCACCGGAATTAAATAGAAAAGCACCATGCCGACATAAGGACAAGAAGACTGGGTCTTCCCACTGTCTATGTTTGAACCATTCCTGTGACACTAGTTACAGATTCCGATTCTTCACTTCATGTTTACTGTATGCCTCTGACCTTCGTATTGACGATGAAACACAGAAATTGCAATCGGAATTAAATACAAAAGGCACAATGCCGTCTTAAGTTCAAGAATTCTGACTCTTCTTACTGTCTATGTTTTGAACCATTCCTGTGAACCTAGTTATAGACTCCGATGCTTCACTTCAGGGTTACTGCATCCCTTGGACCTTCTTATTGACGATGAAACACAGAAATTGCATCGGAATTTAATACAAAAGGCACAATGCCGACTTAAGTACAAGAAGACTGACTCTTCCTACTGTCCATGATTTGAACCATTCCTGTGACACTAGTTATAGATTCCGATGCTTTACTTATGGTTTAATGTTTCCCTCTGACCTTCTTATTGACGATGGAACACCGAAATTGCATCGGAATTAGATACAAAAGGCACCATGCCGACTTAAGTACAAGAAGACTGACCCATCTTACAGTCTATGTTTTGAACCATTCCTGTGACACTAGTTATAGATTCCGATGCTTCACTTCAAGTTTACTGTATCCCTTGGACCTTCTCATTGACGACGAAACACAGAAATTGCATCGGAATTAAATACGAAAGGCACAATGCCGACTTAAGTACATGTAGACAGACTCTTCCTACAGTCTATGCTTTGGAACATTCCTGTGACACTAGTTATAGAAACCGATGCTTCATTTCAGGTTTACTGTATCCCTTGGACCTTCTTATTGACGATGATACACAGAAAGTGCACCGGAATTAAATAGAAAAGGCACAATGCCCACTTAAGTACAAGAAGACTGACTCTTCCAACTGTCTATGTTTTGAACCATTCCTGTGACACTAGTTACAGATTCCGATGCTTCACTTCATGTTTACTGTATGCCTCTGACCTTCGTATTGACGATGAAACACAGAAATTGCATCGGAATTAAATACAAAAGGCACAATGCCGTCAAGTACAAGAATACTGACTCTTCTTACTCTCTATGTTTTGAACCAATCCTGTGAACCTAGTTATAGACTCCGATGCTTCACTTGAGGTTTACTGTATCCCTTGGACCTTCTTATTGACGATGAAACACAGAAATGGCATCGGAATTAAATACAAAAAGCGCAATGCCGACTTGAGTACAAGAAGACTGTCTCTTCTTACTGTCTATGCTTTGAACAATTCCTGTGACACTAGTTATAGATTCCGAAGCTTCTCTTCAGGTTAACTGTATCCCTTGGACCTTCCTATCGACGATTAAACACAGAAATTGCATCGGAATTAGATACAAAAGTCACAATGCGACTTAAGTACAAGAAGACTGACCCATCTTACTGTCTATGTTTTGAACCAATTCTGTGACACTAGTTATAGATTCCGATGCTTCACTTCAGGTTTACTGTATCCCTTGGACCTTCTTATTGTCGACGAAACACAGATATTGCATCGGAATTAAATAGAAAAGGCACAAGTCCGACTTAAGTACACGAAGACTGACTCATCCTACTGTCTATGTTTTGAACCATTCCTGTGACACTAGTTATTGATTCCGATGCTTCAATTCTGGTTTACTGTATCCGTCTGACCTTCTTATTGACGATGAAACACAGATGTTGCATCGCAATTAAATACAAAGGGCACAATGCCGACTTAAGTACAAGAAGACTGATTCTTCGTACTGTCTATGTTTGAACCATTCCTGTGACACTAGTTATAGATTCCGATGCTTCACTTCAGGTTTAATGTATTCCTTGGACCTTCGTATTTACGATGAAACACAGAAATGGCATCGGAATTAAATACAAAAAGCACAATGCCGACTTGAGTACAAGAAGACTGTCTCTTCTTACTGTCTATGTTTTGAACAATTCCTGTGACACTAGTTATAGATTCCGATGCTTCACTTCAGGTTAACTGTATCCCTTGGACCTTCCTATCAACGTTGAAACACAGAAATTGCATCGGAATTAAATACAAAAGGCCCAATGCCGACTTAAGTACATGAAGACTGACTCTTCTTACTGTCTATGCTTTGAACCATTCCTGTGACACTAGTTATAGATTGCGATGCTTCACTTCAGGTTTACTGTATCCCTTGGACCTTCTTATTGACGATGAAGCACAGAAATTGCATCAGAATTTAATACAAAAGGCACAATGCCGACTTAAGTACAAGAAGACTGACTCTTCCTACTGTCCATGATTTGAACCATTCCTGTGACACTAGTTATAGAATCCGATGCTTTACTTCAGGTTTAATGTATCCCTCTGACCTTCTTATTGACGATGGAACACCGAAATTGCATCGGAATTAGATACAAAAGGCACAATGCTGACTTAAGTACAAGAAGACTGACCCATCTTCCAGTCTATGTTTTGAACCATTCCTGTGACACTAGTTATAGATTCCGATGCTTCACTTCAGGTTCACTGTATGCCTCTGACCTTCGTATTGACGATGAAACAAAGAAATTGCATCGGAATTAAATACAAAAGGCACAATGCCGTCTTAAGTTCAAGAATTCAGACTCTTCTTACTGTCTATGTTTTGAACCATTCCTGTGAACCTAGTTATAAACTGCGATGCTTTACTTCAGGTTTACTGTACCCCTTGGACCTTCTTATTGACGATGAAACACAGAATTTGCATCGGAATTTAATACAAAAGGCACAATGCCGACTTAAGTACAAGAAGACTGACTCTTCCTACTGTCCATGATTTGAACCATTCCTGTGACACTAGTTATAGAATCCGATGCTTTACTTCAGGTTTAATGTATCCCTCTGACCTTCTTATTGACGATGGAACACCGAAATTGCATCGGAATTAGATACAAAAGGCACAATGCCGACTTAAGTACAAGAAGACTGACCCATCTTCCTGTCTATGTTTTGAACCATTCCTGTGACACTAGTTATAGATTCCGATGCTTCACTTCAGGTTCACTGTATCCCTTGGACCTTCTTATTGACGAGGAAACACAGAAATTGCATCGGAATTAAATAGAAAAGGCACAAGTCCGACTTAAGTACAAGAGGACTGACTCATCCTACTGTCTATGTTTTGAACCATTCCTGTGACACTAGTTATTGATTCCGATGCTTCACTTCTGGTTTACTGTATCCGTCTGACCTTCTTATTGACTATGAAGCACAGAAGTTGCATCGGAATTAAATACAAATGGCACAATGCCGACTTAAGTACAAGAAGACTGATTCTTCGTACTGTCTATGTTATGAACCATTCCTGTGACACTAGTTATAGATTCCGATGCTTCACTTCAGGTTTACTGTATTCCTTGGACTTTCTTATTTACGATGAAACACAGAAATGCCATCAGAATTAAATACAAAATGCACAATGCCGACTTGAGTACAAGAAGACTGTCTCTTCTTACTGTTTATGTTTTGAACAATTCCTGTGACACTAGTTATAGATTCCGATGCTTCACTTCAGGTTGACTGTATCCCTTGGACCTTCCTATCGACGATGAAACACAGAAATTGCATCGGAATTAAATCCAAAAGTCACAATGCCGACTTAAGTACAAGAAGACTAACTCTTTTTACTGTCTATGTTTAGAACCATTCCTGCGACACTAGTTATAGATTGCGATGCTTCACTTCAGGTTTACTGTATCCCTTGGACCTTCTTATTGACGATGAAACACAGAAATTGCATCGGAATCAAATACAAATAGCACAATGCCGACTTAAGTACAAGAAGACTGACTCTTCTTACTGACTATGTTTTGAACCATTCCTGTGACACTAGTTATACATTCCGATGCTTCACTTCAGGTTTACTGTATCCCTCTGACCTTCGTATTGACGATGGAACACGGATATTGCATCGGAATTAAATAGAAAAGTCACAATGCCGGCTTAAGTACATACAAGTAGACTGACTCTACCTATTGCCTATGTTTTGCACCATCCCTGTGACACTAGTTATAGACTCCAATGCTTCACTTCAGGTTTACTGTATCCCTTGGACCTTCTTATTGACGATGAAACACAGAACTTGCATCGGAATTTAATACAAAAGGCACAATGCCGACTTAAGTACAAGAAGACTGACTCTTCCTACTCTCCATGATTTGAACCATTATTGCGACACTAGTTATAGATTCCGATGCTTTCCTTCAGGTTTAATGTATCCCTCTGACCTTCTTATTGACGATGGAACACCGAAATTCCATCGGAATTAGATACAAAGGGCACAATGCCGACTGAAGTACAAGAAGACTGACCCATCTTACTGTCATTGTTTTGAACCATTAATGAGACACTAGTTATAGATTCCGATGCTTCACTTCCGATGTACTGCATCCCTTGGACCTTGTTAATGACGATGAAACACGGAAATTGCATCGGAATTAACTAGAAAAGGCTCAATGCCGACATAAGTACAAGAAGATTGTCACATCTTACTGTCTGTTATGAACCATTCCTGTGACACTAGTTATAGGTTCCGATGCCTCACTTCAGGTTTACTGTATCCTTCTGACCTTTTTATTGACGATGAAACACAGAAATTGTATCGGAATTAAATACAATAGGCACAATGCCGACTCAAGTGAAAGAAGACTGACTCTTCTTACTGTCTATGTTTTGAACCATTCCTGTGACACTAGTTATAGATTCCGATGCCTCACTTCAGACTTACTGTATCCCTCTAACCTTCTTATTGACGATGAAACACAGAATTGCATCGGAATTAAATAGAAAAGGCACAATGCAGACTTAAGTACAAGAAGACTGACTCTTCCTACTTTCTATGATTTGAACCATTCCTGTGACACTAGTTATTGATTCCGATGCTTCACTTCAGGTTTACTGTATCCCTCTGACCGTCTTATTGTCGATGAAACACAGAAATTGCATCGGAATGAAATACAAAAGGCACAATGCAGACTCAAGTACAAGAAGACTCTCTCTTCCTACTGTCTATGTTTTGAACCATTCCTGTGACACTAGATATAGATTCCGATGCTTCACATTAGGTTTACTGTATCCCTGTGACCTTCTTATTGACGATGAAACACAGAAACTGCATCGGAATTAAATAGAAAAGGCACAAAGCTGAATAATATACAGGAAGACTGACTCATCTTACTGTCTATGTTTTGAACCATTCCTGTGACACTAGTTATAGATTCCGATGTTTCACTTCAGGTGTACTGTATCCCTTGGACTTTCTTATTGACGACGAAACACAGAAATTGCATCGGAATTAAATACAAAAGGCACAATGTCAACTTAAGTACATGTAGACTGACTCTTCCTACTGTCAATGTTTTGAACCATTCCTGTGACACTAGTTATAGAAACCGATGCTTCATTTCAGGTTTACTGTATCCCTTGGGCCTCCTTATTGACGATGATACACAGAAAGTGCAACGGAATTAAATAGAAGAGGCACAATGCCGACTTAAGTACACGAAGACTGACACTTCCCACTGTCTATGTTTTGAACCATTCCTGTGACACTAGTTACAGATTCCGATGCTTCACTTCATGTTTACTGTATGCCTCTGACCTTCGTATTGACGATGAAACACAGAAATTGCATCGGAATTAAATACAAAAGGCACAATGCCGTCTTATGTACAAGAATACTGACTCTCCTTACTGTCTATGTTTTGAACCATTCCTGTGAACCTAGTTATTGACTCCGATGCTTCACTTCAGGTTTACTGTATCCCTTGGACCTTCGTATTGACGATGAAACACAGAAATTGCATCGGAATTTAATACAAAAGGCACAATGCCGACTTAAGTACAACAAGAGTGACTCTTCCTACTGTCCATGTTTTAAACCATTCCTGTGACACTAGTTAAAGATTCCGATGCTTCACTTCAAGTTTAATGTATCCCTCTGACCTTCCTATTGACGATGGAACACCGAAATTGCATCGGAATTAAATACAAAAGGCACAATGCCGACTTAAGTACAAGAAGACTGACTCTTATTACTGTCTATGTTTTGAACCATTCCTGTGACACTAGTCATAGATTCCGATGCTACACGTCCGATGTACTGCATCCCTTGGACCTTGTTATTGACGATGAAACACGGAAATTGCATCGGAATTAACTAAAAAACGCTCAATGCCGACATATGTACAAGAAGACTGACTCTTCCTACTTTCTATGTTTTGAACCATTCCTGTGACACTAGTTATAGATTCCGATTCTTCACTTCAGGTTTACTGTATCCCTCTGACCTTCTTATTGACGATGAAACACAGAAATTGTATCGGAATTAAATACAAAAGGCACAATGCCGACTTGAGTACAAGAAGACTGTCTCTTCTTACTGTCTACGTTTTGAACAATTCCTGTGACACTAGTTATAGATTCCGATGCTTCACTTCAGCTTTAATGTATTCCTTGGACCTTCTTATTTACGATGAAACACAGAAATGGCATCGGAATTAAATACAAAAAGCACAATGCCGACTTGAGTACAAGAAGACTGTCTCTTCTTACTGTCTATGTTTGAACAATTCCTGTGACACTAGTTATAGATTCCGATGCTTCACTTCAGGTTAACTGTATCCCTTGGTCCTTCCTATCGACGTTGAAACACAGAAATTGCATCGGAATTAAATACAAAAGGCACAATGCCGACTTAAGTACTAGAAGACTGACTCTTCTTACTGTCTATGTTTTGAACCATTCCTGTGACACTAGTTATAGATTGCGATGCTTCACTTCAAGTTTACTGTATCCCTTGGACCTTCTTATTGACGATGAAACACAGTAATTGCATCGGAATCAAATACAAAAGGCACAATGCCGACTTAAGTACAAGAAGACTGACTCTTCTTACTGACTATGTTTTGAACCATTCCTGTGACACTAGTTATAGATTCCGATGCTTCACTTCAGGTTTACTGTATCCATCTGACCTTCATATTGACGATGGAACACAGAATTTGCATCGGTATTAAATAGAAAAGTCACAATGCCGGCTTAAGTACATACAAGTAGACTGACTCTACCTACTGCCTATGTTTTGCACCATCCCTGTGACACTAGTTATAGACTCCGATGCTTCACTTCAGGTTTACTGTATCCCTCTGACCTTCTTATTGACGATGAAGCACAGAAATTGCATCGGAATTAAATACGAAACGCACAATGCCGACATAAGTACATGTAAACTGACTCTTCCTACTGTCTATGTTTTGAACCGTTCCTGTGACACTAGTTATAGACTCCGATGCTTCACTTCAGGTTTACTGTATCCCTTGGACCTTCTTATTGACGATGAAACACAGAAATTGCATCGGAAATTAATACAAAAGGCACAATGCCGACTTAAGTACAAGAAGACTGACTCTTCCTACTGTCCATGATTTGAACCATTCCTGTGACACTAGTTATAGATTCCGATGCTTTACTTCAGGTTTAATGTTTCCCTCTGACCTTCTTATTGACGATGGAACACCGAAATTGCATCGGAATTAGATACAAAAGGCACAATGCCGACTTAAGTACAAGAAGACTGACCCATCTTACTGTCTATGTTTTGATCCATTCCTGTGACACTAGTTATAGATTCCGATGTTTCACCTCAGGTTTACTGTATCCCTTGGACCTTCTTATTGACGACGAAACACAGAAATTGCATCGGAATTAAATACAAAATTCACAATGCCGACTTAAGTACATGTAGACAGACTCTTCCTACTGTCTATGCTTTGGAACATTCCTGTGACACTAGTTATAGAAACCGATTCTTCATTTCAGGTTTACTGTATCCCTTGGACCTTCTTATTGACGATGATACACAGAAATGGCATCGGAATTAAATACAAAAGTCACAATGCCGACTTAAGTACAAGAAGACTGACTCTTCTTACTGTCTATTATTTGAACCATTCCTGTGACACTAGTTATAGATTGCGATGCTTCACTTCAGGTTCACTGTATCCCTTGGACCCTCGTATTGACGATGAAACAAAGAAATTGCATCGGAATCAAATACAAAAGGCACAATGCTGACTTAAGTACAAGAAGACTGACTCTTCTTACTGACTATGATTTGAACCATTCCTGTGACACTAGTTATAGATTCCGATGCTTCACTTCAGGTTTACTGTATTCCTTGGACCTTCTTATTTACGATGATACACAGAAATGGCATCGGAATTAAATACAAATAGCACAATGCCGACTTGAGTACAAGAAGACTGACTCTTCTTACTGTCTATGTTTTGAACAATTCCTGTGACACTAGTTATAGATTCCGATGCTTCACTTCAGGTTAACTGTATCCCTTGGACCTTCGTATCGACGATGAAACACAGAAATTGCATCGGAATTAAATACAAAAGTCACAATGCCGACTTAAGTACAAGAAGACTGACTCTTCTTACTGTCTATGTTTTGAACCATTCCTGTGACACTAGTTATAGATCGGAATCAAATACAAAAGGCACAATGCCGACATAAGTACAAGAAGACTGACTCTTCTTACTGACCAAGTTTTGAACCATTCCTGTGACACTAGTTATAGATTCCGCTGCTTCACTGCAGGTTTACTGTATCCCTCTGACCTTCATATTGACGATGGAACACAGATATTGTTTCGGAATTAAATAGAAAAGTCACAATGCCGGCATAAGTACATATAGAAGTAGACTGACTCTACCTATTGCCTATGTTTTGCACCATCCCTGTGACACTAGTTATGGACTCCGATGCTTCACTTCAGGTTTACTGTATCCCTTGGACCTTCTTATTGACGATGAAACACAGAAATTGCATCGGAATTTAATACAAAAGGCACAATGCCGACTTAAGTACAAGAAGACTGACTCTTCCTACTGTCCTTGATTTGAACAATTCCTGTGACACTAGTTATAGATTCCGATGCTTTACTTCAAGTTTAATGTATCCCTCTGACCTTCCTATTGACGATGGAACACCGAAATTCCATCGGAATTAGATACAAAGGGCACAATGCCGAATGAAGTACAAGAAGACTGACCCATCTTACTGTCAATGTTTTGAACCATTCCTGTGACACTAGTTATAGATTCCGATACTTCTCTTCAGGTTTACTGTATACCTATGATCTTCTTATTGACGATGAAACACAGAAATTGCATCGGAATTTCATACAAAAGGCACAATGTCGACTTAAGTACAAGAAGACTGACTCTTCCTACTCTCTATGTTTTGAACCATTCCTGTGAAACTAGTTATAGATTCCGATGCTTCACTTCAGGTTTACTGTATCCCTCTGACCTTCTTATTGACGATGAAACACAGAAATTGCATCGGAAATAAATGCAAAAGGCACAATGCCGACTCAAGTACAATAAGACTGACCCTTCTTATTGTCTATGCTTTGAACCATTCCTGTGACACTAGTAATAAATTCAGATGCTTCACATCAGGTTTACAGTATCCCTTGGACCTTCTTATTGACGATGAAACACAGAAATTGCATCGGAATTAAATAGAAAAGGCACAATGCCGACTAAAGTACAAGAAGACTGACTCTTCTTACTGTCTATGTTTTGAACCATTCCTGTGACACTAGTTACAGATTCCGATGCTTCACTTCCGATGTACTGCATCCCTTGGACCTTGTTATTGACGACGAAACACAGAAATTGCATCGAAATTAAATACAAAAGGCACAATGCCGACTTAAGTAAATGTAGACTGACTCTTCCTACTTTCTATGTTTTGAACCATTCCTGTGACACTAGTTATAGAAACCGATGCTTCATTTCAGGTTTACTGTATCCCTTGGGCCTCCTTATTGACGATGATACACAGAAAGTGCAACGGAATTAAATAGAAGAGGCACAATGCCGACTTAAGTACAAGAAGACTGACACTTCCCACTGTCTATTTTTTGAACCATTAATGTGACACTAGTTACAGATTCCGATGCTTCACTTCATGTTTACTGTATGCCTCTGACCTTCGTATTGACGATGATACACAGAAATTGCATCGGAATTAAATACAAAAGGCACAATGCGTCTTAAGTACAAGAATACTGACTCTTCTTACTGTCTATGTTTTGAACCATTCCTGTGAACCTAGTTATAGACTCCGATGCTTCACTTCAGGTTTACTGTATCCCTTGGACCTTCTTATTGACGATGAAACACAGAAATTGCATCGGAACTTAATATAAAAGGCACAATGCCGACTTAAGTACAAGAAGACTGACTCTTCCTACTGTCCATGATTTGATCCATTCCTGTGACACTAGTTATAGATTCCGATGCTTCACTTCAGGTTTAGTGTATCCCTCTGACCTTCTTATTGACGATGGAACACCGAAATTGCATCGGAATTAAATACAAAAGGCACAATGCCGACTTAAGTACAAGAAGACTGACTCTTCTTACTGTCTATGTTTTGAACCATTCCTGTGACACTGGTCATAGATTCCGATGCTACACTTCCGACGTACTGCATCCCTTGGACCTTGTTATTGACGATGAAACACGGAAATTGCATCGGAATTAACTAAAAAAGTCTCAATGGCGACTTATGTACAAGAAGAATGACTCATCTTACTGTCTATGTTTTGAACCATTCCTGTGACACTAGTTATAGATTCCGATGCCTCACTTCAAGTTTACTGTATCAATCTGACCTTCTTAATGACGATGAAACACAGACATTGCATCGGAATGAAATAGAAAACTCACAATGCGGACTTAAGTACAAGAAGACTGACTCTTCCTACTTTCTATGCTTTTGAACCATTCCTGTGACACTAGTTATAGATTCCGATTCTTCACTTCAGGTTTACTGTATCCCTCTGACCTTCTTATTAACGATGAAACACAGATATTGTATCGGAATTAAATACAAAAGGCACAATGCCGACTCAAGTACAAGAAGACTGACTTTTCTTACTGACTATGTTTTGAACCATTCCTGTGACACTAGTTATAGATTCCGATGCCTCACTTCAGGTTTACTGTATCCCTCTGACCTTCTTATTGACGACGAAACACGGAAATTGCATCGGAATTAAATACAAAAGGCACAATGCAGACTTAAGTACAAGAAGACTGACTCTTCCTACTCTCTATGTTTTGAACCATTCCTGTGACACTAGTTATTGATTCCGATGCATCACTTCACTTTTACTGTATCCCTCTGACCTTGTTATTGACGATGAAACACAGAAATTGCATCGGAA